>NC_136110.1:415000-939933 GCF_965212315.1 Lampetra planeri | reverse complement strand
TGGAAGAGCGGAACGGAGGAGAAAGAGGAAGGAAGAGGAGGAAGGAGGGGGAGAAGGAAAGGGATTTAGCGCCAGTCTAAACTACTAAACTACTTTTTATTTTACCATGTAAGGCCCACTGAGCTGTATAGCTCTTATTAAGAAGTGACCTGGCCACAAATGACAGCTCAACGACGTGGCTTATCACGTGGAAATTTATAGCAGTCAAATACTCTAAACATGTGATTTGATTCTCTATGTGGAGGGACTAACCGGAGGACCCGGAGAAAAATCCATGCCACCACGGGGAGAACGTGCAAACAGTCTGCAGCACCAGCGAGCGACCACTGAAATGTGAGACAATTTTTACCTCGTAGAATTTTCACCCCGGGGGGAAAATACAAAATATTATTTGAACCCCTGGGTATAAACGCATTGGGTCAAGATGTTGTACAGGTTCAGAGCAACAGTGAAGAGATCGGGTGCCTACCCAGGGTTTCTTACAGCCTTGTTCAAACCGACTCCTGTCGACATTAAGCAGTTGACTGTATCGCCCGAGAACGGTTGCGCCAACAGCAAACGTACGCAGTGACTCCCGCGGCGTCCCACGTCTCTCACCTCGCAGGCCGACAGGAAGTGCACGGGGAGCAGCTTGCGCTCGCTGTCCACCAGCGGCAGGAAGGTCACGGTGCCTTCATCCTCGCCGCCACCGCCGCCGCCGCCACCACCGCCGATGTTGGCGCCGGCGCCGGGGCTCACGTAGCCCTCGCTCTCCATGGGTACCAGCGCCGAGAAGTGACCGCGCGTGTAGCCCAGCGCGATGGGCGACTTCCAGCAGAAGCTCGCCTCCCACAGCACGGGCAGGTACACGCCTGCGCACGCACGCATGCAGGCACACGCGCGCTCCCTCGTACCGCGTGCATCGCTGGAAGCTCACTCGGCGCGCTCGTGCACGCGTACACGTGTTGGGCAGGGACCATGCGCTGGGTGTGGAAGTGATGTCGGGTGTACGTGACGTGACGTGGACGATTTAGACACGTGCAGGGTGTACGGGATGTTGATGGGGTGCGGGGTGTGCATGGTGTGTGCGGGACGTGCGGGCGGTGAATGTGGGACCTTGGAAGCGAGCATATCCCAGCGTCTCCCCGCGGAAGCTCTTGTAAAACTTGACTCCGTAGACGATGATGGGACGACGCAGCACGTGGGCGAGCACAAAAATGTGCGTGTGCTCCAGGCTGGAGCCCGGCTGTATCCACACAAAGACAAAGATCCACCATGTAGCTTTTAACAGACTGTTGGGACAAGTGTTGTGAGCGAGCACCTGTGAAGGCAGGTAAGGCACACGAGGGAATGAGTGGTCAGCACCACACCTGGCTGACTTTGTCCCCCTCATTTGAGGCTGAGTCGACTTAGGAGAGGCTCAAGACTGGTTCAGATAATCATCACTGATGTTGGCAATAAGCAGGAATCGAATTTGGGTCACCGTATTCAAAGCGCAGCTCACATGTGAACCGTAGCACACGGTGACACACACAGTGTCGCACAACACTGACTGTTGGAGCAAGAGCTGCAGCGCTTAGCTTTGCGATGAACGACGTGGCGACCCGAGTTTGATTCCCAACCACGGCCAACATCAGTGACGAGCGATATCTGAACCGATCCTAGGAGCCACATCCCCAACCCGCACTGGCAGAGTACGGTCAAACAACCCCCCCCCCCCCCCACCATGGTCGACATCGTGCCGTGGATGAACCAGGGGCGGCGAGATTAATTTGCCGCTTCGAGGGACAGGCAGCCCCCCTACCGGACGGTGAACCAAACCCGTGGGAAAGTGAACGAGACGCGCACGGACCACGCGCCGGCAATTTCCCCCAATTTGCGTAAATCAGACACGTCATTAAAATTAGCATAATACGAGCAGGCCCGGGGCCTCATTAGCGCCTCGTTAAAGCGGGATTTATTGCGTTAAGCAGGCGCGCTCCTCCACTGCTGAGCGGTAATTGCAATCGGTTAATGTCTCCGATAAAAACGGAAGGGGAATAAACACTCCTTTCGCGAGCGATAAAATTAGGCGAGCCATGCCGAGAAGTGTCGACGGCGCACAAAGCAACACGCGCTTCCGCAAACACACCGGCACGCCAACACTCTAACAAACAAAGACACAGATCCCCCGTGTAGCCTTAACAGACTGTCGGAGCAAGTGCTGTTAGCGAGCACCTATGAAGACCGGCACTGCAGGCGAGGGGGTGGGTGGCCAGCACCACGCCTGACCGCACAAAGACACACATTGACATACACGCACGCAAGCACATTAACACACACGAACACAGGCCGGACCGGCACGGTGTGCGGGCTGCCGAGGGGTGCGGGCCTTGCTCGGCTGCCGTGGTTCAAACCACAGGAGGGCGCTGGTGGCCAAGTGTTGCCCCCCTAACGGTCTGAACCAGAGGTCACTGGAAGGACATCGGAGTAGATCTGTGGTGCCCACTTCCGTGAGACGTTCTCCAACACATAGGGTTGGCGCTGCTCTCCTCCGAGTGGACTTCTCGCCGAGTGACGTTGGCGCCGATTGCGTAATTGGGATGGAATTGAGGATGAACTCATGGTTCGTTTTTACGTTCCAGATCACAGGAGAACACGGCGCCCGCGTTAAGCACCCATCTCAGCTGCAGCAAGGGCGGTGTGGCCAGCCTGGGGCCAACCCGAGTTGAGCACGACCGGCACGCCCCGGGACTGACCTGGCTGGCGAGCGAGAGGATGAAGGCCCAGTCCTCCTGCCACTGCTCCTCCCGGAGGGAGAAGTGGAGGCCGAAGCTCTGCGATGACCACGACTCCCACTCCTTCCAACGGGTGTAGAACCTTCAAACCGCACACGCCGCACACACCGCCTGATTGCGACACCCACGCGAATGCTGCTGCTTTCCCGCGACACCCTCCAAACAGCGCAATCTCGTCGTCGTCACTGTCATCATTACATGGTCCCCCGTAGCCCAAGTCACCGATGTGCATTTGGTTTTCGTGGTGTATTCACGGATACACCGCATTGCCCCACGTACACTATCTTATACCATACTGCAGCACACCACACACACACACCACACATTAACCACACCACACACACAGCACACACACACACAAAAAAACGTCCCCCGTATAGCCTTAGCAGACTGTTGGGGCAAGTGCTGTTTGCGAGAACCCATAAGCCGGCACGGCCTATACGGGTTCTCGCCGCTTTTGTCTCCCCAGCAGCGATGTTTACATACTGCACAAGGTACTCATTTGAGGCCGAGTCGACCTAGGGGAGGCCCAGGACCGGGTCAGATAATCGTCACTGGTGTTGGCTGTGAGCGGGAATCGAACTCGGGTCACCGGGTTCGTAGCGCAGCGCGCTAACCGCTACACTACCAGTTTAACACGTAGCAGGCTTTCGCGACCAATGTTATTCATAATTAAGGTTTTTGGGTTAGATCGCGGAAGTATAAATGTGTCGTAACCCTCCACCACCCGACACAGACAATTAGTAAGGGATTTGTCACGTAAACAAAACGCCAACTAGTTACTACTTCAGCCCACCGGTGTGTTGGAGAGTAAACCCACTACTTTACAATTTGAGTGGTACGACGTTTCGCTGGCAATTACATCCAGCATCATCTGGCGTCTGCCAGAATAGTGAACCCATCCACCTGCTTCCGGTCTTAAATAGAGCAAGACGACATCATCTCTGAACCCAGTCAGGTGATTTATTTAAACAAAAGGAAGGAGCAGTAATGGGCTCTCCTTTGTCTCCTGCTATAGCGAATCTGTACATGGAAAACTTTTAAGCAAGAGCACTTGCTTCAAGTACATTAAAACCATCTTTTTGGTTTAGATATGTAGATGACACTTTGGTTGTCTGGCCACATGGTAAAAATACACTTAATGACTTTATCAATCATCCCAATTCACAAAACCCGGCCATCCAGTTCACCATGGAAATGTAGGTGAATAACACTCCCTTTCCTGGATATTTTGCTCGGACAGCGTTTACTTAAAAGGAATGCACACTGATGCCTATTTGAATGCAGATTTGCATCATCACTCCGCACAGAAATCCTCTCTCATTAAGATGCTCATACATCGGGCTAAAACAGTGTCAGATGGTGAAAGTCTGAGGAAAGAGATTAAACATGTGAAAGAAGCTTTACGATTGAATGGCTACAATAATGCTCAAATTAACAGAGCATTGAATGCCAAACCAAGATCGAACAGCAAATACTGCTGAAAGCGATCAAGTTATTAACACTATTAAAATACCATATATCGCGGGAGTAACTGACAAAATAGTTCGAGTTTTGGAAAAGTAAAAAATCGATGTAAGATTTGGCACGGTACACAAAATAAAAAAACGAGTATCTTGTACTAAAGATTAATTGCCTAAGTTATCAACATCGGATTAATTGCTTACGTGGCAGATGCTATATTGGACAGACGGGACGTAACATTAGCGTAAGACTAAAATAACATCAACGAAATATTAAATACTCTCAAACACAATTGTCGGCAGTTGCAGAACATACCAACAAGGACACTCAATTGATCTTGATAACGTTGAAGTGTTATGTAAAACGAATTATTACTGGCCAAGACTAATTCGAGAATCCATTGAAATTGAGAGAAATGCAAATAAATTTAACGGCTCTGACAGCTACAGGCTTAGTGCGGCCTGGAAGCGTATTATTAAGTAATACATCTTATAACTACAATTGCTTATAGAGGGAACACATATTAATTAACTGTTTACTAATCTATTATAAATTACAATAACCATCCCCTCCTCTGATTTCTGCACCTGATGGGTTCAGTGATGATGTCATCTTGCTCTATTTTTAGCAAATCGCCCGATGATGCTGGTTGTAATTACCAGCGAAGCGTCAAACTACTCAAATTGTAAATGTTGTGGATTTACTCTCCAACACACCGGTGGGCTGAAGTAGTGACTAGTTGGCGTTTTGTTTATGTGATAAATCCCTTACTAATTGTCTGTGTCGGGGGGGGGGTGGAGGGTTACGACACATTTATACTTACGCGATCTAACCCAAAACCTTTATTATGAACACGACACTACACACACACAGCACGCACACACAGCACGCACACACGGCGCGCACACACGGCGCGCACACACGGCGCGCACACACGGCGCGCACACACGGCGCGCGCACACGGCGCGCACACACAGCGCGCACACACACAGCGCACACACAGCGAGCACACACAGCGCGCACACACGCCACTCTCTCACCAATGGGAGCAGTCGTGGAGGCTGTCGCGCAGCGCGCTGCGAAGCACGCAGTCCTTGTCGTCGATGCCCCACGTCGCCTGCAGCACCGAGTCGAGGAGGCAGTCCCCCGCCGTGCGGTTCCACAGCGCGTACAGGCGCGACTCGAGACGCTCGCTCAGCTCCAGCGACCAGTTGATGATGGGAGACTCCTCCTCCAGCTCTGCGTGCCCACGGGTCGGGACGGGCGGCGGGGTCAGGGGGGGGTAGGTCGGGAGGTCGGGGTTAGGGCCGCCGTTGACCCGCGAACTCGCGGGCACGGTTGCCCGGGTCGGTTCGTGTGCCGACCTTTTACCACGCACTGCTGCGGGGCATCTCCAGGAGCTCAACACGCAGTTCCACTTCCACTTTGGGGATGGATAATAATCTCATCTTCTTCTTTTCTTAATATTTCACGTTTATTTTGTTCAACCAGGTTAGGACTCGACAGTGGTGACCTGGGTGACCAAAACGATAAAAGCAATAACATAAGGAGTATAGACCATCATGCGAGCTCCGCTCATCCTCACAGCGTCTTTTGGCTAGCCATCGAATAAAAACAGTTACTGCTTTTACACGCTTCCAGATGCACTTCTGCGGCCGTCTGGAACACACTTCCTTCCGATAATAGGAAGTGACTGGAGCTATGCACTTTTAAATATACTGTAGATTGGAAACTAATTTCGTAAGAACTGCCTTTTGTGTTTAGTTTGCTGTTCTTCCCCCACACCTCCATATAGCACGGTTGGCTGCGTACGGTGTGAAAGAAGTTCAACATACGTACATGGAAACGACATACAATGATTAAGCAAATAGAAATCAGCACAAAACAACTGCATTAAAAAAACCCGCATAAAACAGTGCACAAACCTAAATCAAGATTAAATAAATTAATGTTGCATTTATATTGCGCCGCTGAAATGCCTCAGAAAAGTAGAACGCCTCATGTGTCGCACCTCATCTCAAACATTCGAAGGGCCCCCCCAGTGGCAGCTGTCGCTGTGCGACACAAGGTGATGCAGTGCACGTCAGAGGTCGCAAACGGGTTTTGATTCCTTACCCATACCGGTATCCGGCCGCACCAGGGTCGCAAACGGGTACCCGTACCCGTACCCTACCTGATACCCGGCTACTCGTACCCGGCCGGGTATCGGGTAGGGTATGGGTATCGGGTACCCGATTACGACCTCTGGGATGAAGCCATGTTGCAGGCGCGGGTGGGTTGATTCTAGGAACTTGAATTGTGAGAAGAGACAAGACGTTGGGAAGTGAGTGACAAACGGTGACTCACCAGTGACTGACGGCCTACCCGTACCCGGCCGCACCAGGTTCGCAAACGGGTACCCATACCCGGCCGGGTACGGGTAGCTGGGTATCGGGTAGGGTACGGGTATCGGGTACCCGTTTGCGACCTCTGGTGCACGTGGCCTGCCAGCGGCCATAGTTCTACTGCCACTAGGGGGCGATGATTGGTCGAGATATGCGCAATCCCTGGCGAGTGATTTGCGGCTCCATCTTTCTCATTTGGCAAAATGAGGATCGCGACGCCGGCACACAACGGACTGCTCTTGCGAATGACGTCACGGGATACCGAACGTCCACCGAGTTGTTCGCCACCCATCGCCTCAAGTCCTGTTGTGGCCTGCACCGTGCATCGGAGCTCTTTAACTGCACTTTCCCCAACAGTCTGCGAGAGGCGATGCGGGGGCTATTTGTTTTTATTCACGGCCTTACATTTTTAGTATAATAGTACTCATTAAGTCTCCCATCACTGTGGTGTTGAGCAAATCATCATCATCATCATCATCTCTGATAACAATGATCATAAGATGTTATTTTATGCCGAGACAGAAAGAGGGACCACGTAGACTAGAGAACACACGCAGGGCAAAGACGGCATCATTCTGTGGAAGAAAAGTGAGTGGGCTGGGGCCGGACACGTCACGGCTAGAAAGGACGACGGCTGACGGTCAACGACGAACGACGGACCAAGGGAGGGAAAGCACGCGAGAGAGGACGCTGACTAGAGAGACGAAGCGATGAAATCAGCTCATGGCACATGGGTGCCATGTGGAGTCGCGTCGCAAAATCGTGACAGATGGCAACAGCTTCTTGGGGAGGCCTTCATCCAGCAGTGGATTGACCATGGCTGCTGCTGCTGATGATTCGCTGATGGTGGGAGGCTGCGGGAGGCGGTGTGCCGAATGAAGGTGACCTTGAGCTAACGGCCGTGGCAGGGATTCCCGTGCCGGCTGCGGCATCTGCCAGTTCAGCGGCATAGCCGTCCGTGTGTTCACACATCTAAATACGCGCGCACACACACACACTAACGCATACACACACATTCACACATATATCTCCACACTCACACATTCTTATATGCACTAATACACAGACACATATGTACGTTCACATTCACACATACACGATCGTAATACACTCGCACTCATACGTACATACTCGTACTCTTACAAACACACACTAATCCACACACTTACAAATATAGTACACATGAACACACTCATACAAAGACAAAGATCACCCGTATAGCCTGAACAGATTGTTGGGGCAAGTGTTGTTAGTGAGCACCTATGAAGGCCGGTACGACACATGAGGGGGGGTGGGTGGCCAACACCACGCCCGGCTGCCTTTGTCTCCCTAGTGGAGATGTACTACACACCGCACCAGGTACTCATTTGAGGCTGACTCGACCTAGAGGAGGCCTAGAACCGGTTCAGATAATCGTCACTGGTGTTGGCCATGAGCGGGAACCGAACTCGGGTCTCCGGATTCGTAGCACAGCGCGGTAACACAGGTTCACGAACACTCACGCACCACACAACAACAACAGCTGTCGCTCACCACGAAATGAAAGTCAGATCTCCGCAGCACTTGTGCCAGGCGAGGTGAACTTTGAAGATTTTCGATTCGTGCGCACGCACACATACGCGCGCGTACAGACGCGTACACACGGCTGTACCGTGCTGTCGCATCTGTCAATCTGACCCCCACAAGAGCAACATTATTGGAGGTGCCCCCCCCGCCCCACAATCCCTCCCACCCCAGGCCCCCCACCCGTCTCCCTGGCTCCCGGCCCGCAGGCTGCCCCCCACCCTGGGAGAGACGTTTATGCCACATATGTTTCCTTACGTTCGCCGCGTGCGCGAGGCTCGTTAGCGGCGTGGGGTGCCTGGGCATCGCTCTCGCTCGTGCACTTGTACATGTGTAATTACGTGTGCAAGCACGTGGGGGTGCGTGCGTGTGAGCGTGCGTGCGAGCGGTAGTGCAGTGGTTAGTGCGCTGCCGTGTGAATCCGGCGACCCGAGTTAAATTCCTGCTCACGACCGATAACAGTGGTGATTATTTGAACTGGACCCGAGCGTCCCCTAGTAGGTCGACTCAACCTTAATGTATGGTTGAACTTCTTTCACACCGTACGTAGCCAACCGCGCTAATCGGAGTTGCGGGGGGGAGGACAACAACGCAGTTTGAGTACCTGGTGTGGAGTGCGAAGATCAGCACTCAGGGAGACAATGGTGGCCAGGCAAGGTGTTGGCCACTCGTGCCCTCGTGTACTCACCGGCGGAGCCAGTGGGGGGGGGGGGGGTGGAGTGGCACGTGACCTCCAAATGATCCGATCGAATCCCTAATTTCGATCGGATCATTGAGGTTTATTAGTAATAAATCGGCATTTTGCGACCCCCACTGCCACTGTGTAGTATATTATTATGAGATGATAGGACAATAGTCTGAGTCCATAATTGGCAATATGTAACGGCAAAGCGGTTATAAGTGACTCAGAATTGTGCGCAGTTGTGTATACAATACACGACTTCCCTGAAGGCATTCACCTTCAGCGAGCGCGATGCCGATCACACAACGCGGTTCGAATTCGACCCTCGATCGATGGCTGCGCCATCGCCGCACACGCGTCGAACAAAAAGCAAGGGACAAGTCCTTACTTACTAACAACTCCTTACTTACTAACAACTCCTATCATTTTTCATTGCTGGAGGGGTTGCCCCCCCTACCTGAAAATCCTGGTTCCGCCATTGCGTGTACTGTGCTGGCGTTCATAGGTGCCCACTAACAGCACTTACCCAACAGTTTAATCAACATTAAATACTCGATCGTTGTTTTTGTGAGCAAAATAGTGCGTGTCATTTTGTGTGGAAGCAGGTGGGTGTCTTTGTTTTTTGTGTATACGGGTGTGTTTATGTAGTTATTAACATGAATTGATTCTTTTTTGTGCTTTTGGGGGTCCTTGACCCTCAATCATTAAGGATTTTCATGATGGTGGGCAGGCCCGGGTAAAGCTGCGTAGCCAGGAGTCAGAGCCATTCCCTGTTCACCTTGGGGTGCGACAGGGATGTCCTCTGGCCCCTGAATTATGTAACATATTTTTCACCACGTAGTTTGAGAAGCTTTCCATGGTTGTACAGAAGGAATTTAAAATTGCTAGAGATACAATGGGAGGCTGATCGATGCCTGAGTGCAGTCAAGGCATGTCTCCCTCTTGGTCAACCATGTTATGTATGCTGATGGTCTTGTAATTGCTGCACATTCTGAGTTGGGGAATCTATTGCTGAACCTGGAATGTGCCGTGGCAAAGAGGTGGAGACTAACCAACAGCCCCACAAAAACAAAGCAACTTCCTGGGTATTGTGTCATCAAATACTCCCCTCCGGCCACTCGCCATGAGTGACAGGGTGGTTATAGAGAGAGTGGATACGTTTACGTACCTCGGCTGTGTGCTGACGAGCAGCAGATGTTTCACTCCGATCAGTCATAACACTGTGTTGAAGCTACCTGGCTTGTTGCTCCAGACTAAGCTCCAGGTCTTCTCAGCGACAGTTATGCCCTCCCTTTCCTATGTTTGCGAAGCCTGGACCCCTCTGAAGGAACATTTGCACTGGTTTGAAACATTCAGGGTGGCTTGCCTACGATCCATCCTTGGTTTAACCAGGTTGGATTGTATGAGCTCACAAATCCTTGAAATATTTGGATAAAGTCCCGTTGGTGAGCTTCTCCGCCAGGCAAGGCTGTGTTGGATGGGACATGTAGCCTGCATGCCCATCCAATGCATGCCCAAGCAGCTTCTGTTTGGCCGGATAGAGGGTGCTTAACTGGCAGGGCATGGGCAAGGGAAGAGATGGGCTGATCCGGTACAGGAGGATCTGTAACCGAGTCGACTTTCCGATCACTGGTACAAGCGGTGTCAAGATCGGCGTCTAGGGAGGTGGCTCGTAAAGGACGCTACTTAGCAGTTGGAGGCACCCTTCAACAACAACGGAGGGCAGAGGAATGACGCTCACAACGAGCGAAGCACCGGGCCGCTAAAACGCAGCAAATTGGCGCAGTGAGGAGTGCAGATGATGCATAAACCAGTCATATCAGTCAGTCAACACAAAACACCTGCGTCTGTCCCATGACCTCATGCCAGTGAACCTTCCACACTTCACGTGGCCTCAAACTGCACCCAAGTGCTGTGGTGACATAACAGCAACTTAGTGGCCAATGGCGGCTGGTGTTTTGGTTGTGTAATATGTGTGAGCAGTAGCACAGTGGGTGAGCACAATGCGCTATGATCCCCGTGATCCGTGTTCAATTCCCACTCGTGACCAATAACAGCGACAAATATATTTTAACTGGTCCTGAGAATTGCCTAGTAGGTCGCCTCAGCCTTAAATAAGCACCTGGTGCGGCGTGTAAACATCAGCACTGGGGAGACAAAGGCGGCCGGGCGTGGTTCCGGCAACACCACGTGTGGCTGTGCGCCGTACCGGCCTTCATAGGCGCTCGTTCACTGGCAGCACTTTCCCCAATGGTCTGTTGGGGCTACGTGGGGGATCTTTGTCCTTGTGTGTATACAGTGTCTGTATACACGTGTGTGCTGCAGGCACGGGGGGGGGGGTTTCTGTCAGGCCCTGTGATGTAGCTCAGGAAGCCTGGGGGCTGCGGTCTGTGCCAACACAAACAGCTCCTCCCGTGGGCCAGTGGGCGAGGGAGGAAGGGGGCGGGGGGGTGACGGAGGGGGGGGGGTAAAGCGCAGTGGGGGAGGAGGGGTGAAGTGGCGGTGGAAATAATGGCTCACATCAGCGTACGCCAACACGGCCACAGTCGCGTCCAGACACTGGGGCCTAAAATAACGCAGCCAGTGGCTCGTTTGCCCGCCCGCCCCCTCGCTCACCCACTCACTCACCTGCTCACTAACCCGCCGAGGGCACAACACACATTCACCCAGTACACTCACAGAGAATATACCACTCACCAAGAACACACACACACTTAGAAATGAAGGTGTGAGGATGTGGCGAGCGAGTGGCGAGCGAGTGGTGAGCGTGGGGTGAGCGTGGGGTGAGAGCTCACCTTTCTGCACGTCGCGGTCCAGCAGCTCATCGTAGAGCTTCTCCTGCACGCGTCCGGGCAGCTCCTCGATCTCTGCAGCCACGGCAACCACAACCACACAACCGCTTAGCACAATCATCAGCACCTACCACCATCACATGAACATCTACCCAGCTAACCACCACCACACATACAAAAGCTAACCACCACCACAAACCCAGCTAACCACCACCACGACATACCCAGCTTACCCACCACATGGCGCAAACCCCACACCACAAAACATACTCCGCCTTCACGCATACCACACCCACATCACGCACCACACACCGCATCACGCCACGCACCACACACCGCATCACGCCACACATCGCATTTCACCGCGCAACACACACCGCATCACGCCGCACACCACAGAGCGCAGAACATCAAACTCCTCACGACACACGTGGCACCTCGTCTCGCACACCGTGGCTCACCGGCTGGCAGCGTGAAGGTCAGGAGGTCAGACAGAAAGTGGCAGGGGAAGTCGCCTTTGCGCTGGTGGAGCGACGTGGCAACTTCGCGCCGGATCAGCTCCGTCAGCTCCGGGCACACAAACGCCGGGATTCGTTTGGCCGCGTGCTGGGAGACCTGGGGGCACATGGGAACACAGCACACCTGTAGGGACACATAACACACCTGTAGGTACACACAGCACACCTGTAGGGACACACAGCACACCTGTCCAGCCCTCACCAGGTACACACAGCACACCTGTGATAGTAACCGTTTCAGTACGGGCGATGGTATCGGTGACGGTGAATGTGATACTGAGGGCTCAGTGTCTGCGGAGGTAACATTTGGTGACGGTGACGACATGACGTCCGCGAGGGTGACACTGAAAGGCTTGGTGCAGTCACGGTGGCATTTACAGCAATGGGCTCAACGTTCATGAGGGCCGGTGATGGTGGCAGCGGCGGCGTTGATGCCTTGGTGTCTCTGGGAAGGAGGGTACTGGCGACCGCGCTGGCGATCGTGCCGGTGATGATTGTGAGGGATGTGCTCGGCGCCGGTGATGGTGCTGGCGATGGCCGTCCCACGAGAGGGGATCTGCGCACCTCCGCGAGCAGCATGGCGAGGATGTCCTGCTGCTGGAAGCGGATGGCCAGGTGCACGAGCGTGTGTCCCGTGTCGAAGGCCGAGGGCCGGTTGAGCAGCCGCACCTCGTCTCCCGTGAGCTGGCGCGCGATGTCGCTCCCGCAAGACTTGTACGCCTCCACGGCCGCAAAGTCGCCCTCCACCACGCCTGGGTGACGCATGCAGGGGAGGGGACGCGGGGCCGCACGGGGGTCACGGGGACACCACACGGGGGGGTCCCACGGGGACCAGAGACAACTTGAACTCTGTTGTCAAACTGTTGAGCAATGCGGAGCGTCGATAGAGAGACGCGGCGGGGAGCACCGGGACGCGGGGACGTGGAGATACGCGGACACGTGTGGAAATGGATACATGTGGAGACATGGAGACACGTGCGCATGGATACAGAGACACACGGGCACGTGGAGTCATGGAGACACAACGGTACGTGGAGACGAGGGGTGACGGAGATCGACTCAGCCATTTATAGACACGGGGAGATGGAAATAGATCCAGGTAAGCGGGGACATGGAGAGGGGTAACGGGATGCATGGCCACACAGACACAAAGCTACACTCAGGTACGTGGGGACAGGGACACACACAGAGGCACATAGACACATGGAGCCATACAAAACACAGGGCCACAAGAGGAAACGCAGGGACAAGAGATGTACACACAGGTACACGTGGCGAGCGGGAGACACAGAAGGGCTCCCAAGGACACGCGGTGGCACACACGGACACACCGGTACCAGAGAACATAAATTACATCTCTTATCGTAAACTGTTGAGTAATGGGGAGCCTCAAGGACAGTGGTGGCACAGGCTCAGGAAAAGAAGAGTGGCACTCACACTGCTCTGCTGCTTGCAGCACAGATAGGCGGGCGAGGCACAGGGAGCCAGGGGGAGAAGCAGGCAGGTGTAGAGACATGGCGAGATGCGGGGTGATGCATGGAGGTACGGGGAGACGCAGGGTGGTGCAGGGAGGAACGGGAAGATCTATGTCTCCCCCTGTCTCCCGGGAGCTACTATTTAGGCATTGACCGGCCGAGAACGAATCTGCTGCTGCCGCTGTCGCCACCACAGGACAGATCGTCTTACCCGCCCAGCTCCCCAAAAACAAACGGCAACCCAACTCTAACGCCGAGCAAGGGGCAGGTGCAGAACAACTCCACACAGCCGGCGAAACAACATGCGCCACAGCACGCAGCTGGCTAAACAGCGGGCGCAAACGGCACGCACAGATGGGTCCTAGGGCGACGTCCTCCATCCTCCTTCACCCCCGCCGCACCCGTGCCATTCCCAGCAGTGGCGCAGCATGGTAGGCATGGGTCCCGGTGCAAGGAATGAAATGAGGGGCTACCTTCACCCAATCCAATTTTACCCCCCGGCCCCCCCCGATTCATCGAATGACCCCACCGCATAGGCCCCTCCAGTCTGAGAGACCGAGTGCAGTTGAAGGAACTGCACACTCGCGAGCCAAACCACTGGGTCCTTTGCTAGTCTAGAGGTGCTATGATAGCCTGTGGGTTCATTGTTAGTCTATGAGGCTCTATGCGAAGTACCACTCTGTGGGCAAGTCAACGGTGGTTGTCCGATGGATAGACTCACCCTCTGCCATAGGAATGTGGAACTTCCACCACTGGCTCAGGGTGTAAATGGAAGAGGAGTCACACCTCAATGCTCATTAGAGCAGGAAATCACTTTGACTGGACTGTGTGAATCTTGAAGTCTCTATACGACTCTACGGGTCTCTACGCAAGTCTATATATAGGTCATTATGTAAGCCGACGACGGGTTTTAGTGGTGTAGCGTGGTTGGCATTGGCCCTGGTGCAAGGAATGAAATGGGGGGCCTCTATCCAATTTCCATCCCCCTACCGCCCCAATCTCCATAGTCCGGCGCCTGTACCCTTGCTGCCTTGTGGGCCCTTGTGCAGGTGTACCACCTGCGCACTACTCAATAGCTGGGCCACCGTCTCCCTGCCTCGCCGGGAGGTGCAGCACCGGCCTGCTCTCGCGGTGGCGGCGCTGGCGTCCATCTCTCTAACGAGCTGCTCGTTAACGGTCGTGGGAACGCGGCGCCGAGATCGTGCCATGTGCCGTAGCGCCCGCCCGCGGCGGCAGCGGCGTGTGCGGACTTGCCATTGGCACCCCCCTGTCTCCCCCCCCCCACCCGCAGCGACGTAATGTGCATCGATGTGCAGTTCTTACGCAGGCTTGGCACCAGCCGCGTACTCACAGCACACTGCCATGGCAACTCAGCACAGGTGTGTACGTTCAGCACAGGTGTGTACTCACTGCGCACTGCCATGGAAACTCAGCACAGGTGTGTGCTCACTGCGCACTGCCATGGAAACTCAGCACAGGTGTGTACTCCCTGCGCACTGCCATGGAAACTCAGCACAGGTGTGTGCTCACTGCGCACTGCCATGGAAACTCAGCACAGGTGTGTATGCTCTGCACAGGTGTGTACTCACTGCGTACTGCCATGGAAACTCAGCACAGGTGTGTATGCTCTGCACAGGTGCGTACTCACAGCACACTGCCGTCGACACTCAGCACAGGTGTGTACTTGCCACTCCTCGTGCGTTCCAAGTGAGAGCAGAATACTCTCAACGTACATTGAGCACTTTCTTGAACACTCTAAGCACTTTCAGCATTTGCTGTGTACTCTCGGAAACACTGTGTCCTCTCAGCACATCCTGTATATCAGTGAAAGATGTGTACTCTCTGCACACTTCAAATAATCTCAACACACTCCATGTACTCTCAGCACACACTTGTGTACTTGCTGCTCTACCCCAGGTGTCTAAACCCCATGTACGCTGCGGCAGCTGGACAATCTCAACACACTCCGCGCACTCTCTGCACACACCTGTGTACACTCAACAAAGATGGGTACTGTCAGCACTCGTCGTGTACACTCTGTACGCATTGTGTACTCCCTGCTCTCCCCGTGTACTCTCAGTGCGAGCTGAGAGGTCACCGCTAATCCGAAGCCCCGCAGGGGTGGCCGGTAAAATCCTGAGCAGCGCGGCTCATCCGAGAATTAATTTCCCTGCTGAGCGTCGCTCTCAGCTACAGTGATGGGAGGGTGAGCAATGGGTTGGGGTGATGGGTGGTGGGGGTTATGGGGGGATGAAGGATATTGTGAGATGATGGAGGGTGACGGGTAAGGATGAGGGGGTGGTGATATGACATAATGGGGAGAGATGATGGGAGGGGGCAGTGGTCTCAGATAATTATGGATGATGAGGATCTGGTTTGAGACCGTGGGAGATGGTGGCAGATGACAACGAGGATGATGGGGGTGGAGACAATGGAAGAAGACGGGGGTGATAATGGGAGTGATGGGGGAGTGATGTTAAAGGATGATGACATGCGATTAATGGGGATTCCCATCTAAACCAGTGTAAGCTAAGTGACCTTCAATTCACTTGTTTCATGAAACCGGACACTGGGCTCTAACCCAGACTCCAGACTCGGCTGCAAAATGTAAATAGGCAGTATGGTGCCCCCCACTGGGACAGGCTGGGAGGGAGGGAGGTGGGGGCTTCGGGGAGGGGGGGGCAGGAGACGTGGGAGACGTGGGCGCTGCGTTACCCAGGCACGCGTTCAGGAACAGCCAGTCGGTCTTGCGCATGCGGTTCTTGATCTGCTTCAGTCGCTTGAAGTCCACCTCGCGATCCTCCTTACGGTTATTTCCCACGGCGCCAGCAAACTCTATCCGCGGGACATCCAGCAGCGGAGAGTCCGGATCACGGCGTGACGACGACGGAGACCGCCGCATGCCCGCGCCGCAGCCCCCTCCCCCGCCGCCCTCGCCCACCAAACCGACCACGCTGCCCGTGCCGCCGCCGGCGGCGCGCCTCCTCGCCCGCTCCTGCTCTATGAGCGCGGCGGCCCTCTCGGCGTCCCTAGCGTCGATGGCCACTCGCTCCGGCTCGACCGCCTCGTAGTTGTTGGGCCGCGGGTGCGCGCACACGGAGCACTTGAGCGACTTGGGCCAATTCTCGTAGGTGCAGGTGGCGCACATCCACTTGGGGGAGACGGGGGCGCGGGACGCTGGCGGGGGCGCCGGCGCCGATGGCGGCGGGGCCAGGGCCGGTGGCGCCGCGGCACGGTTGCGGTCGTTGTTGAGGATCTCCTCCACGTGCTCGGGCGACACGGGCGAGGCCCCGCCGCCGCGACGGTGCCGGGCGACGCACGTGGTGGACGCGCCGGGAGAATCGCCGGGGCTGCCGCCGCGGGGAGACCGCTGCGCGGCGATGGTGGCGGTGACGGTGCGGCAGCCGCCGCGCTGGGTCAGGCACTGGGAGCATCGCGCGGTGCGCTGCCAGTTCATGTACGTGCACGTGGCGCAGCTCCACTTTCCGGCAGAGTCCGCCGTCACGTTACCGCCGCCGAGGCTGCCGAGGCCGCCGAGGCCGCCGAGGCCGCCGAGGCCGCCGCCCACCACGTCGTCAGCGTCCGGGCAAATGATGGGCGTCCCCCCGCTTGGGCCGCCTCCTCCTCCGCCGCTAGGGGAGACGTCGGTGAGCACGCGGCGCCAGCGCCCATCGTCCGGCGAGCCCGGCGTGCCGGCCTCGGGAGGAGAGATGATGCTGGGGCTGCGTCTGGGTGCGCGGCACATGGTGCACTTGATGGCGGAGGGCCAGTTCTCGTAGGTGCAGTAATCGCAGCCCCACTTCCTCCCACCGTCGGACATGCTGGCGGTGGCGGCTGCGGCGGCGGCTGTGGCGGCACGTACCACGGCGAGGGCGGGCGACCTCCGCGAGTGGAGGGCAGCGGTGACCCCGGGGTGCCGCTCCGATCACCATTCGGCACCGCTGTACGGGGTCACGGGCTGGGCACAGGGTCGCGGGGATAGGTCACGCCGGGATGTGGCCACCGTCACCTCCTCCTCCTCTTCACACCTGCAAAGCGGACACGACAGTGAAAGTTCAACTTATACAAATCTTCTTGAATGCGCCGGATCTCATCAGGTGTCAACAGGTGAGCAGGGTGAGCCTGGTTATAGCATTTAGAGTTTGAAGACTATCTGGTGATGTTATGTGTTGGGAGGCTTGGAGCTGTAAACTAGCAGGAGAGATGGCCGTAGAGAAACGGACTGAATCTGAGAGGAGAGTTGAGTGTCATCCCCTCGCATGAGGGGTAGGTTTTCTCTGGGTTCTCTGGTTTCCTTTCACATGAAATCAAACACTCATTGATAGAATTGCCAAAAAGTCGCAATGTAAGAGGATCCTTCTGAAAAGGATTAATGAGACTCGGTATCTATTGATATGCTACCACACACCTTTACACCTGCTATAGATACTACAACGGTATCTTCAGGTGTGTTACTGATGAGGTCTTTCCATCTGGATGTGTGCTGGCCACCGACCCCCTTCATGTGCCGTGGAGGCCTTCAGAGGTGCTTACGAACAGCACTTCTCCAACAATCTGTTGAAGCGATGATACACGGGGGATCTTTGTCTGTTTCCACGAGATTTTTGCGAAACCAGACTGGGATCTCAGTGGTACGGGATGCCAGGGGACTTGGGCAGAGCAGGGATGAGGAGGCCAGACCGAGGCGGAGAAGACCCAGAAATACAGGAGGCAGGGATCAGAACGATAGGGGTCCAGGGAGATGTGACGAGGAGCCAGGATCACGGGGAGACGGGGATTCGGGGACCCAGACGACGGGGATTCTGGGACATCGAGACCGAGTAAAAGAGGGTCACAAGGACTCAGAGTGACAGGGGTCCAGTTAACCATGGACCCAGGGAGACGGAGTGGCATGGACCCAGGGAGACGGAGTGACATGGACCCTGGGAGACGGAGTGACATGGACCCTGGGAGACGGAGTGTCATGGACCCTGGGAGACGGAGTTTCATGGACCCCAGGGAGACGGAGTGGCATGGACCCTGGGAGACGGAGTGGCATGGACCCAGGGAGACGGAGTGACATGGACCCTGGGAGACGGAGTGGCATGGACCCAGGGAGACGGAGTGGCATGGACCCAGGGAGACGGAGTGGCATGGACCCAGGGAGACGGAGTGACATGGACCCTGGGAGACGGAGTGTCATGGACCCTGGGAGACGGAGTGTCATGGACCCAGGGAGACGGAGTGACATGGACCCTGGGAGACGGAGTGGCATGGACCCTGGGAGACGGAGTGGCATGGACCCAGGGAGACGGAGTGACATGGACCCTGGGAGACGGAGTGTCATGGACCCTGGGAGACGGAGTGTCATGGACCCAGGGAGACGGAGTGGCATGGACCCAGGGAGACGGAGTGACTTGGACCCTGGGAGACGGAGTGACATGGACCCAGGGAGACGGAGTGACATGGACCCAGGGAGACGGAGTGGCATGGACCCAGGGAGACGGAGTGACATGGACCCAGGGAGACGGAGTGGCATGGACCCAGGGAGACGGAGTGACATGGACCCTGGGAGACGGAGTGACATGGACCCAGGGAGACGGAGTGACATGGACCCAGGGAGACGGAGTGACATGGACCCAGGGAGACGGAGTGGCATGGACCCAGGGAGACGGAGTGACTTGGACCCTGGGAGACGGAGTGACATGGACCCAGGGAGACGGAGTGACATGGACCCAGGGAGACGGAGTGACATGGACCCTGGGAGACGGAGTGACATGGACCCAGGGAGACGGAGTGACATAGACCCAGGGAGATGGAGTGGCTTGGACCCAGGGAGACGGAGTGGCATGGACCCTGGGAGACGGAGTGACTTGGACCCAGGGAGACGGAGTGACTTGGACCCTGGGAGACGGAGTGACATGGACCCTGGGAGACGGAGTGGCATGGACCCCAGGGAGACGGAGTGACATGGACCCAGGGAGACGGAGTGACATGGACCCAGGGAGACGGAGTGTCATGGACCCAGGGAGACGGAGTGACATGGACCCTGGGAGACGGAGTGACATGGACCCTGGGAGACGGAGTGACTTGGACCCTGGGAGACGGAGTGACTTGGACCCTGGGAGACGGAGTGACATGGACCCTGGGAGACGGAGTGACATGGACCCAGGGAGACGGAGTGGCATGGACCCAGGGAGACGGAGTGACTTGGACCCTGGGAGACGGAGTGACTTGGACCCTGGGAGACGGAGTGACTTGGACCCAGGGAGACGGAGTGACATGGACCCAGGGAGACGGAGTGACTTGGACCCAGGGAGACGGAGTGGCATGGACCCTGGGAGACGGAGTGACTTGGACCCAGGGAGACGGAGTGACATGGACCCTGGGAGACGGAGTGACTTGGACCCTGGGAGACGGAGTGACTTGGACCCAGGGAGACGGAGTGACATGGACCCAGGGAGACGGAGTGACTTGGACCCAGGGAGACGGAGTGGCATGGACCCAGGGAGACGGAGTGACATGGACCCAGGGAGACGGAGTGGCATGGACCCTGGGAGACGGAGTGACTTGGACCCAGGGAGACGGAGTGACATGGACCCTGGGAGACGGAGTGACTTGGACCCTGGGAGACGGAGTGACTTGGACCCAGGGAGACGGAGTGACATGGACCCAGGGAGACGGAGTGACTTGGACCCAGGGAGACGGAGTGGCATGGACCCAGGGAGACGGAGTGACATGGACCCAGGGAGACGGAGTGACTTGGACCCTGGGAGACGGAGTGACTTGGACCCTGGGAGACGGAGTGACTTGGACCCTGGGAGACGGAGTGACATGGACCCTGGGAGACGGAGTGACATGGACCCAGGGAGACGGAGTGGCATGGACCCAGGGAGACGGAGTGACTTGGACCCTGGGAGACGGAGTGACTTGGACCCTGGGAGACGGAGTGACTTGGACCCAGGGAGACGGAGTGACATGGACCCAGGGAGACGGAGTGACTTGGACCCAGGGAGACGGAGTGGCATGGACCCTGGGAGACGGAGTGACTTGGACCCAGGGAGACGGAGTGACATGGACCCTGGGAGACGGAGTGACTTGGACCCTGGGAGACGGAGTGACTTGGACCCAGGGAGACGGAGTGACATGGACCCAGGGAGACGGAGTGACTTGGACCCAGGGAGACGGAGTGGCATGGACCCAGGGAGACGGAGTGACATGGACCCAGGGAGACGGAGTGGCATGGACCCTGGGAGACGGAGTGACTTGGACCCAGGGAGACGGAGTGACATGGACCCTGGGAGACGGAGTGACTTGGACCCTGGGAGACGGAGTGACTTGGACCCAGGGAGACGGAGTGACATGGACCCAGGGAGACGGAGTGACTTGGACCCAGGGAGACGGAGTGGCATGGACCCAGGGAGACGGAGTGACATGGACCCAGGGAGACATGGAGCGAGGGAGGTAGAGACACATGGAGCCGACGGTGAGAGGCGAGCGAGCAGCCCAAGTAAACAAGAGTTGACAGACAAGCAGTAAGGGAGACGGCGCAGGCAGACAGCCACAGAACGGTACAACGGATGAGACCGGGACTCAGGGAGACAAGAAGACAGAGAGACAAGCAGAGAGACAAGCAGAGAGAAGACAGGGACTCGGGGACACGGGGACTGGAGGCCGCATCCCTCCCACTGGCCCCTCGTGTTTACAGGCCGGCACCCCGCGCCGCCTGGCACCCAACGGGCCCGAGACCCGGGAGAACTCACCCTTCTCTCCTACTCCTGCTCCTCCTCCTCCTCGCCGGGAGACGATCTCGCCTCTCCCCGCTCTCTCCCCGCTCTCTCCCCTCTCCTCCCTCCCTCCCTCTCTCCCACTCCTCGCTCGCCTCTCGCACTCCGCTCTCCTCTCTCCCCGCGCCGCCCTCAACGCCTGCCCGACATGGCGACCCGTCTCCCCGTGACGTCACCGCGCACGCGCCGTGACATCACGGCGCGCTCCCCCCACCCACCGCCCGCGCGTGCGTCGTGACGTCACCGCGCACTGAGTTTGTAAACACAGCAGCGTGGGGGTGGTCCGGGCTTCCAATGAGGGTTACTCAAACGGTAACCGTTTTGCGAATCGGTTACCGGTTCCGACGACCAGCCACTCAGTCAGCGTTTCAAGCGAAACTTTCGCTATGGATTGCAATGGATGCACTCCACAGAGAGAAGCCCTGTAGACTCTCGAGGGTATTTGGTCTACTCTTCCACGTTAGCAAGACGTGTTGTAAGAGGTGGTAGTACCCACACTTTACCGACCCGCGCCCGACATGATGATCGTAAACTGTGGCGTTGTACCCAATTTCGTGGACTTGAACAAACATCCCAATGTCGTACAAGCTCTTCTAAAACTGCATTGAGACTCGGGTGTCGGCAAACTTTTCATGAATGAAAACTCTCAAACAGCTCGTGTCACTCCACACGTCACGGTCAGGCGTGTCAGATTGAAGCGTTACAACGTACATGTAGGTGTGACCATAATGACGTTATTAAAGTGTTTTTATTTTATTATTACACGTTTTATTAACTCACTGTTGTTGTTTCCTCAAATCTTGTGATTCAATTTGTATCCACTTACCAATGTGGTATCGACTGCAAACTTGGTATACTTATGTCATACTGATGACAATACTATATTCTTTTATTAAAAATAAACAAAATATATTTTTAAACATTATTTTTTATGTTATGTTTCGCCTTGGGTCTAATTGTCCACGGTCAAGTGACGTTGGCTGTAAATCAGCATGGCCCCTTACGTTATGGCAAGCTTCGGGGCCACTTCCTGGAGTCGTGGAGTTCTTCCATTACTCGTACGGTACATTTCATTAAAGCGTGTTTTTAAAAATATTACTTATTTTATTGTTGAAGCTTGAAACTAATTTTGGCACAGGCCACGACTCCCAATGACGTCTCAGGCTAATTGCGTTATCCAGCAGCCGAGCGCATGACATTGCAAGATGATGTTACACCATGGCGGCCTTGGTCGAGGGAATTCTTTTAGCAGTTACTGTATTTTTAATCTTCAAGTGTTGGGCAATACTTTGATCAATGTGGCCACTTTTCTGCAGGGTACGTCCCTAATAGCAATAGACCCGTAGTGAAATGTTCATATTGGACCATCTTATGAGTTATCGTACACCCTCCCCCCCCCTTTTCTATAACAAAAATAATTCGATAACACTTTGTCTATTTAAAAGTCCTGTATTTATGAAATTCCCTCGATCGTAGACCGAGGGGCACGAACACAGGAATCAGAGAGCGAGTGGACGTGCAAAACTTTTGAAACTTTTATTCCAAACAATTTGGCAGTGACGCCAGGCAGCCGTCACGTGTGCACACACCTCCACGACACTCACGCAACATTAAAAACATCCGAACGTGAAACGGCGAGGGACTGTTCGATGCCGGCCTCCTGAGGCGCGAGGCAAGTGGTGGGGAGGGGAATGTCCATGGCAGGGATCCAGTGAATATGGCAGGAGGCCCACCCACGTCGGCACAGAGGTCACGGGGGCCACGCGAACAGAACTGGCAGAGGACAGGGAACTCCGAGTGACCGGGTCCACTTACTCTTTTCACTTTGGCCTCTCCGCGCTGCGTGTGTGTATGTATGCACGTGACCTTAAGTCAGGCCAGGTGGCTCAGTAGTGGAGTAAGCATCTCACAATCATGAAAGTGGTGAGTTTGGGGAATTGACTCGGCACATCATGTCTCCGGGGCCAAAACAATTTATATGTTGTGGGGAAGTTAACAGGGATTTCCCGGGTAAGGAATACAGATTTTCGTCCAGTGTTTCAGAGCTATAAACAGGAGAGACGATCACCACTGCAATACTATTTTGGCCAAGAAAACATTTCGACTTTGAGGCTTGTGTCCAGCAAACATCAGGTTTCTGTAGGCCCGCCAACTAGGGTTGGCCTCATCTCTCACCCAGAACTCGAGTTGAAGGGTAACTCGAATTGGTTAAATTGGGGATTCCGCAATCTGCAGTTACTTAAATTATCTTGCAAGATCACCTGTCCCAGAAATATGTGCGCAACAAAGGTCAAGATTGGGTTGCTAACCAAATTAACTTAAATCGTTAAATGTACAATTGAATGATCCTGTCACCCTACATTATTTATTGTAACGTGTTTGGCAACTTACTGATCTCTGAGCGAAATCAGACGCAGGGAATTCTAGGCCAGCCCATGAAATCAACACCCGCCTGGGATATTCAGGCCGCAGACAAAATCTTCTGCCATTTCAAGTAGCGCAAAGATAATGGCAACACGTGACGCCGTCTGGGGCGGAAACTCGAGTTCACAATCGGGTTGTTGCTCGTGGAAACGGGGCAAACGAGAGGTCAGTGGCTGCATGTGCGGGGGGGGGGGGGGTTGGGTCCCTATCACATTACCCCCTCTTCATAGCCCAGGACCTGCCCCCCTCCTGCCCGTGGACTCGTGCAGCAATGCAGCTGCACAAGCTGCACACTCAATAGCTATATCACCGATGTAAATACATGTTGGTCTATGGGTCTATTTAAGTGCATGTAGGTCAATGAAATCGCTGTTAGTTTGCGTCTCCATGTAATTCTATGGATCTCCATGTAAGTCTATAGGTCTCAATGCAATACATTGGCATAGCGCAGTTGGCATGGCTCTTTTGCAAATTAAATGGGGGCCCCCCCCTGTCCAATTTTACCACACTTTACCCCAGCGCCTAGGACACTCCAGGCTATGGGCACCAAAGCAGTTGCACCTCCTGCACACTGGAACGACACCAGTATGTGTGTGTACCGCCTACCTAATGCTAATCGTCACTGAGTCCACGTGTGTGTGCCAAGATTGACGTGTGTGAGGGTCGCTGGATCTCCGCACCACCGTGTAGCAAATGACCAAACTCCGGAAACTCTTGCGGCAGTTACCACCAAGCACCACTGCCACCGCCACCGTCGTATCACAGGTCGTCCAAGCCATCCTGCAGCACCAGCTCACCTCTGCAACACAATAAAACGTGCATTCATATAGTGCCTGCATGTGGCTGAATCTCAAGATGCTGTGCAGAGAGAAAGAGGCAGCCATAGGTCTTGTGTGACCCTACGGGGCTCAATGTGAGTCAATACAATATGATGTGTATTGATATGGCATCTCATTGCTATATCACGTGCTGATAAACAATGGGCATATTTAATTTATACAGAAAGTTGCAGTGAGTCATTGGCAGAGAAAAAAGTCTCGAGCCTGGACCTGAACAGGGACAGAAGTCTACAGGGGTCAAACACCAACTCAAACTGGCGGTTGCGCTTTACCACCACCGCCATCGTGATCTTGCCACACTGCCACCACTGCCATGGTGCTCACATGGGCTGCAGGGAGTCGTCGGCGCCCTCCGTGGACTCGGGGTCCCAGGCATGCAGTGCCCGGCGCCACAGCCGGATCTGCTGGTCCCAGGAGCGTCGGCTGTACTTCTTGAACTTGTTGGGCGTGCGTGGGTGTTTGCTCGGCTCACGCAGGTGCCTGTCGGTGATGGGAGGGAAGAGGACAAGAATGCGGAGGGCTCATTCCAATTAGAGCTGAGCGATCTAATTATTCAAGAATTTGATTATTAAACCCATTATCGGTTTCTAAATGGCAGGCCTTGTGCGACCACGAGCCGTATAAAGTGCAAGTGACGACAATGGCCCAAGCTGGTGTGGAGGCAGTGCATGTCGAGTGCCGGTGGAGCCCAGCGGCAGTGGTGTGTGGCCTGGTGCGGGACCCACCGCGGCACCCCCTCCACGTAGCTCTCGTACGCCAGCGTGTTCTTGCCGTAGTCGATCTGCTTCTGGCGCCGCACGAGCACCTCCTCGTCCGTCTCCATGTCACTGGCCTTGCTGGGCAGTCCTTCTGCGTTCACCCTGCACACGCAGAGACAAAGATCCCATCGGGCAAGAGCTGTTAATGAGCACCTATTAAGACCGGTATGGAACTTTATCAGGGTGTGGGTGCCCAGCACCACGCCTGGCCACCTTTGTCTCCCCAATGCTGATGTGTACACATTGCACCACGTACTCATTTGAGGGTCGACATAGCTTAGGCCTAGGACCAATTCATAAATTCATCACTGATGTTGGCCATAAGCAGGCCTCGAAATTTGGTCGCCAGATTCGTAATGCAGTACTAAGCACCTCACTACAACTCCACGCACGCACACATGCACGCGCAGATACATGCGCGCGTGGATAGGGGCACTACAAATACACACAAACACATGCACGCAAATTATATAGACGCGTGTGCATGCATAAGCGTGCAGACATGACCAAAAGGACACGCAGACGCAATCTCACCCACAGGTGTGGACACAGGTACACCAGATACACACACATACATACAGACATATACGCAGATACACGTCATTGACACGCTACACAAGGACATATGCAGACGTAACTGATGTGACGCACACATTTAGACGCAAGCACACACCCAGGCAAACAAAACATAACAAACACCAACACAAGCACACATGCATGCACACATATAGCCAACTAGCCTTTTGCCCATCCAAGGACGGGTGTATGGCAAGAAATATGAAACTTGCAAGCGAAAAGCAGACCACGACGTGACATTCATTGCATTAATGCGTGTACATTTTATAAGGGCGCGGTGACACAAACATATTTCATTTAAAGGTTATAATCCCTTACTCTTTGGTTCTTTCAGTAAAGTCACGTAGAAATAAAATAAATGTTTCGATTGCAACACAAGCAACCGTCATCAGATGTGAATGCAAGCTCTGAGAGAGACACAGAGAGAGACAAACAGACACGGAGACACATACACAGAGAGACACACATAGAGACAAACACAGACACGGAGAGAGACACATATACAGAGAGACGCATACAGAGAGACACACACCTGAGAGAGACACACACAGAGAGACACACGTAACCTGTTCATGATTATTAATGAGGGGGGCTGGTCGACGTGGAGTGACGTCACGAGCGTTAAGGACAGACATTCCTGGGTGATTATAGTAGGTATGACACCACGGACACCATATGCAGACACACACAACAGTAAGGCTTAAACACGCGGATACGAGCAAACTGCTGGTGCTGGTAGTGATTTGCGAGCTGGAGGGATGGAGGTGGGCACCTCTTCATCTCTTCCTGGATCTGTGAGCGTCTGTCGTCATCGTCCTCCACAGCGGAGGCCCAGTCAGTCAAGCCAGAGCAGGAACGCTTACGCGAGGAGACTGTCGGTGCAGAGCCAGCGCATCTACACACGGGGCGCACAAAAAATATCATATGTACACCATTAAAAGACAAAGATTCCCCATATAGTCTTAACACTGTTGGAGTAAGTGCTGTTAGTGAGCACCTATGAAGGCCGGAACGGCACACGAGGGGGTGTGTGGCCAGCACCAAGCCCGTTCACCTTTGTCTCGGGTACTCATTCGAGTAGACCTACGGGAGGCCCAAGAACCGGTTCAGATCATCATCACTGGTGTTGGCCGTGAGTGGGAATCGAACTCGGGTGGCTGGGTTCGTAGCAAAGCGCACTAACCGCCATACTACACCATAAACACACCACACCAGGTACACCACACGCAACATACACACAAACACGGCATGTTCGGTATACAATTGGGTAAGAGACATGGCCCAGCAGTAGCGTGTTCCCCGCTTGCTGCAGAGTTTAGAGTTCCCCCGTTAATACTGTGGTGCGTATTGAACCATGAAATACTCGACGCAGTCTCCTTCAGTGGACGCTAAAGATCCTGCGATGGCTTTTGAAAAGAATAGGCAATTTTGTGCCAGTATCACGGTCGAAATTTACCTGCAGGATACTCAATTGGGATTACACTTAGCAACATCGCCCCCTCCTGTGAAGCTACTGCTGTGTGAAATAAATCAGCGTCTTCCTTCGTGATGACAGCCTTGTGCTGTAAAAATGATAGCGCCAATACCAAATGTACGAACGATTTGATGGGAATGTACACATACTGTGTATACACAGTGTGTGCACAAACTATGTACACAATAAAAAAAAGATGAATGAGCACTGAGGCATTGATGCTCATCTGTATACAGCCCTGCAGAACCGCTGGTGGAAATCACCACATTCCTATGACAGGGGTCGGTCTATTTATATCCGTGTTGACTTCCCCACAAAGTTATCATCCACCCCAGATGGAGGGATGATAATGAGCTGAGTCAACCCCCAAACAAGATTTGAACATGCAGCCTTCCACTTGTAAGTCGCTCACTCTACCGCTGAGCCACCAGGCCATGCAAACTCTACACACCGTGTACACTGCACGCACACACACCATACATACATGCACTCAAACGCAACTTGTAACACCTCCTCATAGCAGGTGTGAGTGTGGCAAGTATAGTTTTGGCAAGTGTAGGATGTAGCAGGTACAGTTTTGGTATGGATATGGCAGTTATAGTCGTGGCAGATATAGTTGTGGCAGCAGCAGGGAGAGTCCTGACAGATGTAGCAGGTGTAGCAGGTATAGTTGTGGCACTCAGCCCACCGCGTCACACCTCGTCTCCCACCCCCCTGTACCGTGACAGAGGCTTGTATCTCCGTGTCTCCGTCTCATTGTCCTCGGGAAATCGTCTCCGCTCGAGTCGCGAGCCACGACTCTGAGATGGGTGCTCGGGTCTCCGCCTGGCGGAGAACAGCACGCAGGCCCCATGTGAGACCCCTGTGATCCCCACAGGGTCCCCGTGGCACGGAGTGGTTCGCCCTCCTGTGACATGGCTATTTGTCAAGATTCTCGCCAGCGATATGTATTGATAATTGATTGTTTTTTTTGGCGATTCCCATTTGTTTTCACGTCGATTGTAGAGTTGTGTTCGTTTCATTATCATAAATCCATAATGAGAATATTATTTGTAGAAATTATAAATACCATTGGGATAATAATAGGTTTTTCCCCTTTTTTCTGGCAACAAAACTGAAACCTTTTTACAAGGATTCATGTCTGCATTAACCACAATACTTGCAGTCAAAATGCAAACAAAAAACACACTATGATAATATATGCATTGTCCTTGAAACTGATTGGTCCACACCAAGGGACGGCTTTCTTTTGAGCCTCGACCCAATTGGTGCTCGACCAGAGGACGCCAAAAGGTGTACAGCTCAGAAAAAAAGGGGAAAACCCTATTATTATATTTTGGTACTGGCACTTGATACAGTAAATGTGGCTGTGACGGTCCCACCTGAAGACGGAGACTTGTGTTGCCTCCAAAACGTCGTGATTTAATTTAGGTATTTTAATTTATTATTATTTGCATTTATTATTATTATTATTATTTTCCTACGTGACTTTACCGAAAAAACCTAAGAGTACTGACAAAGGAGGTCTAAATTTCGATTTAAAGCTTTCGTGACTGCAGGGATTCATCTTCTTGGTTCTTTTGGTAAAGTCACGTAGAATGGAAATAATAAAACATAATAAAATAATTCTCACGTTTCGGCCACAACGCAAGCAGCCGTCCTCAGAGCAGGTCTGTCGAGTAGACAGAGTCTGAATTCAGACCTGCTCTCCACCTGAGGACGGCTGCTTGCGTTGTGGCCGAAACGTCGTGAGAATTATTTTTTTTATTTTTTTTATTTATTTATTTCCATTCTACGTGACTTTAGCGAAAGAACCAAGAAAACAGGAGGTCTAATGGTGTAGATGCTCACCCCTAGCCCTCATTACTTTGATGATACCATTGGGATGTTTATTTGGCAGCATTTTAAGACAATGATCGGATTAACCATCTATTCAATGCGTGTATTGTAACATAATTAATTGTAATTTTGCACATTTGGTATTTGCAAGTTTTTAAGTACATGGGCATCCCGAAAAACGGATGTTTCACTAAGAGTCTGCGGTTTTAACAGTAGGGGGTGGTGTCATTAAACCGTACCCAGTTGCGTTCCCACAGCAATTATTTTCATCAGTTTCTTCAAATTTTAACTCTACTTGGCAGCTTTATTTAACTTCCTCATTTAATTCACCATAGTTAGTTAACGTTGGTTGTCGTGTTCAGTTATTAATTACCAAATTGTTTGAGTACCCAATTGTTGAATGCTGTGCTGAATGCTCTCTAACATTACCGATTCCGTCAGGTATTGTATGTATCGGGTGGCGGAGGGTGTACAACACACATTTTACCTAAGCGATCTGACCCAAAAAGAATAATTATGTATCATGATACCAGTTAAAATCTTAATTCTAGATTTGAAGCTTTCGTGACTGCAAAGATACATACTCTTAGTTTTTTTCGGTAAAGTCACGTAGGTGAAAATAAATAATACAAATAATAATAGAAATAAAATAATAAATCACGACGTTTCGGAGGCAACACAAGTCTCTGTCATCAGGTGGGACTGTCACAGCTAAATATACAGTGAATTTAGCTGTGACGGCCCCACCTGATGACGGAGACTTGTGTTGCCTCCGAAACGTCGTGATTTATTATTTTATTTCTAGTATTTATTTTTACCTACGTTACTTTACCGAAAAAACCTAAGTTAGAATCTTACTTAGCCTGCTATTTTCCAGGGCTGTCAATCTTCACCGTCCGCGTCTTTAACCGCGCGGGCCGTGACGTCACTCGCCTAAACGCGGTGACGTCACCGCGACGCTTTGGCGGCAGGGCGCTTGAGATCGCCGCTGTTATTACTGCTATTAACTACTGCAGCATTTAAGTGTTTGTGCTGCCCCTTTATAACAAGTGGGGGGTGGGAGCCAGCCACACCAAGCCGCATTTGCGTCTCCAGTGCCGATGTTTTACACATCGGCCTAGGGGAGAAGGCCCAGGCGTAGCAGGGTTCGTAGCGTAGCGCGCTAACCACTGCACCGCCGCTCCCCACATCAATACTGTGCCGTGTAGAATACCGACTACGCACCACGATGAGGGCCCCCCTTCTCGCTTACCCGTGTGGGTCGCGGCTGCTGCGCCTGGAGTCGTCGCGGGTGCCCCGCTCGGGGCGGACTGGGCTCCTGAGGGCGAGGTCCGGGTCCCGCGTCTCCACAGCGTCCCGCTTCGTAACACGGTCCTCCTCCTCCTGCTGCGCATCTCGGGGGCCACGAGTCGTCCCGTCGTCCACCAACCTGCGTCGCTCACACACAAGCGGGGTCTGAGGATGCTGCTTCCCTTTATCCCCTCGATTAATTGAATTTTGTTCGGTTATTGGTGGCCCTGCTCTCACTGGTTCACCGACCCCTCTCTCTCTCTTCTCGTGCCCAGCCCCCCTCTATCCGCTCACCAAGCACGACGCCGCTCTGGGGGTGGCGAGTCGCTGGAGCCCATCGCTTCTTGTTGGTGGGAATCTGCTGCCGGAGGGAGCCCGCGTCTTTAGTTCCCGCCAAACCTGGCTCGGACTCTACCACTCGGCCCTCAATACGAGGGGGAGGCTGGGGGGGGAACGGAAAATCGGACTCTACCACTCGGCCCTCAATACGAGGGGGAGGCAGGAGGGGGGGAACGGAAAATCGGACTCTACCACTCGGCCCTCAATACGAGGGGGAGGCAGGAGGGGGGGAACGGAAAATCGGACTCTACCACTCGGCCCTCAATACGAGGGGGAGGCAGGAGGGGGGGAACGGAAAATCGGACTCTACCACTCGGCCCTCAATACGAGGGGGTGGCAGGGGGGGAACGGAAAATCGGACTCTACCACTCGGCCCTCAATACGAGGGGGTGGGAGGGGGGGGAACGGAAAATCGGACTCTACCACTCGCTCGTGGGGACCAACCACGCACCGAAAGTCGTTGTTTCCGTCATCAACGTTAACCGTTAATAAAAGGATGCAATAAACGTTCCGTTGAGTCGGCACGTGGCGGTGTTTCTAACTTTAAATAAAATTTATTTGTAAAAAAAAATGTTTTGTTCAAGTCCCCCCCCCCTCAACCCGCTGAGTCCACTGCCCTCCAAGTCCGGGACGCCGCGCGTATTATCGCGCACGCTCATTGGCCGGCGTTGTTCCCGCCCCTCGCGGATGCGGGGCTCCGATTGGCCGAGGGGATTTTGCGCGGAATTTTAAAAAGGGATGACGTCAGCGCGTCGGCGACGCGAGACGTCGGTGACGCGGCGCGCTGGGCGCCACCCTCCCGCTTCCTCCTCTTTAAAGGCACAACTGCAGCTGCAGGTCGCTCTCTGCACGCTCCCGACGCGTTCCGCCTTTGTCCACCAGCAGCCTCGGTAGACAACGAGGGGCGGGAGGGGGTAGGAAGTCGAGGAAGAAGAAGAAGAAGGGGACGACGCCTGCTCAAGGGTTGCATAACGACATGGCCGAGTTGGCGAGTGCGCACCCGGGAGACGCGAGCCCCGCGCGGACCTCCGTGGTCGGCCACCTGCCACGGGATTTCATCTCTCTGCAGTACAGGTTCGTGGTGACCCCCTCTGTGATCCCTAAACGAGCCCCCCCTAAACGGGGCCCTCTTCCATCAACTTCATCAAATGGGGGTCACATGCCCCCCCACCGCTCTCCGTGCGCATCTGTTAAGCGAGGCCTACCTGGGCCTCGGCCTTGCGCGAGGCCCGCGCGGGGTTGTTGTTGATGGTGCTGCTGTTGATGATTTGGTGATGTTGCCGTGGTGATGTTGGTGTGAACATGGTATTGTGGTGATGGTATTCGTGATCTTGATGATGGTGGTGATGATGTGCTGAAAAATTGTCTGGAATTATTTTACCCCGTCCACGCACCGTGCACGATTCCGTCAACCGTACACATTTGCGCCCTCTGTGCCTTTTTAATGTTTCTGTGACTTCATTTGTAATTGTGCCGTGGGCAATGTCAACGTAACCTGCCCGAGCCGACAAAGTACACTGACTATTGTGTTGAACATTGATTTTAAGTTTGTGTGATGTCGATTTCTCGCGGGACGCCTTTCCATTGTCCACCTCGCCACGGCGCGAATTAAAAGCCCCTCGACACAATTTGTCAATCGCACCGCGTGTGGCCTTCGGGGGGGGAAACTATTTAATCGGCAATGAGCCCATTTTCATGCCCTATTCGTAGACGAATATCCTTTGTTAATAATTTTTGAAAATGTATTGTGAAATTAACGCGTTTGTCTTGAAAGTTAATTTGTAATGGGGTTGCTTTCATCGCACTTCTCGATTGGCACTTGGTGCAAAATAAGTACAGCACAACACGCACGCATTCATACGCCTACTTAAAAACTGGATCATCGGGCCCATTAGTATCACCAAGTGCAGTCTCCCAACTCCCATCGACCACTCTTCTCTCGGGTCACTGTTAGCTCTGAACTAGGACCATTGCCCGATATGTGGCCTATGTTATATATTTCCTTTTTAGGCTACAAACATACACTTGTAATTGACGACCGTGATGAATTCTCTTGTTTGTTAATCGTGCACGTGCACCACTGCCATCGCAGCAGCAGCATCATCAACAGAAGGGTTTGTTAAGAAAAGCTAAGTGAGCTTGGTCAGGCCCAGTCGTGGCTAAAATGGATGGCCGGTGGGCAAGGGTTACAAATCGGTCGCAGCCAGCGTAGGGATTGCAGTTTAACACCTAGGAAGAGGATTTCGCGACCAATTTTGTTAATAAGAGGATTTATTTTTTGGGTTAGATCGCGTAAAATATAAATGTGCCGTTAAACCTGCCACCACCATACACAGATAATTATTTAGGTTTGTCATGTTAACAAAATATGAGAATAGGTTTTCCCATTTTTTTTTCTTGCAACAAAACAGGTGTTAAAACACCAAACTTTTGAGCCTGGTCTCAACGGTGTTAGGCCTTTTGGCCTCCTCTGGTTTAACGCCATTTGAGACGAGGCTCCAAAGATAGGTGTCCGGTGTGGACCAATCAGTTTAAAAGACAATACATATATTATCAGAGTACATTTTTTTGTTTTCATTCTGACCACAAGTATTGCGATTAATGTAGACATGATTTCTTGTAAAAGGTTTCAGTTTGGTGTTTTAACATCTTAACACCTGTTTTGTTGCCAGAAAAAAAGGGGAAAACATTCTCATGTTTTGCTTACATGCAAAGCAGGTCCCATGATGTAGATAAACAAAACATATCAATTAGTTACTAGTGTGTTGGGATTGCACACAAGAGGACGTCCCCTTGTGGAGCTCATGGTGCAGTAGTTGTATGTGCAGTATGTATGTTGAACCTCTTTCACGGCTGGGCTGCTTGCTGCATCACGCTCACCATGATGGCTTTGGGGGTGGAGGAGGACTTCATCCATCGGTAGATACTTCATACCTCATGGTTACTTACAACAATTTTATCCAAATTTTGCATGATCTTGGATTTTGCTCGTATTTTTTTTTTATTGACTTCAAATTTGCATTCGCCCCTACAAAAATTGGGGGAGGATGATTGACCATTGAGAAATGTGAGTGATCTAGGGCAGAACATGCCATGGTGAAATGGGAAAATGGCTGATCAAGCCTAGTAACAAAATGGCAGCCAAAGGAGGGAAAATGTACATGGATGTGTGCACATGTGTTGCATATCTAAACACTTGTGTGTTGTGTGTGTCAGTCATTTGACCCCAAGTAGGCAAGAAGACCAGGAAATTGTACCGCTCTGCAGCTTCTCCCCGGATTCTTGGGACTCAGGTTTGTGTCTGATCGCATGCATCTTTCCCCCCTCTAAATCAACCCCCAAAACGCTCAGGGTCTTGGTGCATCTGATTCAAGGACTGGGAATCTGTTAAAAAGAGCTGTATAGCTCATTGGATTCATCCAGTATAAATACATATTCTGATTCTGCAAGGGTTGGTGGGGGGTTCACAATGATCAATGAGAAGCAAGTTAAGACAAACCAATCCCGTGCCATTTTAACTTGTATGATACCCTTTTGAACCCTCTCCCCTTTGGGACCCCAGGCATGCGGTGCAACCCCCCGTGTTTTGTTTTCTCGTCACAGACTCCTTCCTTGGGTTCCAGAGTCCCCTGGGGATACGAGCAACTCGCGGACGGTGAGTGGGAGATGCAATTGGTAGCGAGTTAACTCTCTCGCCTGGTATGCAGGAGGTTGTGGGTTCAATCCCGACCCTGACGCCTGAATTTGCACGTTCTCTCCATGGTCCTGTGGATTTTTCTCTTGAGTCCTCCGGTTTTTCCCTCCATTTAGAAACACGTGTCTAGATTATTTATGCCACTTTGTTGAGCTATCATTTGTAGCCAGGTCACTTCTGAAAAAGTGCTTTATAGCTCCGTGGGCTTTATCTGGTAAAATAAAATAGTTTAGTTTACAAGAAGATCCAGAGACATCAGAAGACATGGAGAGGAGATGGTGAGGGGTGGACATGGAGAGATGGCAACACACGAGAATACGTAGAGACATGCAGAGACGGATGAAGAGACTGAAAGCCGCATAGACACAAAGAAATGGGCGCACAGAGATGCTAAGAAACACGGATGCTCAGACACTCGCACAGACAAGTGGAGATGTAGAGATACACCTCGAAGCAAATAAACAGATGGAGAGATGCACCCAAAGAGGTGTAGTTTAGACTCTGATATCAGACTCCTACACACAGTCACACTTGGATGCAGAGACAAGGATAGACGCTTCGATACACACACGGGGGGACACGTGCCGGGAGAGATGAACAGATGGAGACAAACACAGGGAGATATAGACGCACAGGGAGACGCACAGGCATAGAAACAGAATGACAGATGCCCAAAACACGCAGACAAAGACAACACACACATTCATTTACGCATAGACGCACACGCAGGCAGACGCACACATTTGGACAGAGGTAGATGGACACACAGATGGACACGTACAAAGATCCATGGACACACAAAGCCTCCTCCCATCTGTCCCTGCAGCTGCTCTCTTAATGAGCTGTTACCAAAGCGTGGGGGGAGGGTGGTGGGGGGAGGGTGGTGGGGGATGGAGGGGAGGTGGTGGGCCCACGAGTTCCAGCTGCTGGTCCCCCATCTCCTAGAGGGAGCCCTGTTGGAATGCAGGTCCCATTCAGAACCTCCTTGGCAGGGCGAGGGGTCACTGGGAGGCACAATGGGGTGGGCGTGGACGAGGCAGATGGCACGCGTGCGCGCGCGTGTGTGTGTTCGCAGACCCCCGTATGCACACGCTTATACACGCTTTAGACACGCGTGAAGATGTGCACACGTCTACATATGTGTGCGCGCTGACATGTGAGCAAGTGTGCTAGCTTGCTCGCATACATACTTGTACAAAGACCCCCCATATGGCCTTGACAGTGCTGTTAGGCACATGATAAAGTGGGTGGTCAACACCACGCCTGGCCGCCTTTGTCTCTCCAAGCTAATGTTTACACATTGCACTAGTTATTAATTTAAGGCGAAGTCGACCTAGGGGAGGCTCGGGACCGGTTCAGATAAATGTTATTGGTGTTGGCTGTGAGTGGGAATCCAACACGGGTCACCGGGTTTGTAGCACAGCGTTTTGCGCTATACTACTGCTCTAAAATCGTGTGCACACTTTGACGTGACTTCATCTCCCTCGTTATTCTCCCATCAGGAGCAGCTGCCGGGGTGAGGAGAACATGGAAGAAGAGGTGGTAGTGAGGAGGAGGTGAGCATCAGTTTAGTAAGGGCAGTGTTGTGGTGTACGAGTGGGGCGTGTACGTAATTGGCGTGCTTCCTGTGGTGCATGTGATTAGTGTGTGGCGTGCGTTGTAAGTGTTCATGCTGCATGTCTGTTGTGTGTGAACGGTGTACTCAAAAGCACACAGCCTAGCACAAGCGCTGTGGTGATATCACAGTGGCGAATGGCGGCTGTTGATGTTGTGATTGTTGTATGCATCTGTGGTGTGTGTGCGCAAGTGGTGGGCTTATGTGAATGGTGGGTGCATCTGTGGTGTGTGTGTGTGCGCACACACACTTTGCTGGGACCCCCCCCCCCCCCTGTCCAGGCTGGGTAAAGGGCTGCTTGAAAGAGATCTCTGTGAAGGGGTCTCTAACTGAAAGCGACAGCAGCAGGTGCTCTGTACTCGGGCTTCCTTTGTGAATGAGGGGGCCAGTGAGGGGGGGGAAGCGGATGGGGGGAGGGTGTTTGGCTTTGTGTGGGAGACTCTGGAGAAACCACACACACAAGGGGGAAAACGAACTGGGCTCCGCACGGATGGATTCAAGAATCCATCGATTCTCCAACTGTGGATCCCACCGTCCCCCCTTCCCAGGCGCAGGAAAATGGACTATGGAACTCCCACGCCGGTGAGCGGCACGGAGAGCCCGCTTGCCCCGCTTGCCCTGCTCACTCAGCTCACCCCGCTTGCCCACAAGCTGCAAGACGTCAACAAAGAGAACTGCCAGGTACGGGGTCAGGTACGGCAGGGGCAGATACAGCAGTGAAGCAAATGGCAATAGCTGCAAAAACAAACGCATATATATTAGTTTCCCTTTGATGTGCTGGCTTACAATATTCACCGATACCCAGTGTTGCCTGTTCACTCTGACTGGTGGCTAATTGTGGCGACTCGCCGTTCACCCTCGCCACTGCTGGCTCACTGCTCGTCGTGGTCTGTCTCTGCCCCCCCCACCTCCGCCCCCCCTCAGTCAGGTAGGCTTCAGCGCCGGCTCATGTCGTGCCTTCTGCACCCCTCTCTCCCTGCCGTGTTCAGGTTCCCCCCAGCATGGCGAGCCTCTTCACCGCACCCATGGTGTCGCCGGCGGCGGGGATCTTTCACCCGACCCCGCCGCCTCCCTCCGGCAGCGGGGGGCTGCAGTTGTGGAGGGGGCCGCGCATCCCTCTGTCTCCCCTCACCCCCGGCGACGGGTCGCCCATGGGGTGCCTCAAGCGCCCTTTGCACCGGGCGAGCACGGCCGAGTCGCTGACGCAGAAGCGGCGCCGTGCGATCGCCCCCTTCTTGGTGCCGTCGGCGCCGCGGTCGCCGTCGGCGCCGTCGCCGCCGCCATTGAAGGCGCCCACAGGAATGTGGGACCATGAGGCTGTGCAGCAGGCGCTGGACGCGTGTCTGGACGAGGAGAAGATGTTGGGAGATTTCTCTCGCGTGAGTGAGAAACTGCCTCCCCCCTGACTCCCACCTAACTTCCTGTCCCCCCCCTCCACCTCGCACCACCTGACTGGCTGCACCAGCTGACTGAGGCAGGGAGTCTCTAAAAGTCATCGGCTAATTCCCTGCGTGCCCCCCCCCTCCACCATGCCCCTCCCCACAGCCGTGTTCGCTGCCCACGGTGTCCGGGAAGCACCAGGACCTTAACTACATCACCCAGGACACGGTGAGTGATGGCACACATACCGCACCGCCGCCACACCCTGGCAATGCCGCACCGCAAAATATTGCTCCCAACACTGCACCATATCGTCAGATCGCGGGATTGCCACAACGCCACAATAAAATGTCGACGCCACACGCATGCATAACGCCAGACATCGCCACGCTATTACACCACAGCTCGTAGTGTCTGTGTGCATGCTTGTTTATCCGTGCATAGCATGTACATGTATCCCAGTGTGCTGGTGCATGTCCGTCCATGCGTGTATTTGTGGGTAGCTGCGTTTGTGTATATACAGTATATGTGCTTGTGTGGGGAGTGGTGGGGAAGTGGTTATCGCACTGTGCTATGAAGCCGGTGACCTGAGTTTGATTCTCGTTCATGGCCAACACCGGTAATGAATATTTTAATCGGTCCTGGGCCTCCCCGAAGTCTACTCGGCCTTTGCAGTGTGTAAACATCATCACTGGGGAGACAGACGGCTGGGCATTGTGCTAAACCCCTCGTGTGCCGGCCTCCGCTCGCTAACAGCACCAACAGTCTGTTAATGTTTTATTGGGGATCTTTGCCTGTGTAGATGACCGCTCTGCTGCAAGGGGAATTCTCCGGCTCCGTGCCGCGCTTCCTGGTGCTCGACTGCCGCTACCCCTACGAGTTTGAGGGGGGCCACGTGCGGGGGGCCCTCAACATCTTCCGCGAGGAACAACTCGTGCAACAGCTGCTGCGGGGGGCCCCAGCCCCCAATTCATCGGCGAGCGAGCAGCTGGTGCTCGTGTTCTACTGCGAGTTCTCCTCCGAGCGGGGCCCCCGCCAGTGAGTGGCCCCTCTCCACCCAACCCAACATTGGCAACTGCGCCGCACACCCACGTCCGGAATAAACGCCTCGTTCGAGACGCAAACAGCACCGCACCTCCTGGCTTTAATGATCCTACTCGAAGACGCTGGACCACGTAGTTAACTGCTGTAGTCTAATCCTTCAATGGAGGAACAGCAAAACTACGCGAGCTCTCCTGAAGCCCTCTCATCGTGACCAGGAGACCTTGACATTGGCACCGAGCACCTGAACCATATTTCCACTGCAAGAATAGAACCACATCCCCATCAATGCCACACTTACATCTTTCCCCCCAATACCATTTTATATCTGTGCCTGCCACTACCATAGATACCACATACTGACACCAGCCTATAAGAACGGTGATCCCTTCCCTTGGGTGTCAAGGTGGAGCTGTACCCTGGCTCGCCAGGAAAAGGTGCTACAGCTAAAATGAGGACTCCACCTGTGCAGGATGGGGTGTTGTCTCCCCCTTGCACGCGTTTTCTCCCACATGTATACTCAATAATTGGCCGATAACACCATTTAATATGGAGGACTGCAGAGCTTGGGCAGTTGCTGGCGTCAGCTCACCGCGTGGCTGCTGCCTTCCCGCTTGTCTGTGCTTCCTCCTTGCGTCTCAGAGTCGTTTTCTCCTTGAGAGCGAGCGAATGACTACCACGGCGCGTTACAAGTTGAAATTTATATGAGAATGTTTTCCCATTTTTTCTGGCAACAAAACGGGTGTTAAGATGTTAACACCAAGCTGAAACCTTTTACAGGGAATCATCTCTGCATTAACCACTACATTTATATTTTAAACACGCCCACATTGTCTGCGAAGGCGACGTAGCTGGTATCACTGCGGCAGGTACGGTCCTAATGCTGTGTGTGTGCGTGTGCGCGTGTCACGCCGCGTGGCTGCAGGTGCCAGACTCTGCGGCGCATGGACCGGGAGGTAAACTCGTACCCAACCCTGCACTACCCGGAGATGTACGTGCTGCGAGGGGGCTATAAGGACTTCTTCCCACACTCGCCGGTACAGGACTACAACCACCACCACCACAGCCATCACCCTTCACCACCCTCCACCACACTTGCCTACCACGAGCGCCATCACATTCATTCTACCATAACATCACCATCACTTTCATTCTACCATAACATCACCACCACATTCATATAGATAGGGTTGCCAGCTTTTCCACGGTAGACTAAACTGCCATAAACACCCTGACCACCATCACACCGAACACCACCATAAACACATTAACGCGACCATAACGTCACCAACAAAAAAGCAACTCGTGCAGAAGCTCAACTGGAGTGTGGCGTTGCAAGAACGTGGAAACAAATGAGGTGTTCATCCAGCAGTGGATGGAACATGTCTCGTGATAGATATTTATGCATATAATTTTTGGTTTGTTTTTCACTTTCTGAGCGCAGGGCGCAAACCATCAATTGGCCAGTAGCAAACAGCACTTTCAAAACTGCAATAAGTGTAACACGTTCTTTGAATTGCGTAAAGTTAATGTTATAAGAGCTTGGTAGGGTAGGGAATGAAACGATAATGGATTAGCAGGTGACTATTGGTGAGCACGTGACTGGAGTGAATTCATATAAATGCTCCCTAATACAATTATTACTTTTCTACCGAGGAGAGGCTCGCTGAGTCTCAACACTTTAAGGATGGTCCTGCCAATTGTTTGCAGTTGGGGGGGCATATGACATAGCTGCTGTTTAATCCCAATTGAGTAAAGTGATATGAAAACAATGAAGCACCGTTGACGGTCTTGACAAGTACTCTCTGTGGTCCCGTGTTTGTGTGCGGCAGGACATGTGCAACCCCAGCGCGTACCGCCCCATGCGGCACCAGGATTTCAAGGATGAGCTGCGTCGCTTCCACAGCAAGAGCCACTCATGGGCTCACACGCGGCCCCGCAGCACCGCTGTGGCGCTGCTCACGCGCATGCACACCACCTGAGGCCCACACTCGTCGAGCAATTCGGGGGGGGGAAACACGAAGGGACTGCAGTGCTCCGACTCGGTTATTCCATAAGAGGCCTGGAAAACTCCCAAGAGAAGACCTGGTGGCTCGATGAGGCATTCTGCGATTCTGCGAGCGACGGGGCAACTTGGGACACCCAGGGAGTTGGAGGAACAGACTCGGGAACTTTGAGACCCAGGAGCCCCATGCGTGGCATTGGAACTCTCAAGCGACCCAGGGACTTGATGCCTCTTCCCACTGTACAACAGCCTTGTCAGGGCCATGCTGAGCCAGCCCAACGCGGCACCAGGTGCTGGGGTAGGTTTTCCCTGCTAGATTCCAATCTTTTGCTGCTGACATCACGAGCTATCTATGCTCATGTTGTGATCAAAACAATTAACTTGGATCCTGCTCGACCCCCAAGCCAGATTCAAGATGTCTTGCGAAACCAGTTTAAGAATGTCTCTGGCTCTACTTCAAATAAGATGGCGGAAAACCACCCATATCAGCAGGGCCTCACTGACGTGTCTCTGATGCATTCATGGATCAGGGGCTACAAGAGAATACCTGAGGGGGGGGAGGGCTGCTGCTCTCCCCTCTGCGTGGTGTGGAGCTCATGTGCTCCTGGTGCTTCCATCTTAGGAATGGCTCTGCCAGTATGTGTGATCGTGTAGTACGAGTGAACTTTGAATATTTTAATTTAGGACTTGTGATAAATTGGTGTTATTTTAAAACCCAACCATATCTGATCCTCTGAGTGGTTAACTGCTTTAGTGTGGGTGACATGGTTTTGCGATGTGTTTTATTTAGGATTTATTGCTGTAGTAACATTGAGACCAGAACGTTTGAAAATATTTAAGGTGCCAGCATGTGATTAGGAAGTGTAACTGACTGGAGTGGTTTCCTCGAATTTTAAGGACCAGAAGTTCGTTTTAATTTATTTGCTGCAATAGGCCATGGTACTAGTTTTCAAAGTAAATTTTTTAAAAATGTTCATGACTTATGGTGGTGAAGGGCCATTTCCGGAAGTGGTCATATTTCTAAGGCCATAGTTTGAAATGTTAAAGGTGAATTGTTTGCATGTAGCTCAAATGGTTATGATTTGTATTTTGAATTCGTATTATGGCTGTTAATATACTGCAGTGTTATTTTCCTCCCCTGAAACCACTTTACTAGAAATGTGACATTTAAAGGGTAGGTTATTTTGGGTACAAGTTTTTTTTATATTTTTTTTTAATTCAGGCCTGTAACGCCAAGTTAGTGGTTTCCATTACCTCTTGTAAAGAAGTGTTACTTTATACAATGCAAGTGCCTTTTGCGGTTTAGCAGAGGCTAGTGGTTTAGTAGTTGGGTTGTGTAGGTGTGGATATTCTGTTAGCCTGCTTAACTGTTAGTTGGCTTTGCGATTGAATTAAGTTTACTTTAGCTGCTAGTTTAAAATTAAGTTTAGTGCACACCTGTCAAACAATCTACACTGAACATGTTTCACCTTTATGGCCCAACAATCCCTTTGTGCACACCAACCCCTACCATAAACTGTAATAAATATCACACCACCACTCCCTGTTCTTGTGACTTAATCAGCACTCCACAACTCAGGGCCAGACAGAACTTCACAAAAATCGGCTTTATTGAAACCAAAACTCAGGCTCATGTAAAATGTCTCATTCCTCAAGTTTGTACTGTTACCATATTTGCATAAATCGTAGATAATCTAATCAATGCAGAAACTTCAATAATAAATCCTTTGGACCCAGCAGCCACAGGGGTAGTGGGGGTTTCCTTCCCCTCCATCACCTGCAACACAGGAGCAGAAACAACTTGTGGGACATTGCCTTCAGTTTACTTATTCTACACAAGAAAGGTCAAGTTAAACTGAAACCTAATATGAAGCTAGATTGTTTATCAGCATTGATTTCAGCCAAGCCTGACAGGAAAATGAATACCAATACCAGACCTTTGGTTTCTTTCAAACAATCTGGAAGTTACACTCCCAGAAGGCAAGTGCAGCACATTTTCTGTAAGCTCATGGCTGCGTGTTCCCCTTGGTACACGTTCAAGAATCAATGTTTTTCAATTGGAGAACTTAATGTGATTACCTTGTTCCACCAGGAAAATCCCTTATGGTGAGCATCTCGTTTGCAAGGTCCAGCCTATACCTAGCGAACAAGCAATATTTACACGTGTCCAGACTGCTTGTGTTTATTGCATTGCAAGGGCCCACAGCTTTAGGGTTAGGCCTGTGGAAATTGCATGTTATACGTAAACAAGACAGCGAATTGTAGCAGTTATCACCCTGAGCTACAAACCCCGCAACCCGAGTTCAATTCCCACTCACAGCAACGATTATCTGAACCGGTCATGGGCCTCCACCTAGGTCGACTCGGCCTCAAATTAGTACCTGGTGCAGTGTAAATATCCCCACTGGGGAGACAAAGGCGGCTGGGCGGTGCCAGTTACCCACCCCCTAGAGTACAGTTCCAGGCCTTAATAGGTGCTCGCCAACAGCACTTGCCCCAACAGTCTGTTAAGTTTCGATTTAAAGCTTTCAAGACTGCAGAGATTCATCTTCTTGGTTCTTTCGGTAAAGTCACGTAGAAGGGAAATAATAAAATTTAATTCTCACGACGTTTCAGCCACAACACAAGCAGCCGTCCTCAGGTGAAGAACAGGGCTGTCGGAAAGACAGCGTCCGAATGAACATCACCAAGCTTGGCAGCGTATATTTAAGCTGGGTTAGAGAGCACCTTGACAAAGGAATTTGCATGGAAAATTAATTTTCCATATGCTAAATTCGTGAGAATTTTATTTTATTATGTTTCATTTTTATTATTTCCCTTCTACGTGACTTTACCAAAAGAACCAAGAAGATGAGTGTTAAGTCCACACAGGATGTCATCACGTGGTTTTGTAGGCGCGCTGACTAGGGCGGGGCCGACGGCGCGAGCCCCGCCCACTCTCGAGCAGGCCCCGCCCCCCTGCCCCCCACTGCCCCCGCGTCAAGACGACGAGAGGGAGCGGGGGAGCCTTGGGGGGCCGTTGCTCTCCCAGCGGTGTAACGCCGAGCCAGGCACGGGAGCCCGGGCGGCTGACTAACCACTGGGTTACACACGCAGCACACCGTGCCGTGTATATTGTATACAGTATACACATTGCATTGTGTACAGTATAGTGTGTGTATATTGGGCGCCACGATGACGAGATGTTACCTCGCCTGGTATACAGGTGATCGTGGGTTCGATTTCGATCCTGACGCCAGCATTTTGGGAGCTTACATGGCGCTGCAGACTTGTTTGCACGCTCTCGCCGTGGTGGCATGGGTTTTCCCCTCCACATTTAGAATCAACATCACGCGTTTAAGAGTATTTGGCTGCTAAAGATGTCCACAAGATAAGCAAACTTCTTTGAGATTAACAAACTCAGCGGGCCTTACCTGCTAAACAAAAATAGTTGATCGAGATTCTCGCAGACCACTTTGGTTACACAACTGTGCACGTCTGTCGACTGAATAAAGGACTCGACAATTGCGCAGAGCTGACCGCTAGGTGCTCCACTGACCGTCCAATAATGGTGGCATGACTGGTTCAGTCACGATGCTCAATGGCCCTCGACTGACCCCTACCTCTGTACGGATTTAACAATGAACCTGGATATTGGTCGCGAAAGCCGACGTGTTAAATCGACCCGGCTGGTTGTCCACTGGCCCCATCACGGACAATTGGAGCTCATCCGTGGCTCTAAATGGGCTCCACCCAGACTCCACGGCACGCTTACCTCTTCCCCGACTCCTGCTGGTTTCAGCTCTCGGCCCGCCAATCCTTGTCCACCCCTCTCCTCCGCTCGCTCACGGCTGGATGGATGAGATGTCAGATGTCTGGAGTTTGTCTCTCAACGATGGCCGATCACACATCTAGACGCCGAGACCCTCGGCGCCACCGGCACCATCACCGCCATCGTCGGCCGCCACTCCCGGAGCCGCTGTGTTCGGGTCGAGCCGGCTCTGGGGCGACCCGCTGTCCGAGACCGGCAGCTGCCTCTGCTGGTCCTCCTGCTGCCGCACCTCCCCCCCCTGCTGCCACCGCAGGTCCTTCTTGATGTGGTCCTTCATGGTGGACCGCGGCACCCCGAGCTCGGCAGAGCGCTTCCGCGTGGACTTGGCGGGGTAGCGGCGCACCGACTCGGCCACGGCGGCGCACGTGGCGCGGCGCGTCGAGGCGCGGCCGCAGCGAGGCAGGTCGCGCACCGAGCCCGTGGCGAACGTCTTGCGCTCCCACTTGAGCAGCGACGCCTTGGTGGGCGCCGCCTCGCGACCGAAGCGCGCCACGAAGCGGTCGCGCAGGCCCGCGAGGGTGTCGCCCGTGTGGCGGCGCTCGTGCACCCACACGCTGGCCACGAGGCGCTCCTCCACACTGTAGGTGCTCGTGTCCACGGCGGCGGTCGCGTTGGCCACACCCTCCTCCTCCTCTTTACCTGCGATGTGAAACGTTACAAAGATAAACAGTATGCAGTGTAACGCGCGTACACCAAACTGGGTGGAACCGGGACGGAGGGGAAGAGCTAGCAGAGAATGAATGGCTTGACGACAAAGACTGGTGCCAGAAAGACGGGCGTATTCGCACAGGACTAAATGAAAATTGGTGAAATGTGCAGTGGACGCCTACGGGGCTATCTGCCCATTGATCGCGATGCTCGTGGACTTTCGCGACTGAAGATTATGATTTATACTTGAGCGTTTTTTTTGGGGGGGGGTCAGATCGTAGAAATAAAGTGTCGGCAGCGCTCAAACACCCGACACTTAATGGCGCGTGAACGTGACCAAGTTATATTCTTGGTGCTTTCGGTAAAGTAACGTAGAAGGGAAATAATAAAGCAATAAAATTATCACGTTTCGATTGCAACACAAGCAATCATCATCAGGTGTGAAAAAGCCACAGCAATACATTTAAAAAAAGTGGCGTTTTTTTTCAAATTTTCTTGCTGTGGTTTTCACACCTGATGATTGCTCGTGTTGCAATCCAAACGTCGTGATAATTTTATTTTACGTGACTTTACCGAAAATACCAAGAATAACACATTCCTGCGGAGGGAGCTGGTAGGAACGTTGGGTTGCTCGGTCATTGGCCAGGGTCAACGGCGGCGTGGTGTATTCCGCAAATATGCCCGACTGTGAGGGCGGGCACAAGCCGGCATGAGTAGGTTAAACGTTGAGTTTTATAAGGGCACCACGGGGTGACCAGCCCCTCCCCACCCAGCCCCTCCCCACCCAGCCCCTCCCCACCCAGCCCCTCCCCACCCAGCCCCTCCCCACCCAGCCCCTCCCCACCCAGCCCCTCCCCACCCAGCCCCTCCCCACCCAGCCCCTCCCCACCCAGCCCCTCCCCACCCAGCCCCTCCCCACCCAGCCCCTCCCCACCCAGCCCCTCCCCACCCAGCCCCTCCCCACCCAGCCCCTCCCCACCCAGCCCCTCCCCACCCAGCCCCTCCCCACCCAGCCCCTCCCCACCCAGCCCCTCCCCACCCAGCCCCTCCCCACCCAGCCCCTCCCCACCCAGCCCCTCCCCACCCAGCCCCTCCCCACCCAGCCCCTCCCCACCCAGCCCCTCCCCACCCAGCCCCTCCCCACACAGCCCCTCCCCACACAGCCCCTCCCCACACAGCCCCTCCCCACACAGCCCCTCCCCACACAGCCCCTCCCCACACAGCCCCTCCCCACACAGCCCCTCCCTGCACGACGGACGGACACAATAATCCCCTGTGGGCTGGTGTAACCAGGAGGTTCCTACCAGTATGAATCCCTGCAATCACGAAAGCTTTAAATCGAAAAATGTGACAAAGTTAATTACTGCTTCAGCAGCACCACCTAATATTGGGGGAGTAATCTTACTTTCCAACACACCGGTGAGCTGAAAATTAATATTCTCACGTTGGTTTGCTTGACTTTAATTAGCCGTCGGATGGGGGGTTTACACTCGACTCGGATGAGACCAAACTACGCTTTTTTATTGCCAAATTTATGGGCATTGCCCGAAACGTCGTTTTATATTGGGACCCAATCAGGTATCCACGTAAATTAACTCGGGGCTACACGTGGGCCAATGCCAACCCGGGTCTCCACGTGGGCCTACCAGGGTCTCCACGTGGGCCAACCCGGGTCTCCACGTGGGCCTACCCGGGTCTCCACGTGGGCCTACCCGGGTCTCCACGTGGGCCTACCCGGGTCTCCACGTGGGCCAAGGCCAACCCGGGTCTCCACGTGGGCCTACCCGGGTCTCCACGTGGGCCAACCCGGGTCTCCACGTGGGCCAACCCGGGTCTCCACGTGGGCCAACCCGGGTCTCCACGTGGGCCAACCCGGGTCTCCACGTGGGCCAACCCGGGTCTCCACGTGGGCCAACCCGGGTCTCCACGTGGGCCAACCCGGGTCTCCACGTGGGCCAACCCGGGTCTCCACGTGGGCCAACCCGGGTCTCCACGTAGGCCAACCCGGGTCTCCACGTGGGCCAACCCGGGCATCCGGTGGTTCCACTCAACCCTGGCTAAGAAGCGACTCAATTCTAGCTCCACAAAACAACTCACCCTTGGCTCCTCGTGGCTGCATCTTGGCTCCGCGCGGCATCGTCCTCAATCACTCTAATTTATTTGAAAAACAAAAGGCATTTTATCACAAATGTGGCCCCTGATCACTTCCCGCGGTTGCTGGGCGAGCGCCTACGTGCGGGATAGGGGGGCGAAGCGGCCCGGGCGACGAGGATGGACGCGGATGGTGGAGCCAGATCCGCCCCGCCACGAACTCAACCGCACCGCGCCATCTTCTCCCCGCTCGCTTCCTCCAGCAGCGCCCACTCCCCTAAATAGGATTCCGCGCCGGTGACGTCATTCTCAAGTCTGACCAATCAGCTGCGCGGTCTTTGGGCGGGACGCTGACCAATTAGATCGCTCGTTTGTTCGAGGTGGCCGTTTCAACATGGCGGCCCCCAGGGCGTGCATACCAGGTGTGTTGTACCGCGTGAATTGCTTTTGAGAGCGATTTGCTCGCTCCACTGCTGGATGAATTCCCCTGTACGCCGTGTCGGTCGTGGGCGTTGTTTGACCGTGTTCCGCTATGTTACTCGGTGCGGATTTGGTCAAAGGGAGGCCCAGGTAACGGTTCAGATATCAATCGCCAGTGGTGTTCGCCTTGGCCCAGGCATCGAATCACGGCCGAGTTAACAGCGCAGTGCGCCACCACCCCCGACACGATGACAATTACTCAACGCGATTTAATACACGTAACATTGTACGGCGGGCGTGGTGGCGTAGTGGTAAGCAGACTGCATCTGAAACCCGGCGAAATTGAGTCCCTAGCCGAGCGTCAGTGGCGAGTGTAGCAGCTGAACCGGTTCTGGGCCTACCCTGCACCACCAATCAGCAGCGTGGTGGTGAGGGGAACACACAACCCCGTGACCGACACGGCGAGCAGGGAGAGGCCCTCATCAGTGGATTGAAGAAGGGTCGTGAATTAAACTTGTAATTGTTTTGATTATACAATAAAGTAGTATAAATATGCATCATTGTAGACTTAAACGATTATATATATACACTGTAAGTATACTCCCGCCAAATTCGCGCAGAATAACATTAAAGCGCTTCTCTCGCATCTACACAACTGCGTTGGTCTCGGGCTGTTCAATGCCAGTGTTATCATTTAATGAGAAAAAAACTTTACTTTAACATTACCATGATATCGATTTCGTGCTATGTGTGACGTGATGCATACAGCTCAGAGCAGTTTGAGTGAAACGCGTTAAGTCACATCACTTGTGCCGTGTATCCCATCCAGGTGAGCGCCTGTGCAGCGCGGAGGAGTGCAGGGAGGGCAGTGGCACCTACTCCCGCCACGGGTACCTTTTCGCGTCCTTGGCTGGGTATGGGCGGCGACGAACCGATGATTGTGGCTTGGTAAGTGGCAGTTTCGGCTAAGACCAGTGCCGAGTGACTTCTCTATTTTATTTGTGTTTTCAGCAAGAGTGCAACAATTAAATGCACCGGAGCATATACAGTTACACAAACCGATACTCGAAAAGGTGGTAGAGATGTGCACTGACTGTGACCTGCAAAGTGGGGACCAGGATGGGGGGAAAAGGAAAAGAGAGATATATATATAAACTGGTCTTGGTTTTTTTTCACCAACCCACACTGACCAGGGTGGCAAATGAGGGTCAAACAACTCCCATGACTTGGTGTGGGGAGGCCTTAATTCAGTAGTGGATTGACAAAAGAACTTTAAATTATGTTTTTCATTTACACAAACAACCTTTATCCTCTATTCCAACAGCCCAATAGGACCCAAAACAAGCCTCTAGCTTTCTACTAAAAAAATCCGTTGACACCAAATCCTTCGTTCAATGCGGGGCTGTTTCAGCCAAGAGCTAGACAAGAGTGAGTGAGTAGGTAGTGAGAGTGAGTTAGTGGGGAGAGAGAAGACCACACGTGAATAGTGAGAGAACCCTTGCCAATTCCCGGCACTTGCTTAACTCGCTCATCTTTTGGCGGAAAGTGTGCCTCGTATCATTCCCTATGCCGACGACTCAGCCTCACATGGAGGTCTGGCATCCTTATGATAAAAACTCGGGGTGCGGTTGTGATGGACGCCACATGCTGGCCGCAGCCTGCCACACACCCCTCGCCTGCACTCAGCGGAGAGCGCACGAAGGGGGAGCAGGCCGGGGTCCTGACGATGTTGACCGAGGTGGTGATGTCTCCACAGCTGCCGGTGATGGAGGTGGTGCGCGACACGAACACGCAGCTCGTTCCTGAGATCGGCGTCGTCGTTACGGGAAAGGTCAGCTCCGACTCGGCATGGCGGTGGTGGTGATGATGGTAGTGGTACGGATGTGGTGGCCATGGTGGAGTGTTATAACCCTAACCATGCTTATCTTAACCCCTGTACCCTCCTCCTGATTCCCCCGTGTCCAGATCAGCAGCATTAACCCTCGATTTGCCCGGTGCCAGATCCTCTTTGTGGGGTCTACCCCTCTTAAGGGCATCTTCCGGGGGACCATCCGGTGAGTGTCTCCTCAGCGGCCCTGGCACCCACTGAAAAGCATGCTTGAGTCGGTCACACGGAGCCACCCACTGCAATGACCGACATCCCTCGATGTTTTTTTTTGTTTCAAGGAAAGAAGACGTTCGAGCGACGGAAAAAGACAAGGTACAGGCGGCCGTCGCCGAGCTCCGTCGCGGTGGCACATGGGGTCACAGGGTCACCTGGTCACCTCACTTGAGCGATTAAAGAACAATGTTCTCCACGTGATCTGCCAACCTTACCTAACTTTGATCTTGTTGATGCAGGTGGAAATCTACAAATCCTTTCGGCCCGGAGACATCGTCCTAGCACGGGTGGTATCCTTGAAGCGCCATGCGTTTTGTCAGCGCATCAGATTTACGTCGCTGTAGTTCTAGATGAGACTCAATCATGTTTTTTTATTATCTGCTTGCAATGACTCTTATGTTTTGGTAAAAAAAGTGATATCCAGAAGCCGATATCACAACCACTTCTGAGATGCCTTCAAGTGCCTTCTGAGCCATAAATATAACAGGCCTTTCCCACCTATACTGCTTACAGGGAGTAATTCCATCATTTCAAACTGATGTTTTTTAATGCTCGGAGCTGAAATTTAGCCAACTTTCATGTGATGTTTATTGTGCAGTCATTGGTGACTGGGCTCAGACCATCAACTCACTGCACTTGAGATCCCGGTTTAATCAGAGGCAGTTGTAAACCCGGACTCGAACCCAGGTTCTCGGTGGTGATGTTCACGACGTTGTTCGTTCCCTGACTCGGCGGAACTGACTCAAGATCTCACTGGGCGACTCGCAATCCTACTTGCTGAGCACTGCCGAGAACGAGCTGGGGGTGGTAGTGGGGCACAGCGAGGCAGGTGAGGTCATGGCACACGCGCTCGCATACGGCATACAGACCACGCTATACTATACAGAGACTAAGGTCCCCCTTATAGCCTCAACGGGTTCTTGGCAAAAGTGCCGTTAGCGAACACTTATGAAGGCCAACACGTATCACGAGGGGGTCGTGAGGCTAGCAAAACGCCCGGCCGCCTTTGTTTCCTCAGTGGTGATATTTATACACCATGCCAAGTGCTATTTAAGGCTGAATCGACCTGAGGCTCAGGACCATGTCAGACTTTCATCACTGATGTCGGCCATAATTGGGATTCAAACTTGGTTGCCTGGTTCTTCGTGCGGCGTGCAAACCACGGCACTGCCACTCCCATATGACACTCGCACACAATCGCTGTAAAGATGGACATAACATACCACCTGATTTAACATCTGCAACTCTGACCCTGGTGACCTGACCCAACCTCTTCTAGGAGCGCAAATGGTGCCGATCAGCTGGTGCGAGATGCAGTGCCCCAAGACGCACGCGAAGGAGTACCGCAAGGTGGCACGGGTGCAGCCCGAGTACCTGCAGACATGACCACATCGGCACTGGCAGCACACCAGCATCACAGGCACCCCAGTGCAGCCACACCAGCTATGCAAGCACACACACCAGCGCTAGCACACACACAAGCACCACGCCCACACCAACCAACATCAATAACAGCTGTCATTGGCCACTCAATGATGGTGATGTCCCAAGAGTACCTGTGCCAGGCTAAGTACACCCACAGCCCTACCAGCAGCGCAGGAGCAACAGCCACCATTCGCCACAAAGTGGTGGTGACGTCAAGATAGCATTCGTCCCAGGCGAGCTGTACTTTGCTGCTACACAGCACAGGCACACACCAGCACACCCACAAGAGCACACTGGCTCACACCTTAGTGAATACCAACACGTTTACAGTCATTGATTTTTTTTTATCTGTTAAATAAACATGATTCGATTGTTGGCCTGTCTTACATGTGAATCCATATCTCTCTTGCATAGTTTCGTGCTGTGAAGGGCAATTGCCTGAAACGTCTTCCATTATATACTTGTTCTCCTTATGGCAGTATTACGGAGGAAAGGATTTGTTTGTTACGTGTAAATGGCAAATATTGGGAGACCCTGGTTGTGGAAAAGGGAGAGGGGTTGAGTGTGGGGAGCGACGTTGCACGCGAGTATTGATGCCAGGAGCGATGGTCATAATGATGACAGTTTTACCACCACCACAACAACCGTCGTTTTGCATACCACGTATATCTTGCAAAAGAGCGTGCAGATCAATTGGTTAAAATCTGATTCTAAAGTTCATGTATCTTATCACACCCCGTCAGAAGGCCCTCATCCAGCAGTGGCTTGACACGATGGCTGTGCACGTGTACGTTGCACGTCTTACCCTGCCCGGGCGTCCTTTCTCCGTGGCAGCCCCCTGACCGTCTGGAATGTGGCCACCATCATCCCGATGCTGCTGCACCTTCATAGCGGCGGCAGCAGCAACCTCGTTCACTTTTTCCCCGACTTATCGGAGACACTTAAAGGTCCGCCAACCTCTTCCCCCTAAGAGTCGCAGTAATTTGTTGGCGGAAAGTAAAACCACGCACGTGAACCGTTGCGATCATTGGCACCATTAATATTAAATAATTGCTGCTGTGGAGAAATGTGGTTACTGGAATAGGTTATTCTAAATAAGTAAATTGTTATTTTGTCTCGTGTAAAGTTTCGTGTCGACCAAGACCACTATCAAACACAACAGGGCCCTTGCCTGTCCAATCTGGCAGTTCAGCATTGAAGTGAAGCCGACTGCTGATGAGGCACCAAAGGTTGCAACCGGTCCACTGCGTTGAACCAATGCTGCTGAAATTATGCACTCTCCCCAGAAGGCCGTGGCTGATGGGATGTGTTAAAAAAAGTTATATTTTATGTGGACATACGAGTGAAGGAAGCGACTTGTCTGTTATTTTATGACATTCTAGGTTCAGTTTTTTAAATAATCCGAATATTTAAACTGGAGGAATTCGATGAGCTATTAAGCTCTATTTCAAAGATGTCCAATCCACCTGAGAAGCGTTCTTAGAATGTGCTCACTACATCAGCTTTGCAAACCTGACAATCTTATCGGGTGGTAGAGGGTTCACAACGTGTCGCATAAAATCAAAAACACGTGGCCTCGCCCAGAAACAAAGGGATTTGGTGACGCTGCGTTGGCGGGCGTGCACAGCCAACAGCACCAACTCGACAGAACAGGCGCCGTCTCAGGTAATTTGGCCTCTTTACAGCACACTGATTTAGCTTACCTGTGAACCCATTGTATCAGTGTCCTGCCGTATTACACACCAATTCAGACCTTACTGGTCACCCCGTGCCCTGATAAATCTCAACGTTCATCCTACAAAGGCCCATCACAAGGGAGAAACACAAAAAATAACACTTTTGTTGTTGCCTGCATTGAAACGGCTGTACGCCGCATGGAGTATGAAAAGTCAAAATCCCTGAACAAGAATACGGAGTAAACCGCATGGGTTGACAGCGATAAATTAAAGATGAAGACTGCCCTTGTTTACACCATGGGTCCTCATGAGAATTATATTCAATAGTGAATAGTTACCAACTGGTATGGATTCACGTGTTAGTCACTCGCAGGATCAACATAACAGGCGACGTTTCGGGCAGTGCCCCTTTCACACATAAGTCCACGAATGCGAATCTTTCGTAGTTGAACCCTAAGAAGCCGCACGAGGGTTGGGATGGGGGCGGAGTCTGCGCGGCCTCGCGCGTGTCAGCCCGAGGCGGAAGTGTCGTCACGACCCCCGCGCACGTGCCCGTGACGTCACACACACCCCCCCTCGTGACCCCGCCCCCCCCGGGGGCTCGCGGCGCCCGAGTGCAAAACAGAAGGGGGGCAAGGCCGCTCGGTTTGGTAGGCAGTGAGAGAGGGGCAAGGCCGCTGGGTTTGAGAGGCAGAGGCAGTGAGAGGGGCAAGGCCGCTGGCTTTGAGAGGCAGTGAGAGAGGGGCAAGGCCGCTGGGTTTGAGAGGCAGCGAGAGAGGGGCAAGGCCGCTGGGCTCGGTAGACAGGCAGTGAGAGAGGGGCAAGGCCGCTGGGTTCGAGAGCCAGGGAGAGAGGGGCAAGGCCGCTGGGTTTGAGAGGCAGTGAGAGAGGGGCAAGGCCGCTGGGCTCGGTAGACAGGCAGTGAGAGAGGGGCAAGGCCGCTGGGTTTGAGAGCCAGGGAGAGGGGGCAAGGCTGCGGGGTTTTATAGGCACGGCGAGCTATAAGGGGCAATGCTGTGGTGCTGTATAGGCAGAGCCAGGAAGAGGGGGCAAGGCTCTTAGTTGCCGGGCAAGGCTCTGAGAGACGGCGAGAGACGGCGGGGACAGGAGGCAAGGCTGGGGGATACGGGGCAAGATCCAGGAGTAGGGGGGCCACGGGACCTGGACTCGACTGAGCGTTGCGGCTGAGAGAAAAGGAACGCGGGGGGCACGGCTCGTGCGAGAAGGGCACGGCTCGGGGGCACGGCCACACTGCCCCATGGGAGGCTGCGTGGGCAGCCGGCACGGGTCCTCGGGCAGCCTCAACGAGAACTCGGACGGCGCGGGAGGTGAGTGAGGGAGGGGTCCTGGGACCCCTGTGTGAGGGGCTGGGGGGAGACCCCCGTTAAGAGAGGGCATTAATGGGGGGGCACCAATACCCCCGTACCCCCTTCCGCGGTGTAGCCCCCCCCCTCCCGAGTGAGATGAGACAGAGAGCGGCCATCGAAGGTGTCGGGTTCCCGCTGGGCCAGCAGCAGCAGCAGCTGCGGGATGTCTCCGCAGGAAGGAAGCGATGGCTGGCGGCGGGGAGGTGCTCGTCGCTGGCAGCATTGTGCGCGTGGTGACCTCATGGGCTTGTCTCCCCCCATTGTCTCCCCCATTGTCTCCACAGCCACTCCGAATGGGGGGGTGGTGGACACTGCTGTTGGGCTTTTTTTTGGGGGGGCGCTGCTTGTGGGGGTCCGGGGGGGGGGGGGCGGCGGTGGCAGCCAACCGGGGTAGGGGGGGGCTCTGTCCCCCAGCCCCTCGGTCAGGGTTAATGGCAGGAGGGCGGGAGCCCAGTTCAAGGGGGTCAGGGGGGGGGGTCACCCCCTTTACACTGCCCCTCACACTGCCCATAGCCATGCCCGTCACACTGCCCCCTGTCTCTTATTACACTGCCCATTACCGAGTGATTGCTGCTCATTGGATTTCTCTGGGTATTACTCGTCCTCGCCACACAAATGTGTAATTTCCACTTACTGGCTCTGCACAACAACGATAACGTAATTAGTTGTTTTCTCTCGGAATGTCTCGCCGAGTCTCAAGACGACTTTAAGGAGGGCGCTGTTACTCCATTGGAGATGTTTGCCAATGAACACGAGGCGAGTGGTGGTAGCGCAGTGGTGGCACTCGTGTCTCACAGAAAGAACGTCCTGGGTTCGATTACCGACCCGGGCGCCCCTCTCTGGAGTTTGTATGTCTCCCCCTGTTCTACGGAGTGTGCGAGTGGGTGAGAGCATGAGTGAGTGTGTGTGGGAGTGAGATAGTAAGATGATGAGTGAGTGTGTGTGGGAGTGAGATAATGTGAGCGAGACCGCTGTTCTGCATAGTGTGTGAGCGAGTGAACGCGCGCGTGTGTGAATGTGAGCGTGTTGGGAGTGTGTGAGCGAGTGGGTGTATGGGTTCTCCGATTTCCGACCATAACTAAAACACCCACAACAATGTAACTGGCATTGGCCAAAACCACATCCCAATGATTGAAAATTACATCCAGATTACTAAATTGGGATCACACACTCACACATAGCAACACCCGCTGTCTACAGCGATAACTTGGTAGAATCCTTCTGAAAAGTTTTCTTGTAAACAAGCGTAATAATTCATCTAAAAAGGAGAACCCGGAGGAGATCCACCACGGGAGGTGTGGAAAGGAGTGTTGTCCGGAGGCCTAGAAGGGTGGTTTGACCCCTTCCCGGGCCCCGTGTCTCAATAATTAATCCGCGGATTAATTCATCCGGCTTTGAGGCAGAGAGAAAATCCTGCTTAGGGCAGGGAGATGGGGGCAGGGGTGGGAGGGTGCTGGCCGGTGATGGTGTGTGTATGATGGCTGCTGGGTCATGAAGCCCGCATGCCCAACCACCGCATGTCTAAGCAGCTTCTGTTTGGCCGGATAGAGGGGGCTAAACTGGTACGACACGGTCTGGAGAAGAGATGGACTGACGCGGTACGGGAGAATATGGAGCTGAGTGGACTTTCCGAAGACTGGTACCAGCGGTGTCAAGATCAGCCTCCATTGAGGAGGCTCGTGAAGGACGCTACTGGTTGGAGGTAGTGGCCCTCCAATAACAACAGGGAGCAGAGGAGCGACGCTTACAAAAATGAGCAGAGCTCCGGGTGGCTAAAATGCAGTAAGTTGGCACGGTAGGGGGTACAGCTTGTGCATCTGCCAGTCATCTCAGTCAGTCAGCACATAGCACCTGGGTCTGCCCCGAGACCTCCTGTCAGCGAGTCTTCGACACTTCACGTGGCCTCAAAGTGCACCTGGCCTGGCACAGACGCTGTGGTCACGTCACCCTCAGTGGCTAATGACGGGTATTGGTGAATGTGTGATGGCGATGATGACGATGGTGATGTATGACTGTGATGATCAGTCACACGTTATGACTTGTCTGCGTGTGTTCGTGTAGAATGCGGTGCGATGTCCGATGCTTCGCTCCGTGTGCTGGGAGCTTCTCGAATTCGGTTCAATTCTTGAAGAAGCTCCCAAGCACGTAGAGCAAAAACGTGGGACACTATCCCCAACAACGCCGCGAGACTTGGGAACCTCTCGACGTCTGCGAGTTCATCGACGTGGGACGCGAGGAGCGGACGGTGCGCGATGACGAGCGTCGGCACGTCATGTCGGCCCCCCGCCATTGTCCCCACCCGCAGTGGCGCTGGGCCGGAACCAGCCGCTGCGCAAAGAGCGCCCCAAATGGAAGAGCGAGTTCCCCATGACGGCGGGGCAGCTGCGTAGCAAGCGCGACGAGTTCTGGGACACGGCGCCGGCCTTCGAGGGCCGCAAGGAGATCTGGGACGCACTGCGCGCCGCAGCCTCCGCCTTCGAGGGTGGGGACCACCAGCTGGCGCAAGCCATCGTGGACGGCGCCAGCATCTCGCTGCCGCACGGTACGCATTCACGGGCGCGCAAACGAGCCGCGCTCGTTTGAACGATTCTCGCCGACCTCCCGGCGATTCGATTAGACGTCGCGGCGTGCGCGTGGCGACGAGGTCGATTCTCTGTTCCGCCGTTGGTACCACGAGTCCCGGTGAAATGGAGAAACGTGGGCAACATTGTTGCAAGGTATATTGTAACTGGAAACTTGCCTCGAATAACTCGAGCCTTTAGTTTGCTTCACGATCGCTGTGTCACATCTCAAAATATAAAATTGCAATAGTCAATCTGCTAAGAACGATGTTTTGTTCTCGTGGAAAATTATTTACTCAACCGCATAGTGCAAGAAGCTTTCCATGGCCGTGCCATTGGGTGCAGATACAATGGGAGGCTGATTGATGCCCCGGATGCGGTGAAGGGGTCGCTTCCCCCCCCTGACCAACACATATTGAGCGTACTGATGACCTGGTAGTTATCTCTCAGTTTGAGAAGGAGTCGGAGTGACTGCTGCTAAAGCTGGAGCGTGCGACAAAGCAGGTGGGGCCTTAACATCAGCCCCACCAAAACATGCACCTGCCTGGGAAATGTGTCATCTCACATTCCACTCCCTCAGCGCTCCATGAGTAAAGGGGCAGCTATGGAGAGAGTGCAAAGACCCCCCCCCCCATACTTTGGCAGTGTACTCTTGACCAGCTCCAGTTTGGCAGCAGCGGTCTGACCAAATAAATCTGTCGGTATTATCTTTTCATCGGATGTGTCACACAGTGTGGAAACTGCCTGGCCTTTTCCCATACAAAGCTCCAGATCTCCTCGACCGCAGTTATGCACTCTCTTTTCTACGAGCCTTTTGCCTGCCCAAGTATTGCAGTAAATCTGAAACTTGCATGTGAAAAGCAGACCGCGACGTTGTATTCATTGCATCAATTGGCGTGCAATTTGTAAGGGCGCGGTGACACAGACCTGTTTCATTTAAAGGTTATCATCCCTTGTTCATCATGACGTCCTTTTTACTTTGATGTCTCAATGGCGCTACGGAGATCGCGTGACGTGAGGGTTCTGCCCTTGTAGTGAGGGTTGTGAGTTGACACCGAGGAGGGGGGAGGAGGCGCCTCGGCCCCCCATGTGGAGTGACGTCACCCGCTAATTATTATGAATGGGGGGGTGTCTATTTGGAGGACGTCACCTTGTAATTATTATTGGGCTGTTCTATGTGGAGTGACGTCACCTGCTCATGATTATTAATGAGGGGGGGGTCCATGTGGAGGATGTAACCTGTTCATGATTATTAATGAGGGGGGGCTGGTCAATGTGGAGTGACGTCACGAGCGTTGCACACAGACATTCTTGGCTCATTATAGTAGGTAATAATAATGGGGGGGGTTGTCCATTTGCAGCACGTCACCTACTCATGAATATTAATGAGGGGGGCTGGTCGATGTGGAGTGACGTCACGAGCGTTCAGGATAGACATTCCTAGGTGATTATAGTAGGTATGCTTGCAAAATGACCAGCCAGGACTAACATCAGTGGCGAGTGATCTCTGAACCGGTCCCGGGCCGTTCCTCGACTTGCCCTGAATAAGAAACTGATTCGGTGTGTATACACCAGCATTGGAGAGACAAAGGCGTCCGGGCATGGCGCTCACCACACCCACCCCGTCGTGCACCACGCCGGCCTTCATAGGCGTTTGCCAGCAGCGCTCGGCCCGACGGTTTGCGTGAGCTACAGAGCGGGCGGGGTTTGTGTTGTCTGTGCAGGGTCCTTGACGGAGTGCTACGATGAGCTGGGCAACCGCTACCGCCTACCCGTCTATTGCCTGGCGCCCCCCGTGAACCTGGTGGAAGGGGGCGGCGGGGGCAACTCGGACGGAGACTCGCAGGTAGCGCACGACGGCGTCGGTGGCGCCAGCAACCCCCCCCCACCCAACGCGGCGACCCCACGTGCGGTCGCATCACACGGTCACCGTACGCGCGTCAGGAACGAGACGGGGATGCGTGTGCAAGAGTGAGACAGAATAATTGCGCACAGTACTCCCAGGGATGTTCCACAATTCGGGAAACTTCACAGATGTGTTTGTCGAGATATCACGATGATGATACATGCGGGTTCAATGTGAAGGTCATTATCTCCAGTTAATTAACTTTGAACCCCGACCTTGATTGAAACCCTAATCCTGATGCTATCCCTGTCCCTGGTTTGCCAAGCTGAGGTTCCATCATGGCCGGGTCCACTAGGGGGCGCTGTGATCACGGGAATTACACGTCACGGGATTTGCAGAAAATACAAGATCAAAGGGCTCGCATAATGCACATGCGTGTAATGTTCGTGGACTCAGTAATCCCCCCCCCCAACACTTTGCACAATATCACAAAAACGTGGTCAACACAATTCCAACACACCGGTTAGTGTTGTACTAGTGACGAATTGGCCACGTTCTGTTTACGTGACAACCCTTACTAGTTGGCTGTGTCGGGTGGTGGCGGGTTTTAATGACACACATATTTACGCGATCTAACCCAAAAAAACCTCCATCATGGATCAAATACTTCACAGTCATCTCCTCTGGTTTATTCTTCACTGTATCACACAGGTGTGTGTGTGTGTGTGTCACACTAGATGGTGGGATAAATGTCGAGTTATTGATATATCCAACGAATGAGTTGTTTACCGTGTGGAAGGAGATGGAAGCACCTGGAGAACGGCCACATGTTGGGGACGACACGCTCTCCCATTCAGACGGGACGGATCCTATTACCCCACACTTTGCTGTGCCGCCTTCTCCTGGCGCTCCAGTTCACGGTACCTTCTCGATGCCCATGAAGGGAGTTTGGCAACACGTGTGCGATCCACCAACCCTCGCTGCTGCCTCCGCACTGCTGGATTACAGGCAGCCACGTGCGTGCTGGGTTTACCATCAGGACAGATCTTGGAGGTCGTTTGGTGTCGCCGGTGATCTGGCGGAGGACGGTGGGAGGCACTGGTAGCGAGGTGCGGCGGTGGCATCGGCGGCTTTGCCCACAGCGACCTCGTGACCTTGAACGTGGCGGGAACGTTTAGGAGCGTGAAACTCGCCATAGGTGCGCGTGCATTCGTGTGGGGACGATGGTAAATTCCACCCCCTAATACCGGATCTCCGCGCGCGGTTTTGCCGATTCCAGACCTCGGACGCCCAGTCGGCGCCGCCGCCGCCGCCCCCCGGCCAGGAGCTTCCCCTGCGCCTGCGCGTGTCGATGATGGGGCGCGACGTGCGGCTGGTGGCGCGCACCACCGACACGGTGCTGCAAGCCAAGCGCCGGCTGCAGGCGCTGGAGGGGCCCGAGCCGTCGAGCCAGCGCTGGTTCTACTCGGGGCGCCTGCTCGCCGACCGCACGCGCCTCGTGGACGCCCGCATTGCCAAGGACTTTGTGGTGCAGGTGGTGGTGACGCCGAGGGCCGACACGGGGAAGGACGACTGACCGGCTCGCTCGGCCACGAGAGGGCGCGACGAGAACTCTCGATCGACCTCGGGAGTCGCCCCGATCGCGTCACTCCATGGGATGGAACGAGCGAGGAGACGGGGGGGGAGTGGAAGAAGAGGAAGAGGAGGGAGATGGAGGGAGATGGAGGAGGTGGATTGTAGGCCACTGCTTATTCCCTGGTTGTGCGACACGACCTCAACTTGACCTCCGTAATCCGTTACGCTGTCACAAGGAGGAGGATGGAGGTGGATCGCAGGCGAGACGGATGGAAGCCGTTGGACTTGGACGTGCGACCTTCCCCTTGGGCGAAGGCCGGACCTTCAGGACCTTGCGTCTCGGACTGCAGTGTGACCCCACTCCCCCTACCCCCTTTTCACATCTGGGGGTCCGCCTAGACAGTTCCCCCACCCCCTCGCACATCCCCGCCCCCGAGTGCTAGGACATATTTGAAGGAGGTTGGAGCTGTGTTTGTTCACCGATTTCCTCCTCCCGGTGTCGCCTGCGTTGGCGCCATCTGCAGCAGCAGCAGCAGCAGCAGCAACTCGGCCGCTGCCGCCATTCGCCACTAAGTGGCGGTGATGTCACTACAGAGATTGCGCCGGGCCTGGTGCACTTGTCAGGCTGTGCAAAATGGCGGAAGCTTTGCTGCCTGTTGCTGGAAACGGGCGCATTGCACGCACACACGCAGTGAACAACAATAACAACAACAACACACCCGCACACACGCAGCGAACAACAACAACACCCGCACACACGCAGCGAACAACAACAACAACACACACGCAGCGAACAACAACAACACACCCGCACACACGCAGCGAACAACAAAAACAACACGCAGCGAACAACAACAACAACACACCCGCACACACACAATGAACAACAACACATCCGCACACACACAACAAACAACAACAACACCCTCACACGCGCAATGAACAACAAAACATCCACACACACGCAACAAACAACAACACACCCTCACACACGCAGCAAACAACAAAACATCCGCACACGCAACGAACAACAAAACATCCGCACACACGCAATGAACAACAACAACACACGCACATGACAACAACACACCCGCGCACTCACACGCTCATACACTCCCACGATTGACACTCGTACACACACGCCCCCGCTCGCTCGCACGCGAACACACAAACCCGCCGCACACTCGCACAGCCCTTGGTCGTTCACACGCACACACGGACTCAAAGGTGGTGAGCTCGCTATGTGAAAGACGAAGACAATACAGACCCTTGGAGGCAATTGTTGTTGGCGAGCACCGATGAACGCCGACACATGCCAACAACATGCGCACAGATGTATAATTTCACTCGTTAAGGTCCTTGATTTCGTTGCTGCTGCTTGTAATTTATGTTCGTTAATGACAGAAAATAACAAACCGAGTGCGTTTGTACACTTGGGAGTCGTGCCGCCTGTGTTCTTACGGGGCCGGGGGGGGGGGCGGCGAGCTTCGGCGACTTGAACCCCTGCCACCCCGATCCAGCAAGGGGGTCCCCTCCCCCATCTCTTCCTGACCCCCAAGTACCCCTTAATCACGCGCAGGCCCGACCACCACCGCCCCCTTACCCAGATTCCAAGAAGAGTAAAATAGGAAGACTCATGAATCACGGCGCCTGCCTGCCGGACAAGGTGTGAGGGGTGAGGGTGTCGAGGGTGGCGAGGGTGGCGATGGTGGTGATGGTGGTGAGGGGTGTCAGGCCGGGTGGGAAGGAGAGGAGCGAGGGTGGCTGCACGGCGGGCGGTATGTTGCTTACAAAGGAAGCTGGGTGAGAGGCTGAGTCGGTTGACTGGATGGCAGAGTGACTGGGTAGTTGGGTGGTTGGGTGGTTTGCTGGATGGCAGAGCGACTGGGTAGTTGGGTGGTTGGCTGGATGGCAGAGTGACTGGGTAGTTGGGTGGTTGGCTGGGTGTCTATAATTGCTGAAGTGGCAGTGTGGACGAGTGCGCGGTCGGATGACTGGGTGTGTTTGGTTGTGGTTGAGTGGTCGTGTGGTTGATTGGGCGGCTGCGTGGTTGAGTGTCTGTGTGGATTGGTGGCTGTGTGAGCAGCTTTCTCACTTGACTGAGTGAGTAGGTGCTCTGAGGATGATGGGCTGGGTGGGAGAGTGGCTGCTTTGGTAACTAAAAGGATAACCAGGTGGGTAGGTGGCTGAATATCTGTGAATTGTTGGATTGGTCGCTATGTGAGTTGCTTGGTCATTGGATGGGTGTGTGGTGAAGTATTCTTGGACTGTGGCTGGATGAATAGTTGGGTGGATTAGTGGTTGGCTGAATAACTGGATTGATGAGTGAATTAATGGGTAGGTTTCTGGGTTAGAAGTTGGGTAGGCGGCTGTATGGTTGATTGGGCGTCTGGGTAACTGGTAGAGTGAATGGGTAGGTAGGTGAGTGGGTGGGTGAGTGGGTGGAGGGGGTGTTGTGTGGTCGGATGGGTTAACAAGAGGTGGATGTGTGGGTGGCTAACTCGGTTGGTGTCTGACAGGCTGGCAGGCTGAGTGGGTGGCTTGTTAAATAGGTGGCTGGGTGAATGAGTAGCTGTGTGGCTGGCTTTCTTGCTAGATGAGTGGGTAGCTGGGTAGGTGGTTGTGTGGATGACTTTTTTAGTGGGGATGTGGAAGAGTTGCCGGCTGGATAATTAGATGGGTGAATGAGCTGCTGAGCGGGTGGGTAGGTATATATGTGGCTTGCTGGCCGGCTGAGTGGGTGGGGGTGTGTGTGGATGGATGGGTGTGTGTGTGTGGATGGGTGGGAGTGTTTGTGTGTGTGGATGGGTGGGAGTGTTTGTGTGTGTGGATGGGTGGGAGTGTGTGTGTGTGGATGGGTGGGTGGGAGTGTGTGTGTGTGGATGGGTGCGAGTGTGTGTGTGTGGATGGGTGGGAGTGTGTGTGTGTGGATGGGTGGGAGTGTGTGTGTGTGGATGGGTGGGAGTGTGTGTGTGGATGGGTGGGAGTGTGTGTGTGTGGATGGGTGGGAGTGTGTGTGTGTGTGGATGGGTGGGAGTGTGTGTGTGTGTGTGGATGGGTGGGAGTGTGTGTGTGTGTGTGGATGGGTGGGAGTGTGTGTGTGTGTGTGGATGGGTGGGAGTGTGTGTGTGTGTGTGGATGGGTGGGAGTGTGTGTGTGTGTGTGGATGGGTGGGAGTGTGTGTGTGTGTGTGTGGATGGGTGGGAGTGTGTGTGTGTGTGTGGATGGGTGGGTGGGAGTGTGTGTGTGTGGGTGGGAGTGTGGATGGGTGGGAGTGTGTGTGTGGATGGGTGGGAGTGTGTGTATGTGTGTGGATGGGTGGGAGTGTGTGTGTGTGTGTGGATGGGTGGGTGTGTGTGTGTGTATGGGTGGATGTGTGTGTCTGTGTGTATGGGTGGATGTGTGTGTGTGGGAGTGTGGATGGGTGGGTGTGTGTGTGTGGGAGTGTGGATGGGTGGGTGTGTGAGAGTGTGTGTTTGGATGGGTGGGTGGGTGTGTCTGTGTGGATGGGTGGGTGTGTCTGTGTGGATGGGTGGGTGTGTGTGTGTATGGGTGGGTGGGTGTGTGTGTGTATGGGTGGGTGGGTGAACGCTCGGGTTGCTGGTTGGGTGGTGAGTGGCTGGTAAGGGATCGTTTAACAGCTGACACCACTTGCTGTCATCTGTCAGTCACGGGGAGCCGCTGTCAGAGTCCATGCCATAACTTTTTTTTACAGAGTGCACCCAAATAAAGCCAGACACAACATCACTGTACGTTTGGCAGTGGTGTGGCTCATGGGTGCAACTTGAAATTATCCTCCTGGGTGATAGGCGAAGGTGCTGCCTTACAACTGCTTGCTCAAATCACTGCTGGTGGAAGGGCTCGCTTGCATAGAGGGAGCTCTGCAGAGCTCCTTGAGCAGTCAGACGTCTGGAGAAGAGGTGGAGTACCCACACTTGAGCCCACCACACGCAACCGGCTTGTACTCGTCTACGCTGGGTCGACAGGCAGTGGGTGGAATCGAACCGCCACTAACCTCTGGATTGACAGTCCGGCGCGCCGCTGACCAGCACATCTCGGCGGCAGCCTCCTCCAGGGTGCAGCTTGTGAATTTGACCTTGCGGTGGACGATTTACGTGCCTCGCCACGAGGGCAGGACAGCGGTAACTATAGCCGGGCAAATCGCTCACCCGAGGGCTCCACAATCAACGCAGCAGCGCCTAGAAACAACCTCGCAGGCAGTCCGCAGTGTAAATGCTCTCAACGCAAACCTTGTTCCAAAGCCATGAGTTCCCTTGCCCGCTGTCCCGGGAATCGAGGGGTTCCCCCTGACCCCCCTAACCTGGCCCCCGGTGATCGCTTTCCAACAAGGGGTCATCCCTGATCCGTTGAGACTCGCGGGGGTCCTGCCATATGGGGGTCTCATTGGGACGAGGTTCCTCTGGGTAAGGTTGGTTTGTGGGATCAGGTGCAGCAGTGAAACCAGGTTCTTCTGGGATCCCAGGGGGACGTGGTCGTCATGCTTTGCAGATACCGCTACTCGCACGCCGCGTCTCGAGGTGCCGAGGCAAGGGGGTGTTTGAGATCGCTCGGTAAGGAAGCCATCACAGAGCGGCTCCCGTGGAGCAAGCACTGTATCGTAACAGCGTGCGTGGGCTCCACGTGGTGTTTTTGTCTGGACAGCTACTCGACATCAATACACAGCAGCAAACACAGAGGTCGGTATTGACACCGCTGGTCCCGGTCATCGGCAAGTCCACTCAGCTCCACGTCCCCCTGTACCACATCCTTCTTTCGCCCGTGCCGCGCCCTTTTAGCCTCCGATACCCGGCCAAACAGAAGTTGATTGAGCGTGCGGTGGCTGGCCAATGCAGACTACATGAGCCAGCCAATGCAGGTTGGATAGTAGGCAGGCAAGCCTGAATGTGTCTAATCTCGCAGATGTTCATTTAAAGGGCTCCACGTTGCGCAAGATTAGAGAAGGGCGGGGCATAACACGCACACAATGACAAATATCTCTCTATAGCCTTCATAATGTTGGGGCAAGTGTTGTTCGCGAGCACCTATGAAGGCCGGCACGGTACAAGAGGAGGTGGGTGGCCAGCACCACGCCTGGCCGCCTTTGCCTGTTTAGTGGCGATGTTTACACATCGCAACAGGTGCTCATTTGAGGCTAAGTCAACCTAGGGGAGGCCCAGGACTGGGTCAGATTATGATCGTCACTGGTGGTGGCCTTGAGCGGGAATGGAACTCGGGTCTCCGGGTTCGTAGCACAGCGCTTTAACCGCTGCACTACCACTACCCACAAAACGCACGCGCACACAATAAACTCGCCCACAACATTCGCAACCTCAACACGCACACACACAACTCACCCCACTCCGCCCACAGCACTCAGCGAGAGAGACCAGGGTGGCACCGTGGGGGCCGGGTTGTTTGGCGAGACAAACACCGGGTCCCATGGGATCGGGTCCCCTTGAAGCCCGAGTTCTCGTCTCGCCCGCCTCTTGTTGATGGAAAGTGCGCGGTGTGGACCCTGACGGGAAGAGCTTCCCCGGGGCCCTAAATGTAGAGGGGGCAGGTGAGGCTTCCTGGGGGCACCTGTCCGTGTGGGAGGCGGGGCGGGGGGTGTTGTTGTGACGAGGTGAGGGGGTAGGGGAAGGAGTCAGGGACAGGTCACGGTCTGGCGTGTAGCGGTAGTGTAGTGGTTAGCGCTACGCTGCGCTACGAACCTGGCGACCCGAGTCCCATACCCGCTCATGGCCAACACCGGTGACGATTATCTGAACCGCTCCTATGCCCTCCCTAGGTCGACGCAGCATCAAACGAGTACCCGGTGCGGTGTGTAAACATCGCCACTGGGGAGACAAAGGCGGCCGGGCGTGGTGTTGGCCACCCACCCCTTCGTGCGCCGAGCCGGCCTTTATACGTGCTCGCTAAAAGCACTTGCCCCTACATTCCGTTAAGCCTATACGGGGGATCTTTGTCTTTTTTTTCAGTGTTTGTGTGTGGTGCTGGGTGTCTGTGTGTGGTGCTGGGTGTCTGTGTGTGGTGCTGGGAGTCTGTGTAGTGCTGGGTGTCTGTGTAGTGCTGGGTGTCTGTGTGGTGCTGGGTGTCTGTGTAGTGCTGGGTGTCTGTGTGTGGTGCTGGGTGTCTGTGTGGTGCTGGGTGTTTGTGTGGTGCTGTGTATCTGTGTGGTGCAGGGTGTATGTGTGTGGTGCAGGGTGTCTGTGTGGTGCTGGGTATCTATGTGGTGCTGGGTGTCTGTGTGTGGTGCAGGGTGTCTGTGTGGTGCTGGGTGCCTGTATGGTGCTGGGTGTCTATGTGTGGTGCTGGGAGTCTGTGTGGTGCTGGGTGTCTGTGTGTGGTGCAGGGTTGTCAGTGTGGTGCTGGGTGTATGTGTGTGGTGCTGGGTGTCTGTGTGTGGTGCTGGGTGTCTGTGTGGTGCAGGGTGTCTGTGTGGTGCTGGTATCTGTGTGTGGTGCTGGGTGTCTGTGTGAGGTGGTGGGTGTCTGTGTGTGGTGCTGGGTGTCTGTGTGTGGTGCTGGGTGTCTGTGTGTGGTGCTGGGTGTATGTGTGGTGCTGGGTGTCTGTGTGTGGTGCTGGGTGTCTGTGTGTGGTGCTGGGTGTCTGTGTGTGGTGCTGGTGTCTGTGTGTGGTGCTGGGTGTCTGTGTGGTTCTGGGTGTCTGTGTAGTGCTGGGTGTCTGTGTGGTGCTGAGTGTCTGTGTGGTGCTGGGTGTCTGTGTGGTGCAGGGTGTCTGTGTGTGGTGCAGGGTGTCTGTGTGTGGTGCTGGGTGTCTGTGTGTGGTGCTGGGTGTCTGTGTGTGGTGCTGGGTGTCTGTGTGTGGTGCAGGGTGTCTGTGTGGTGCTGGGTGTCTGTGTGGTGCTGGGTGTCTGTGTGGTGCTGGTGTCTGTGTGGTGCAGGGTGTCTGTGTGTGGTGCTGGTGTCTGTGTGGTGCTGGGTGTCTGTGTGGTGCGGGGTGTCTGTGTGGTGCGGGGTGTCTGTGTGGTGCTGGGTGTCTGTGTGGTGCTGGTGTCTGTGTGTGGGGCAGGGTGTCTGTGTGGTGCAGGGTGTCTGTGTGGTGCGGGGTGTATGTGTGGTGCTGGTGTCTGTGTGGTGCTGGGTGTCTGTGTGTGGTGCTGGGTGTCTGTGTGGTGCAGGGTGTCTGCGTGGTGCTGGGTGTCTGTGTGGTGCGGGTGTCTGTGTGGTGCGGGGTGTCTGTGTGGTGCTGGGTGTCTGTGGTGCTGGGTGTCTGTGTGTGGTGCTGGGTGTCTGTGTGTGGTGCGGGGTGTCTGTGTGGTGCTGGGTGTCTGTGTGGTGCTGGTGTCTGTGTGGTGCTGGGTGTTTGTGTGTGGTGCGGGGTGTCTGTGTGGTGCTGGGTGTCTGTGTGGTGCTGGTGTCTGTGTGGTGCTGGGTGTCTGTGTGTGGTGCGGGGTGTCTGTGTGGTGCTGGTGTCTGTGTGGTGCTGGGTGTCTGTGTGGTGCTGGGTGTCTGTGTGGTGCTGGGTGTCTGTGTGTGGTGCTGGGTGTCTGTGTGTGGTGCAGGGCGTCTGTGTGGTGCTGGGTGTCTGTGTGTGGTGCTGGGTGTCTGTGTGTGGTTGCGGGGTGTCTGTGTGGTGCTGGGTGTCTGTGTGGTGCTGGTGTCTGTGTGGTGTTGGGTGTTTGTGTGTGGTGCGGGGTGTCTGTGTGGTGCTGGGTGTCTGTGTGGTGCTGGTGTCTGTGTGGTGCTGGGTGTCTGTGTGTGGTGCGGGGTGTCTGTGTGGTGCTGGTGTCTGTGTGGTGCTGGGTGTCTGTGTGGTGCTGGGTGTCTGTGTGGTGCTGGGTGTCTGTGTGGTGCAGGGTGTCTGTGTGGTGCGGGGTGTCTGTGTGGTGCTGGGTGTCTGTGTGGTACAGGGTGTATGTGTGTGGTGCTGTGTGTCTGTGTGTGGTGCAGGGAGTCTGTGTGGTGCTGGGTGTATGTGTGGTGCAGGCTGTCTGTGTGGTGCTGGGTGTCTGTGTGGTGCTGGTGTCTGTGTGGTGCAGGGTGTCTGTGTGGTGCTGGTGTCTGTGTGTGGTGCTGGGTGTCTGTGTGGTGCAGGGTGTCTGTGTGGTGCTGGGTGTCTGTGTGGTGCGAGGTGTCTGTGTGTGGTGCGGGGTGTCTGTGTGGTGCAGGGTGTCTGTGTGGTGCGGGGTGTCTGTGTGGTGCTGGGTGTCTGTGTGGTGCGGGGTGTCTGTGTGTGGTGCGGGGTGTCTGTGTGGTGCAGGGTGTCTGTGTGTGGTGCGGGGTGTCTGTGTGGTGCGGGGTGTCTGTGTGTGGTGCGGGGTGTCTGTGTGGTGCAGGGTGTCTGTGTGTGGTGCTGGGTGTCTGTGTGGTGCTGGGTGTCTGTGTGGTGCAGGGTGTCTGTGTGGTGCTGGTGTCTGTGTGTGGTGCTGGGTGTCTGTGTGGTGCAGGGTGTCTGTGTGGTGCTGAGTGTCTGTGTGGTGCGGGGTGTCTGTGTGTGGTGCGGGGTGTCTGTGTGGTGCAGGGTGTCTGTGTGTGGTGCGGGGTATCTGTGTGGTGCTAGGTGTCTGTGTGGTGCTGGGTGTCTGTGTGTGGTGCTGGTGTCTGTGTGGTGCTGGGTGTCTGTGTGTGGTGCTGGGTGTATGTGTGGTGCTGGGTGTCTGTGTGGTGCTGGGTGTATGTGTGGTGCTGGGTGTCTGTGTGGTGCGGGGTGTCTGTGTGGTACGCACGTCCAGCTGTCACATTCCGTCTCTCCGCTCCATACTTGGAGGCACGAGGCTCCGTGTCTCTCTGGAGCCCTGCCTGCTTACGGGACCCACGGGGCCCCTGTGCCTCCCAGTACCCATTAATCCTCCCGGCCCCCCAGATCCGTGGGACTCCATCCTTACGGGGTCCCCTCATAACACTCGGGGGTCCCAGACCCCCCTAGATTGGGGTCTCCCACGTGGTCTCGGAGACAAATGCTTTCTGCTGTGCGACACCATCCCCGACAGCTCCACGTGGATGGAACTCGCGCCACGTGTCAGCGGGGTGCTGTTACGTGGATCCACGTGGTTGAGAAGTGGGGGTCACGGCCGGGGGGGGAGAGGGGGGCGAGCGAGAGAGGGGGGGGGGTCACTTAATTTAGCACCACGTGCTACTGCTGTTAATCACGGACTGGCTCGCAATGACGCCAGCGTCGCTGAGTCATCCCTGATGACCTCTCCCCCAATCCTTGATCCCCCTCCGTCAATGATCCCCAATCCCAGATTCCCGTCGGGGGTACCGCGGTGGCGAGATGTTAACTCCCTCGCCTGGCACACAGGAGGTCGTGGGTTCGATCCAGACCCTGACGACTTGTTGTATATTTCGAGTTTGCGTGTCTCTCTTTCCGTGGTCGTGTGGATTTTTCTCCGGGTCCTCCAGTTTTCCCCTCCACATTTAGACTCAACATGACGCTTAGAATCAACATCACGCGTTCAGAGTATTTTGCTGCTGCTATAAATATCCACGTGATAATCCACCTCGTTGAGCTATCATTTGTGATAGCCAAGTCGTTTCTCAAAAAGAGCTGTATAGCTCAGTGGGCCTTACCTGTGGAGTAGCCGAGGGGGCCCACGTGGAGTCGACTTGTTGTTTGGTTTATTTTAATAATAAACCATATGAATGAGTAGGCAAGGGGATCCACGTGGAGTAGCCCAGGAGGTTATGTGGATCAGGAAGGGGGTCCACGTGGAGTTTCCAAGGGGACCCATGTGTAGTAGCCAAAAGAGTTAACGTGGATCAGTCAAGGGGGGCTCCATCAATTATACTAATTGAGGGGGTACATCATATGGCTTTGACCCCTTTGGAGGAGGGGATAGCACTTCGGTCCCCTTTGTCCCCTATTTTTTTAGATGATGTGCTCAGCGCCGTTGCGCCAGCAGCAGCTGAGCGTGCCGTCACCGCGCCGGGATGCGCGGCATGTGGGACCCCTGGTGCTCGGGGGGCCCGGAGGGGGGGGGGGGTCCGGTGGGAGAGTGGGGGTGCGGATAAGGGGGTTGTTTTAGGAAGTGGGGGTCAGTGGGGACCAAGGGGATCGTGTGACGCTGACATCATCGCCTCCTAAATTGAGCGCGCGTCGTCTGGAGCCGCGACCCCCCTCCCCCACCCCGCCCCCTCTCTCCCCCGTGAGCCCCCCCCCGCCTTCACCTCTGCCGTGATGCAATAGCCCCCCCCCCCCCGGGCCCAGCTTTGCTGGCTGTGGAGGGGAGGAGGAGTGGGGGGGGGCACGACGCCTATAAAAGACGCAGCAGCGGCCGGGACGGACACACAGAGGTACAGCCCAACAGCAGCGACATGCAGCTCACACAGGTACACGGCGGGGCCCCCTCTCTCCTCCCCCCCTCGGCGTCCTATTCGCCTCTCATCCATCTCTCTCTCGTCGTGTCTCATGTCCCCGTGCCTCATGTCCCCGTGTCTCATGTCCCCGTGTCTCTGTCTCCACAGAACGGAGAGACCGCGGCGCCCCCCGTGACCCGTGACCTGAGCCGCGTCAAGGTTTGTCCCCTGTCCCCGTGTCTACGTCTTTGTCTCTCTGTCTCGACGTGTCCCCGAGGTCCCCGTGTCTCCGTGTTCCTGTGTCTCCGTGTCTACGCCTTTGTCTCTCTGCCTCCACGCGTCCCCCGTGCGTCCATGTCTTTCTATCTCTGTCTCGACGTGTCCACCAGGTCCCCGTGTCTCCGTCTTTGTCTCTCTGTGTCTACGTGTCCCCCAGGTATTCGTGTCTCCGCGTCTGTCTCTCCTAAAGTGTCCCGCTTGTCCCTCCTGTCTCTGCGAGGGAATCGTCCACTAGCCGCGCTTCAATCGGCACGCTGTCGCGTTATATCCGCTTCAACTCGCCACGCACAGAAACTGCTCTCGCTAAATATTTGAGTGGAACCGAGGTATGCGCTGGCGCACGGACTTTGTCCCCGCGTCTCCGTGTCCCCGCGTTTCCTTATCTCCCTCTCCGCTTCCTCCCCTGACACTGCTCCACTTTCGAATTCCATCCCCGCGTCGTCATCATCATTATCATCTCTCCCCCCCCAAGGTCTTACAACTAATCATCTCACTCAATCCCAGACGCGCACTACGCGTTTGTCCGTTGCACATTCCACATTCGCTTGACGTTTTGGGCGTTGTGCTCTGTGTAACAAAACATGCATATAGATATGTATTTACATCTCAGACATCTGACATACCTCGTCTCCTCCACCCCCCGCCTGTACCCCCGCCCCCCGTGCCCCCCGCCCCCCAGGCTGATGGAGACAGAACCCGCAAGCACTCCGGGGACCTGCGCCGTGAGATCGAGTCCTTCGGGGGCTCCGTGTGCCTGGCGCGCGCGCGCAGGCGGCGCCGCGCCCAACGCAAGCTCCAGGAGCAGCCCAAACCCGAGCCCGAGCCCGAGCCCGAGGAGGTGACCTCACTCACCATCACTGCTGAGCCACGACCCTGAGCCACGGCCCTGAGCCACGACCCTGAGCCACGACCCTGAGCCCAGACCCTGAGCCACGCTCCGACTCTGAGCCACGCTCCGACCCTGACTCTAACCCTTATACAGCCCAACCCGAGGAGGTGACCTCACTCATCATCACTGCTGAGCCACGACCCTGAGCCACGACCCTGAGCCACGACCCTGAGCCACTCTCCGACTCTGAGCCACGCTCCGACCCTGACTCTAACCCTTACACAGCCCAACCAGAGGAGGTGACTTCTTCTCAGCCTGACCATGATCCTGACCTTGACGCTGACCTTCACTCACAGTGACCCTTAAACCTGACCCAATCACCCTGTCGTGACCCCCCCCCCCCCTCCAGGAGGGCCCCGTGAGCCCCGAGGAATTCCTCCGCGCCGCTGCGGAGGGCAAGCTGAAGGCGGTGGAGCGCTTCCTGGAGGCGCAGGGCAACCCCGACACCTGCGACCAGGTGAGAGAGGGGTGGCGGGAGGGCTGCGTTGGCAGTGGTGCAAAAGCACAACAACGACAGCGCTCGACGCGTTCGCCAATAACGTCGTTGTTGTTGTGTGTATGTATGTTGAACTTCTTTCGCACCCTACGTTGCCACCGTACGTAGCCACCCGTGCTAAAAGGAGGCGTGCGTGTCTGCCGCCTGACAAGGGGAACAATATGAGTAAATAATACGCGACGTTTCGGGCCAAATGGCACTTGATATGACGAGCGAAACGTCAGACATCGTGCCGAACAGCACGCGGTACGTAGCCGAACGCGCGCTGGAGAGTCGGTAACGATGATATCTGTGACTGGATGATTGTGATGATGAAGATGATTATAGACGATGGCGAATGCATTGGTAATGAGTATAAATAGCAGCGAGGAGACGCAGACATGACGATGATGATGTATTAATAGTTAGGGGATTAACGAGTGCGGCTTAAAGATCATCGTGACGATGACGGATTATGTTGGTGATGATGTAATGATGATGATAAAGTAGTGATGATGGTGATGATGTAATGGTGGTGGTGGTGTTGATTGACAGCTGAAACGCACGGCCCTGCACCGCTCCGCCGTGGAGGGGTACGAGGAGCTGATGAAGCGCCTCCTGGAGAGCGGGGCCCGCGTGGACCTCACTGACAGGGTACGGCCCCCCTAAGGCCCCATCCCTCCCTCAGACCCCATCCCTCCCTCAGACCCCATCCCTCCCTCAGACCCCATCCATCCCTCAAACCCCATCCATCCCTCAAACCCCATCCATCCCTCAAACCCCATCCATCCCTCAAACCCCATCCATCCCTCAAACTCCATCCCTCCCTCAAACCCTATCCCTCCCTCAAACCCCATCCATCCCTCAAACCCCATCCATCCCTCAAACCCCATCCATCCCTCAAACTCCATCCCTCCCTCAAACCCTATCCCTCCCTCAAACCCTATCCCTTCCTCAAACCCCATCCATCCCTCAAACCCCATCCATCCCTCAAACCCCATCCATCCCTCAAACTCCATCCCTCCCTCAAACCCTATCCCTCCCTCAAACCCCATCCATCCCTCAAACCCCATCCATCCCTCAAACCCCATCCATCCCTCAAACTCCATCCCTCCCTCAAACCCTATCCCTCCCTCAAACCCTATCCCTTCCTCAAACCCCATCCATCCCTCAAACCCCATCCATCCCTCAAACCCCATCCATCCCTCAAATTCCATCCCTCCCTCAAACCCTATCCCTCCCTCAAACCCTATCCCTTCCTCAAACCCCATCCATCCCTCAAACCCCATCCATCCCTCAAACCCCATCCATCCCTCAAACTCCATCCCTCCCTCAAACCCTATCCCTCCCTCAAACCCTATCCCTCCCTCAAACCCCATCCATCCCTCAAACCCCATCCATCCCTCAAACCCCATCCATCCCTCAAACCCCATCCATCCCTCAAACTCCATCCCTCCCTCAAACCCTATCCCTCCCTCAAACCCCATCCATCCCTCAAACCCCATCCATCCCTCAAACCCCATCCATCCCTCAAACTCCATCCCTCCCTCAAACCCTATCCCTCCCTCAAACCCTATCCCTTCCTCAAACCCCATCCATCCCTCAAACCCCATCCATCCCTCAAACCCCATCCATCCCTCAAACTCCATCCCTCCCTCAAACCCTATCCCTCCCTCAAACCCCATCCATCCCTCAAACCCCATCCATCCCTCAAACCCCATCCATCCCTCAAACTCCATCCCTCCCTCAAACCCTATCCCTCCCTCAAACCCTATCCCTTCCTCAAACCCCATCCATCCCTCAAACCCCATCCATCCCTCAAACCCCATCCATCCCTCAAACTCCATCCCTCCCTCAAACCCTATCCCTCCCTCAAACCCTATCCCTTCCTCAAACCCCATCCATCCCTCAAACCCCATCCATCCCTCAAACCCCATCCATCCCTCAAACTCCATCCCTCCCTCAAACCCTATCCCTCCCTCAAACCCTATCCCTCCCTCAAACCCCATCCATCCCTCAAACCCCATCCATCCCTCAAACCCCATCCATCCCTCAAACTCCATCCCTCCCTCAAACCCTATCCCTCCCTCAAACCCCATCCATCCCTCAAACCCCATCCATCCCTCAAACCCCATCCATCCCTCAAACTCCATCCCTCCCTCAAACCCTATCCCTCCCTCAAACTCCATCCCTCCCTCAAACCCTATCCCTCCCTCAAACCCCATCCATCCCTCAAACCCCATCCATCCCTCAAACCCCATCCATCCCTCAAACCCCATCCATCCCTCAAACCCCATCCATCCCTCAAACCCCATCCATCCCTCAAACTCCATCCCTCCCTCAAACCCTATCCCTCCCTCAAACCCTATCCCTTCCTCAAACCCCATCCATCCCTCAAACCCCATCCATCCCTCAAACCCCATCCATCCCTCAAACCCCATCCATCCCTCAAACCCCATCCATCCCTCAAACCCGATCCCTCCCTCAAACCCTATCCATCCCTCAAACCCCATCCATCCCTCAAACCCCATCCATCCCTCAAACCCTATCCCTCCTTCAAACCCTATCCCTCCCTCAAACCCCATCCATCACTCAAACCCCATCCATCCCTCAAACCCCATCCATCCCTCAAACTCCATCCCTCCCTCAAACCCTATCCCTCCCTCAAACCCCATCCATCCCTCAAACCCCATCCATCCCTAGGACCCATTCCTTCTTTGGACCCCATCCCTTCCTCGGGGCCCAGCCGACCCCGTCGAGTCCACAATCCCTTCCCCTGGCCCCAATCCCTCCTTTCCTTCCTCCTTCCCTACCTCGTGCCCCCATCCATCCATCCATCCCTCCATCCACTTTCTCTCTCGGCCCAACCCCCGCTGATGCGTTGATCCTCAAGGAGAATCTCCCCCCCCCCACTCTCCCTGTCCCCCCTCCCCAGCTGGGCAGCACTGCGGTGCACTGGGCGTGCCGCGGGGGCAGCGTGGAGGCGCTGAAGCTGCTGCAGGAGCACGGGGCGCGGGTCAGCGACAAGGACAAGGTGCGCGCACGTGTGCGTGTGTGGCCGGCCGCTAGGTCGACTCGGCCTTAAATGAGTTGCTGGTGCGGCAACGTAGATATCAGCGCTGAGGAGACCAGATGGATGGCCGGTGGGAGTCGTGGGGGGGATGACCCGCCCTGCTTTGCCGACCTGCCCCTACTGGACATCTGTAAAGAAAAAGCTTCATAGCTCATCGGATTCCTCCTCCAGTCTAAGCACAGATTCTGATTCTAAGTATGCAAGAAAGGCCTCCACACTAACCCAGCAGCAGAAGTCCCTGGCCTCGAATCCCCTGGAACTACCTCGCCTGGTATACAGGAGTGACGTGGGTTCGATCCCCGACCCTGACGCCTGCTGCTGTGTATTTGGAGTTTGCGTGTCTCTCTCCCCGTGGCCGCGTGGATTTTTCACTGGGCCCTCTGGTCGCAAAATACATTTTGACGTGATGAGCCACTTGGCTGAGCTATCATTTGTGATTGCCAGGTCGCTGCTTCGGAAAAAAGAGCGGCATATCTCAGGGGGTCTTGCCTGGTAAAAAATAAAAGTTGTATCTAATCCCGGACCGCGTCCACACGTGTGTTGTGCACCGGCCTGATCGGGGTTTCTAATTCACTTCATTGCCTCCTCCAGGCGATGAGCACGCCGCTGCACGTGGCGGTGCGCACGGGGCGCGCGGGCTGTGTGGAGCACCTCCTGGCGTGCGGGGCCGACGTGAACTCACGCGACCGGGTGAGTGGGCACTCACCACCACCACCAGGCTCACCACCGTCACGCTGAACGCTCACCCTCACCCCCACCATCACTTGATCTTCACGCTCGCCACTCTCTCCTACATCTCCCCGCTCGCTCTCCCTTCTCTCTTTTTTTCTCTCCGTCTCCCACTCGACTTCTCTCTCGCACCCCCTGACTCTCCCCCCCCCTCTCTGTCTCTCGTTCTCCCAGGAGGGGGACACTCCCCTGCACGACGCCGTCCGTCTCGGCCGGCCCCGCATCGTGCGTCTCCTGGTGCTGCACGGGGCCGGACTGCAGATCAAGAACGCGGTGAGCCGGCGGGTCGCGGAGGACGACGACGATGATGACGATGGCGATGATGAATGAGACGGAGTATGGACAAGTGGAGAGAGGAGAGACACACTAATTATAGACGATGATGACGGTAGACGACGACGATGATGATGAAGAGACGGAATAAGGAGGAGGAAGATAGGATCAGGAAGTGGAGCGAGAGGAGATATAATGCTGATCAGTAGAGACCATGAGCTAGATTGACGATTATGTTTATTCTGTTTATCCAGATGAGGATATCAATAAATAAAGATCCCCGTATAGCCTATTAACAGACTGTTGGGACAAGTGCTGTTAGCGATCACTTATGAAGGCTGGCACGGCACACGAGGGAGTGGATGGCCAGCACCACGTCCGGCCGCCTTTGTCTCCCTAGCGACGATGTTTACACCGCACCAAGTATTCATTTGAGGCTGAATCGACCTAGGGGAGGCCCAGGGACCGATTCAGATACTCGTCACTGGTGTTCGCCTTGATGAACTCGGGTCGCCGAGTTTGTAGAGCCGCGCGCGAACCGCTACGATACTGCTCATAGGTAGCGCTGCTACTCGCTCACAGAACTTGCCCTACCAGTCTGTTAAGGCCACACGGGGGTCTTTGTCGTTTATGAATAGAGCCAGGATACAGTCCCATTTGCAAGAGTGACCTGGCGACACGAGTCTGCCAGTAGTGGGCGACCCTAGCTGCTGCTGCTGTTGCTGTGTGCACAACGATCTCAAGTGGAGCTTGACGCTGGCACACAATGGCTCCACTCTTGCGAATGCCGTCAAGGGATCTTTGTCGTCCGCTGCGAGTGATGCAGACGGCGCGTCGTTGTCTGGGGTTTTCAAACTAGCGCGGTATTCACCGGGACGGCCGCCCTATTCGAGACGCGAACTTCTAGAGGAGGATGAGGAGGGTGAAGAGGTGCTGGAACAGGCACGGCGACGATGATGACGTGGAGTAGGATGAGTGGTGTGGAGGAAGATATCGCGCTGTGTTTAAAACTGTGCCGATGTGAAGAGAGGGTGACATTGTAGGAGGGGATATTTAAAACCTTGACATTTTAAACATTACTCTGTACTCACGAGTCACGTGCCCCCACCCCCCACCCCCGACTTGTGACCCCACCCCCCACCCCCGACTTGTGACCCCACCCAACCCCGTCCTGCCACCCGACAGGAACGGAAGACCCCCCTGGATCTGGTGCGCAAGTGGGAGAGTGGAACGTGCAGTGCCCTGAAGGGTTTAGCGGCCAGCGGATAGAGAGAAGGGAGTGCAGGGAGAGTGATGGTGGAGGGGTACAGGGGGACAGTCGGAATTGCAGGGAGAGAGGGAGAGAGGGGGGGGGGGGCAGTCGGAATTGCAGGGAGAGAGGGAGGGGGGGCAGTCGGAATTGCAGGGAGGGGCGGGGGTGCCGGGTTGAGCCGCCCCCACCCTCGTGGGCTCGCAGCTCCCGGGACACGCGCGGTGACGTCACCCGCGTCAGTCGCCTCTCCGATCTTTAACTTATTTAACTTATTACTGCGCGCGAGGGGTGAGGATGGTGAAGATAAGGATGGCCATGGGCAAAGTTCAAGTGTTCAAGTTTATGTTGTTGAACCAGACGAGAGCTCAAGAGAGACCAGGATAGCGACCTCGGTCAACCAACATTAAATGGTGCAGGTGATGACGGAGGTGCTGATCATGATGACGATGACCACCATCGGGATGAAGAAGATCAAGAGGATGTTTTTACGGATGACCATGATGTTCATGGTGATGATGACCATCACAGAGGTGAAGACCATAATGTTGATGATGATGATGATGACAATGATTAAGATGGGGATGATTGTGATGATCGCGTGACATATCGTAATTTAACTCTAAGCAATGCAAGCGTGTGGTAGCTGACATTGGGACCCCCGTCTCTTACGGGGCCCGACCTGGCTTCGTCATTTATGGTGGCCCAGATCCTACAGCGGAAGGGGCGCTTGTTGCAAGTGTAATTGAGGGGGGTGGGGGGCTTGAGTGTGAGATTGAAGGGGAGGGGCTTTGTTGTTGTGAGTATGGAGGGGGGGGGGCTTGTTGTGAGAGGCACTTTATAAATTATTAAAACAGGCGCCACGAGCGTTACAAACTCTGCTCGGATGTCTCCGCGGTGTTCATTCGCAACGGCGGTGCCAGGCCCCGCACGCCGTCTCCTACCAGACCGCGCCATCGTCACCAGCAGCCATGGTCAGATCCACTGCTGGATGAAGGCCTCTCCCACAAGCCATCGCTCTCTTCACAGTCGGGCGATGTAACATTCCACCCACCGCCTGTCATCTCATCTCACCTGCCATCCCTCACCGGTTATCTCTCACCTCTCATCTCACCTGTCATCTCACCTGCCATCCCTCACCGGTTATCTCTCACCTCTCATCTCACCTGTCATCTCACCTGTCATCTCATCTCACCTGCCATCCCTCACCGGTTATCTCTCACCTCTCCTCTCACCTGTTATCTCACCTGTCATCTCATCTCACCTGCCATCCCTCACCGGTTATCTCTCACCTCTCCTCTCACCTGTTATCTCACCTGTCATCTCATCTCACCTGCCATCCCTCACCAGTTATCTCTCACCTGTCATCTCATCTCACCTGCCATCCCTCACCAGTTATCTCTCACCTGTCATCTCATCTCATCTGCCATCCCTCACCGGTTATCTCTCACCTCTCCTCTCACCTATCACCTCTCACCGGTTATCTCACCTGTCATATCTTTTCACCTGTAACCTCTCACGCGTCATCTCGTACCTGCCATCGCCTCGTCTGTTATCGTTCTCCTGTTATCAATTACCGGTCACTCATCCAAAGTCCGTCTGTGTGAGTTGTGGGGCAGCCTCGCCATCACTATAAAACAATAACAACAACAGCAGCCATTGTCATCACTCCAACACAAACACAGCAGCTGCTGCTGCACGGGGCAGCCATCTAATTCCACTCTCAGCCATGATCTATCCACTGCTGAATGAAAGCCTCCCCCAAGTCGTAGGGCGTCTTTCAGAATCAGAATATTGATACCGGAGGAATGTGATCAGCTATATAAGCTATTTATCACAGATGTCCAGTAGGGGCAGGTCTTAACATTACAACAAATAATACAAAAACTCGACAGGAGTGAAAACTATAGGCACGCTAAACAAGTCACTTTAAAAACATAGAATACACAAATACACATCTTTCTTTTAAATCTTACAAGGTCAGGCCCACTGCACATTTAGCTTCTTTTTCAGAAGCGTCCTGTCCACAAACGCAACAATCCTTGCGGCTCCTGGCACACGAGCTGATTCCGCTGACTCCATCGCTCCATCTCCCCGCTGGACGTCTTCAATCCGTCATCTCGTTATGATGCTCCTTGTAATTACTGGTGAAACGTCGTACTCAGATTGTGAATGTGGTGGATTTTCTCTCCAACACACCGGTGTTGCTGTACTAGTACTAGTACACTACACTATACACTACACTATACACTACACTACACACTACACTATACACTACACTATACACTACACTATACACTACTACAGTATACACTACACTATACACTACTATACACCAGAGGTGGGACAAAGTCATTGTTATGCAAGTCACAAGTAAGTCTCAAGTCTTTGCTCTCGAGTCCCGAGTCAAGTCGAGTCAAAGATGAGGCAAGTCCAAGTCGAGTCTTAATTTAGGAGCTTTCGTGACTGCAGGAATTATTATTTGGTTCTTTTCGGTTAAGTCACGTCTAAAAATAAAATAATAAATTAAAATAACATATTACGACGTTTCGATTGCAACACAAGCAATCATCATCAGGTATAAAAGAAATAGCAACAAAAATCTAACTAGAAAACTATAGACAGACATACAAGCAGACAGACATCACAACGGCACACAGAGAGAGGACACAAATCGGCACAAAGAGAGGGGTCGTTTCTGTGACGGTCCCTTAAATATAGAGAGGGGGGCGGGGACGGAGAGAGGGAGGAGGCAGAGAGAACTAGCATATCAATGAGTGTACGGCAACGTACTGCTGTTGCAAGTAAGATGACAATGTGGAACGGGCACGCAAAATTGAAAACGGGCATGCAAAATTGAAAATTAGGAGACAGGCACACGAAAATTAAATAACCTAGCAAAATATCGAAATGTGATGTAATACAACACAGAGAGAAAAGAACCAAATAATAATCCAAGTCGAGTCTGAAGTCATCAAAATCATGACTCGAGTCTGACTCGAGTCCAAGTCGCATGACTCGAGTCCACACCTCTGCTATACACTACACTATACGCTACTACAGTATACACTACTACAGTATACACTATACACTACACTATACACTACTACACTATACACTTGTGCTGTACTCGTGACGAATTGGCCATGTTCTGTTCACGTGACAACCCTTACTAGTTGGCTGTGTCGGGTGGTGGCGGGTTTAACGACACATTTATTTATTTACGCCATCTAACCCAACAAAACCTCTGTTATGGATGATATTGGTCGCGAAAGCCCCACTACGTGTAACCCTTCATTACTCCGATAAACAACCCCGCACAATTATCTCAAATTCCATGTTGCAATCTATGGGACCAGTTTTGGCAGTCGGAGAATGATGAAAATATAAGAACCAGCTTTAATCTTTGTCGTACTAAAACAGGAGGCGTTAAGATGTTCAAACGCTAAATGGATACCTTTAACAAGGCAGCAAGTCTACATTAACCACACATACATGTGGCAAAACATGCAAACAAACATGCCGCAATTAATTATTAATTATTATATATCACGTCGCCGCTCCTCATGACTCAGGACGCAGGGTCAACCCGTGCGTGATGACGTCATCACGCAGGTACCACCCACGCATTCACGTCCCCGCGCGTGAGTCACTGTGCGCGATGACGTCACAACGCAGGACCCCTGCGCCGCGTGCGTCCGACGTCACGCGACAGCTCCTCCGTACTCTTTGCGCGGTGACGTCACCAACGCAGGGGGCCCAGTCGTGCGTGGTGACGTCTGGGTCGCAGAACGCCCGCTCCGTGCGTGGTGACGTCAGGGACAAGACCACGGAGGGGGGAGGTGCGTGCGTGGTGACGTCACGGGGCGCAAAACGCCCGCTCCGTGCGTGGTGACGTCAAGGGACAAGACCACGGAGGGAGAAGGTGCGTGCGTGGTGACGTCTGGGTCGCAGAACGCCCGCTCCGTGCGTGATGACGTCAGGGGGCAAGACCACGGAGGGGGGAGGTGCGTGCGTGGTGACGTCACGGGGCGCAGAACGCCCGCTCCGTGCGTGGTGACGTCAGGGGACAAGACCACGGAGGGGGAGGTGCGTGCGTGGTGACGTCACGGGGCGCGGCTGTCCAATCTGCCTCCCGGTTCAAACGGGGTTGGCGTCCCGTGTCTCTGTTCCAGCTGAGCCGCGGGGTTACCCCCCCGGTGTCTCCCCGCGCCTCTCTGTCTCCACGGACTCTCGACGCGGGGTCGCGACCCCCCCCCCCCCGGCTTAGGACGAGCGGCCCTGCTGAAGCCGAACCGCAAAGCTCCGGACCCTCCCCGCCGATCTCGGCTAGCACGCCCCGCCGGGGAGGGCGTGTCTTGCTCGGCCGAGCTCTGTAGGCCGCAGGGGCCACCACCACATCCCCCCCGGGGGTTTTCACAGCCATGGCCTTCCTCAACTTTCGCAAGTTCTTCAAGCTGGGCCCCGACAAGAAGAAGCCCAAACAGTACGAGCATGTGAAGCGGGACCTGAACCCCGAGGACAGCTGGCTGATCGTGGGCGAGCTGGGAGACGGAGCCTTCGGCAAAGTCTACAAGGTGGGAACGGGAACCACGGGGCCCGCGCGCGTTCACTTCCCCGCGGCCCAGCGCCTCTAACGGGGACCCGTTCACGGCGTGTGCGGCGGACCCACTCGTAAACTCTGCGTGGCTCCATTCATCGACTGTGCAGGGGACCCATTCAAAGGCTATGCAGGGACCCTGCCTATGCTGTACAGGGACACAGCCGTAGAGGTTGCAAGGACTCGGTCGAATACAGTACAGTCATTTACAGGGACCCACACACACACAGACATACCCTGTGCAGGTGCCGGTCAGAACCGCACAGCGACTCGCGGCGACACCCCCTCTCAGATCAATATCTAGTCGTGCGCAAGGTTCGAACACGTGCAGGCCGGTGTGTGTGACACACATGCCGTTGTAACAGCTGCTGTTGTTTTTTGATGCCCGCGGCAGCGAGACTGTGTATCTCGCCGAGGGCTTTTTAATCTCTAAAACTTGAAGCAGCGAAGAATTAGCGGAGGCCTGCGGCAAGGTGTGGCTGCCATTGGGCGTGAGTCTTCCCTTTCCGGCTCCCTCGCGTCTCCCCTCGCGTCTCTCCTCTCGTCTCTCTCCCACCCGAGATCTGCCGTCGTGACTTTCTGTGCCCCGCTCCCCGTCGCCACCTCCCTTCCCCGCGAGCCTCGTCGACGAGTCTCGCTCGCTCGCTCGCTCGCGCCCGCGTGTGTGTGTGTGTTTTGGTCGTATAACTTCCACCCATTTTACTGCCAGCCGCCCCCAACGACCTCCTCGCCGAGCCCAATTACTCGGCAGCACTCTGGAAATTCCGGTCGTTGAGCGGCGGCGGCGGCAGTGGCGAGGGACCAGAGAAGCGAGGCGGAAGTTGGTGGCTTCACAGAGACCGCGCGCGGTCTTCTCTGGTTGCAGGTGGCGAGGTGTCGGCTACCTTTGCAGGGGCTTATACACAGGTGGTCGTTGGTTCGGAATCAGAATCTTTATTTTGACTGGAGGAATCCGATGAGGCCGCGGAGATCGTTTTTTCCCCCACAGATGTCCACTAGGGGCGGTTCAGAAAGTCTAAACAACAACTCGATCTCGACCCTGACGCCTGTATATTTGTGGAGTTTGCATGTTCTCTCCCTCTCTCCCCGTGGTCGCGTGGATATTTCTCCGGGTCGTCAGGGTTTTCCCTTCGCATTTAGAAGCATGCGTTTAGAGTATTTGGCTGCTATAAATTTCCACGTAATATGCCACGTCGTTGAGCTATCATTTGTGGCCAGGTCGCTTCTGAAAAAGAGCACTCGATAGCGTACCTGGTAACACAAAAAACAATCGATTCGTGGGATCCCAGCTCATGGCCCAGAGACCATGGCACTTGGCCGGGCTCTTGCGAATCATCGAGGACCTGTCCGTGTTGCTACCCACAGGGGAACCCGTCCGTGTTGCACCCCACACGGGGACTCTTCCCTCCTCCTCTATGCCCTCTCCCGAAAGCTGATCCAAGAGATTGGGACCTCCTTGTCAGGGGCTCTCATGAAAAGAAGATGGTCTGTGGTGTCGGCAGGAACCAAGATTTGCGGTGTGGGAGGTCGGGGTTTGAATGGCCCGCGTGAAGAGAGCTTGGCTCGGTGGGTAACTGGGTGGTCAAGCGCAGGGTGGTGGTAGAACACACGTGGCGCGACATAGGGTTGTTGGGTTATTGGGTGGTCGGACCTACGTGGTGGGGTAATAAGGTGGTGGGTATTGAGTTGGGGGTTGTATACGGCGATTGATATAGGGTGGTTAACAGGGTGTTATGTCCCACGTGGCAGGCTAATGGGTGGTGGGGCACAGCGTGGGGATGAGCGAAAGCACGTGCTGTGGATTTCGCCGGCTCGGGCACACAGCGGCTTCTCTGTTACCGGAGCCCCCCATCCCCCTCCTCCAAGTCGTGACGTCGGCAGGGTCCGACCGTGTAATGGAAATTTGTAGGGGAAGGGTTGTGCAGGGTGCGACTGGGCAGAGAGACCCACGACTCCTTTTGGAGTTTTGGCCAATGACCGTGTGACGCCCGTGCTGAGGAGTTGTGGCTGAGTCACTTTTTTACCCAGGCTTAGCTGCTGTGCGGTGGCCGCTTTGTCTTCATAGGGCGGGTGAGGATGTGAGACCACGAGGGTGGAGACTGATTTCAATGTGCAGTACACCACCCCTCGCCGCATCACGACGCACACAGGAACCACACACAACGGTGCACGGACACCACACCATGCTACTCTGGCCCCACCACTAACATACATCACACCACAATAGTAGCACCCTATGCAGGTGCGACACCACCCGATTTCCAAGCCAGTGCTTCACCATTGTGGGTCTACAACACACACCACACCACTCTGGCACAATGCCACCCGTTTTGGCCACGGACTTTTCCACCGCCGCCGTCGCCACCACCGAGCAGGCCGGCGCACCCCAGGGTGTGGTGGGATCCGGCTGGGTGGCCATGTGTTTTGGCACGGCGAGCAGGGAGGGTGCGGTGTCAGTCCGAACAGGAAGGTGATGGCGTCGTCGGTGTGTATTGCCTCACCGGCGTCGGGCGGTTACACGGGGGCCACGCGTGGGCATCCTTGTCAATCGCCGAATGTCGGCTCTCCCGGTCGTTGTACACGTGGGCACGCGCACACACGCGCGCCAGCACACGCGCACCGACACATGGACTTGAACAGGAGAAGCGGTCCAGCAGTGCAAGCCTCCTCGGGGAATGGCGTTCGAGCCGTGGGGGGCGGCAGCAGGAAAGAGAAATCTATTCCCTGTGCGTATTAACGTACTCATGGCGCACGAGGAGGGGCCACTACTGTGCCTGGCCACCCCTGTCTCCCACCTTCGTCTAAATGAGTACCCCAGTGTGCAACAGTCATTTGGCAAATGTCCATTGGCACATTGAACACGCGTGCAAACAAGATGTTCCATCTCAAGCGATGAGCCACATGGAACGTTCTAATTCATTAATACATGAAATGACATGCGTGTCAGTGCAGGGCCACATGCATGATAGTTTTTGTACATGTGCCACATCCCATGTGCATGTATGTGTGTTTTAGTTTGTGTGTGTGTGAGAGCGGCAGTGTAATGGTTAGCGCGCTGTGCTACGAACCTGGCGACCCGAGTTTGATTCCCACTAACGGCCAACACCAGTCACCGTTATCTGAACCAGTCATGGGTCTCCCCTAGGTCGACTCAGCCTCCAATGAGTACCTGGTGCAGTGTATAATAATCGCCACTGGGGAGACAAAGGCGACCGGGCGTGGTGTTGGCCACCCACCCACTCGTGTGCCGTGCGGGCCTTCATAGGTGCTACTCGCTAACAGCACTTACCCCACCAGTCTGTTTAGGCTATACCGGAGATCTTTGTCTTGTTTGTTTGCTGTGGGAGCTCTTTCTCTTTACACGTGTGTATATTAACATGTACAGCCCTTTCTGTCAATCCACTGTTGGATGAGCGCTGCCCATTCCGTATTGGGTCATGGAAGTGGGTTCGATTCCCGGAAATGACTAACATCACTGCAGAGCGATTTCAGAACCCATCCTGGGTGAGGGGCCTTCTTTGTCTTCGCGTGTCAGCACATGTGCACATGTGTAACGGCGCACACGCGTATTTTGCTGAGCACAGGCCCCAGAACGTGAAGCAGCTGAGCGTGTGCGCGCGAGCGTGTGTGCGAGCGTGTGTGCACGTCAGTGCAAGCATGAGCATGCATGTCTGCACGTGTGTGTGAGTGCTCGTGTCAGCGTGTGTGTGTGTGTGCATGTGCGTGTCCCGCAGGCTCAGCACCGCGAGACTGGGCTGCTCGCTGCCGCCAAGGTGATCGACACGAAGAGCGAGGAGGAGCTGGAGGACTACATGGTGGAGATCGAGATCCTCGCATCCTGTCACCATCGCAATATCGTCGAGCTCATGGACGCTTTCTACTACGACTTCAAGCTCTGGGTACACGCGTGCTTACACGTGTGTGTGTGTTTGTGCGTGTGTACGTGTGTACGCGCATGTGTGTTAGCCCCTGTAATTGACATGACGAGAAGAACGAACACCGCATGGCTCGGCGTAGCAGCCCTCGGTGACTGGCCTAGCAAGGCCTGCAGCGTAGGGGATCGCGTGGAGAGCCACAGGTAGTAGCTCTCCGATATGCAAGCAATGGCATGGCTTAGCCTCTGAGTAACCTCAAGAGAGAGAGAGAGAATCCTTCTTGGCGGTAGTGGTGGTGGTAGTGGCGGAAGAGGAGGAAGTTGCAAAGGATGCATAGGGGCCGAGGCTGTCTTGGAGGCTGGGACTTTACGGTGACGTTGTGATACGAGGTGGAGCATAAGGAACGGGGGCAGTATGTGGTGGTGGGGGGGGCAGGTCGATACGATGCAGGGCACATGCGTGTGGGTGCTGGATTGTGGTGTGGCACATTATGGGGGAGCGATGGTGTCGTGATTAGCGCACTGGTGGTGGTGGCCATGTTGGCTCATGGTCAACACCAGTGACCTGGTGCGGTGTGTCAAGATCCCGACGAGGGAGACAGAGGCGGCCGGGAGTGGTGCTGGCCGGGAGTGGTGCCTCGTGTGCTATGGCGGCCTTTCATAGGTGCTCGCTAACAGCACTTGCCCCAACAGTCTGTTAAGGCTATATGGGGGATCTTTTTCTTCGTCTTGGTGTGGCACATTGCAGCAATGGTCATGGAGTATGCGGTGCCGTGTGTCATTTTATGGTGTGGCGTATTGCATTCTGTTGCGGTGCGACGTGGTGTGGCAAGCCATGTTGTGAACCACACTTTGGTGTAGGCCTCGGTGTGCCGTGGTGCGCTGTGGTGTCGTGCGGCACAGCACGGCACTCTGCGGTGCCAGACCTGGGGTCAGTCGCGGAGCTAATCGCGTCAAGCGTAATGAATCGCGGCCGCGTTGTAATCGTCACCGCGCCTAACGATGCAGCTGTAAATTTAATTGGAATTCATTCCAGGTGCGGTGCGGCTCGGGTGTCGCCCGCCGTTCCGTGGTGCGGAACGATAGTGCCGCGTGCCCCGCCGTCGACCCCCCGTGCCGAGCGCCGTCGTAGTAAACGCTAATCGGCTCGAGACACGCATTTCCCTCCCCCCACGCCGTGATAAACCGCACAATCCCCGCACCGCCACCACCGCTGCCGCCACCGCCGCTGTCGCTCCCCCCCTCTCCTTGCTTAACGCCGGCCGTCCGGCCCTGCTCGTGGCGGCGGCCGCGACCGAACACGACGACGCCGATTGGTGAGCAAGCCCGAGGCAGGAAGCCGGGGTGGTGGGGCTCGGGGAGGTTGGGGGGGGGGCCTGTCACTGAGTGACGCGCCTTGTGTGGGCGCGCTGCCGGGGAACTTTTGTGTTCTCTGTGGGGTTTTTTTCGGTTGCTTTTTTAGTTTTTTTTGTTCTGTCGAAAAAGCAATGGAGCCGTGTTTATAACGGTGTGCCGAGCGTGGGTTGCCAGATGGATTCAATTTGCACCTCCTTTACTCCTGTTACTTGTGAAACACACACGCCTATAACATCTACTCGCACTATGAATAACTTGTCTGAGTCAACAAAAAAAAGAAATGTTACTTTACGACCAGTGTGTATGTAAGCCAACTGTGGCTCACTGTGAGTTGCCAAAGCAATTCCAGAACATATACAGAGGAGTTTTATGATTCACTGTAAATTCCAAAGACTCGAACAGCCAAACTAAAGCAACTCGTCTTAAGATCCTGAGAATGTTTACAATAAATGGCCTAAGACGTGCTGCACAGCTGCGGTGTTTTGTGCAGTCAAACTATCAACTCTGCACACCCATATTCCAGCCCAGGATCTCAGTGTCACCCACATGACCATTATAAACCCCCTGAGATGAAGAGAGAGACAGACACCCCCAGACCCATGGCTCAAACCCAAGGTCTCAGCAGTGCCATTATGAGCCACCTGGCCAACTTGCGAGTGCCATTTTGAAACTCTTTGGCGGTGCTCTCTCTTCCCAGCAGCACGTGGGCCAGTCGTCGTAACCACGCTAATCCCGGGCTGGCGGCCATGCGGACAGGCACGCTGCCCACGGCGTCACCGTCCTCGATGCCTTTGTAGCGATGAGATGGCGGTGGCATCATCGCGCTTGTAATTGACCCCCCCGGGAGGGGGGAGGACTGCACAAGGGCGAACATGCCCCTGGAATGCCGTGGCCAACGCGCGATTTGAGTTCCGTGTTGCTTGAGCAGGAAGTTTGTCCTTGGCTTGTGGTCTGGCTCCAAGCCCGGCCCAGATTAGGCAGGGGCTGAGAGGCAGAGCCCACCAGCATGGGAGGAGGACTTGGGCACGGGCAAGCAGGCGGGGCAGGCTGCCCTCTGATTAATGGACTACAGGGACGGGCTGTCCTCTTGTGAATAGACTGGTGAGGCTGGATGCCCGCTCATAAATAAATCACAGGAGCAGGCTGCCCTCTGAGAAATAACTTTCTGACCCGCCCATACTGGACATCTGTGAAAGAGAGCTTCATGGCTCATCGGACTCCTCCTCCATTTTAAATAAAGACTCTGATTCTAATACACAGACTGGAGGGAGAATCTCTCTGTGTGTATTTTGACCCACGCGCCAGCATGCATGCGGATGTGTGTTTAAACCCCCGTGTGTAGTTTTGCTACACCGCAGCCGGTTATCTCTGTGGGAGCAGTCCCCTCACGGTGTGATCCCAGGCCCCCTCCCTCGGCGTGCAGTCAAACTAAACTCAAACTATTAACTGTTTTTATTTTACCCACTGAGCCATATCGCTCTTTTTAAGAAGTGACCTGACTACAAATTCTAGCTCAACGAAACGAAATGGCTTATCGCGTGAAAATGTATCGTACCCAAATACTCTAAACGCATGTGGACTACCGGAGCGATTAGGATCGTGCAAATGGAACAAAAGAAAAACTTAACTTCGCTGTCACCTGCGTCTCCCTCGCGAGCCGGCGTGGACGATGCGCTCCGAGTTGCTGGATGGGAAACCCAACTTAGAGTTGCCCTGAGCGCAGCTTCGCTTCTCGGTGGTGTTTGTTGTCGTTGGTCGTGCGCTGTATCGTCTGCGCTGGGTTGTTTTGAACGCTGTGTGTTCAGCGACCACTTCCTCACCGAGTTGTCGTCTCAAAGGCTGCCCCGTTCTGGCACCTCTGATGAGCACGGTTGGCTACGTGCGGCGCGAAAGAAGTGCAACCACACATCCTGGAAGGCTCGGCGGTGTAAATAATACGCGGCGATGATGAAATGTGGAACCGGAAGACCCTGGGTGAGGCCGCGCGACACCGGGAGACATTGGGGTCAGGGTCACCAGTCCCCTTGACCACGCGCCACCAACACCGCCACCGCCGTTGCCACCTATTTCAAGCCACCGCTGTGCTGCTGGGGGTGGGTAGGGGGCCTCCATTGGATTGTTTCCCCCCCCCCACCACAAACGCCTGGCCGGTGTCACGTGTCACCTTTTGTCTGACATGGAAAGATTGAGTCGGGATTGTGGTCGTCACAACCCTGTGCTCAGGAGCTTGTAATTTAAGTTAGGAACACGTGGGCTGTGTGTGTTCTCGCCGGTGCGTGGGCTGGGTGTGTTCACCAGTGCGTGGGTTGGGTGTGTTCACCGGTGTGTGGGCTGTGTGTGTTCACCGGTGCGTGGGCTGGGTGTGTTCACCGGTGTGTGGGCTGTGTGTGTTCACCGGTGCGTGGGCTGGGTGTGTTCACCGGTGTGTGGGCTGTGTGTGTTCACCGGTGCGTGGGCTGGGTGTGTTCACCGGTGCGTGGGCTGGGTGTGCTCAAGGGTGCGTGGGCTGTGTCCCCATGTAACCCTCTGTTCAGCCCCCATCCTCTTCCCGCTAATGCGTCAGCCCCAAAATTTCTGCGTCCAGCGCTGTGTGCTGATGTTTGTTTAAAGGTCCACTTGTGTATCTGTGTGTCCGTGTGTGAGTGTGTGTGTGAATGTGTGTCTGCCAACATCAGTGACGATTATCTGAACCGGTCCCGGGCCTCCCCTAGGTCGACTCAGCCACAAATGAGTACCTGGTGCGGTGTGTAAACATTGCCACTAGGGAGACAAAGGCGGTCGGGCGTGGTGCTGGCCACCCACCCCCTCGTGTACCGTTCCGGCCTTCATAGGTGCTCGCTAACATCACTTGCCCCTACAGTCTGTTAAGGCTATACGGGGGATCTTAGTCTTTGTATGCTCACTAACATAATTTGCCCCAGCAGCTTGTTAAAGGCTATGTGGGGATCTCTCTCTGTGCATCTCATGTTATCTTAACATAATTTATATAGCGCCTTAACTGAGGCACTTTACAGAGAATTAAGAATGGTACACATGAACGTAATGGTGGAGATAAGGTGAATGAAATGGATGAGAGGAAGCAATGGGCGAATCTGTAGTGCGTGAATGAGGTAAAAGCAAAATTGCTGAAAGCGAATGATGATGATTGGATTGGAAGGATGGGGAATGGGTGGTAGCCATGTAATGTGATTATGAAGAGGAAGTGGTTATAGGTGGAGATTAAGGGGTCGTGGGGTGAGGTTGGGACAAAAAGTGAGTTTTGAGGGAGGAGCGTAAGCTAGTGAGCGAAGAGGACTGCTTCATGTGGAGAGGGAGTCTATGTGCGTGCGTCCCTATGTGCGTGCGTCCCTACGTGCGTGCGTCCCTATGTACGTGTGTCTCGATGTGCGTGCATGTGTGTCTGTGCGTGCGTCTATTTGCGTGCGTGTGTCTCTATATGCATGTGTGCGTCTCTGTGCGTATGTGCGTCTGTTTGTGCGTGTGTCTCTGTGCATGTGTGCGTCTCTGTGCGTATGTGCGTCTGTTTGTGCGTGTGTCTCCATGTGCATGTGTCTACATAACAGCAGCGGCACAGTGGTTGGCGCACTGCGCCTCAAACCCCACCTGAGTTCGATTTCTTCTCTCGGCCAACACTCGTGATGATCACCTGAACCGGTCCTGGGCCTCCCCTAGGTCGACTCAGCCTCAAATAAGTTATTGCTGCTGTGTGCCGTGGCGGCCTTCATAGGTGCTTGCTAAAAGCACTGTTCCCAACCTAATATGTTAAGGCTATACAGGGGATCTTCGCTGTTTATTGCGTGTGTATAGTCGGTATGTGTGCGTGTGTGTCTCTGTGTGTCCCCTCTAGATCCTCATCGAGTTCTGCCCTGGGGGTGCTCTGGACGCCATCATGCTGGGTGAGTCACATGGGGCGGCTGCTGTGGGGTCAGGTGTCAGGGAGCCCCGCACATGAATGCAGGTGGAGAGTCGCTTGGCGAGCGGACGTGTGGCTGCGTTCGATTCTCCACTTGGGTTTCTTTGTTTGCGTGCGTCTAATGTACACGTTTGTGTGTGTGTGGTACACGTTTGTGTGTTGTACACGTGTAGAGCTGGACCGGCCCCTGCTGGAGCCACAGATCCGCGTCGTGTGCCGCTACACGCTCGAGGCGCTGTGCTACCTCCACGACAACAAAATCATCCACCGCGACCTCAAGGCCGGCAACATCCTCCTGTCGCTCGACGGCGAGGTCAAGCTCGGTGAGGACGGGCACCGGAACCGGCAGTCTCTTCTTGCATACGCACACACTGGGATGTACCGCTCTGTTACTCCTACATGGCTACCTGTGACTCTCCGTGGCTCTCCATTACTCCACACACCGCTCTCAATCTGTCACCATGGCTCCCCGTCAATTCCTCCCCCTCGTCCCCCTCCCCCCTCCCCGCCCCCCCTCCACCCCTCCTGCTCATTCTAAATTTGTCGCTCTCCCTCCCCACCAGCTGACTTTGGAGTTTCCGCAAAAAACACCAAGACCCTGCAGAGGAGAGACTCGTTCATCGGCACCCCGTACTGGTGGGGCACCACGCAACAGAACACCGCGTCACACCGCGTCACACCGCACCGTGCCACACCACACCACGCTACATCGCATCACACCACGCCACACCAAGATATAACGCACCACCACGCACCAGCCACGCTCCTCGTCATCTCCCTGCCCTGAAGCAGAAGTGCGGTTGCCCCCACCGCCGCGCAGTAACCCAGTGTGCCGTGCGTGCGGCGACGATGGCGGCGTGCAGGATGGCGCCGGAGGTGGTGATGTGCGAGACGTTCAAGGACTCGCCGTACGACTACAAGGCGGACGTGTGGTCGTTGGGCATCACGCTCATCGAGATGGCGCAGGTGGAGCCGCCCAACCACGAGCTCAACCCCATGCGCGTGCTGCTCAAGATCGCCAAGGGCGAGCCGCCCACCCTGCTCGCCCCGTCGCGCTGGTGAACCCGCCGCCGCCGCCGCCACCACATGTACACTGTACGCACACCTACTACGTACCGTTCGCGTACGTCTAGCGGTGTGCCGCTGCGGTCCACTTTCCGTGCATTCGGAGGTCAATTGCCGTGGGTGTCTTCTCCTCTGCTCGCCCACCCCGCCCCACCCCCCAGGTCCCCGCAGTTCAGCGACTTCCTGCATAAGGCACTGGACAAGAACCCTGAGACGCGCTGGTCTGCCCCACAGCTCCTGCAGGTCCGTGCAGTAGGAGGGACACAAACACCCCGCAGACATCACACAGGCACCACACCGGCACCACACCGGCACCACACCGGCACCACACCGGCACCACACAGGGCCTTCCTGAACCAGAGGTGAGGCTTCCCTGGGTGAACGAATGTGCCGCCCCCCTACCCACGCCCAGCACGCGTTCGTGAGCGACGCGGCCGCGGTGAAGCCGCTGCGTGAGCTCATCGCCGAGGCCAAGGCGGAGGTGATGGAGGAGGAGGTGATGGACGAACGGTCGGAGGAGGACGACGAGGAGAGCGAGGGCACGCCCGTGAGTTCGCCCGCTCGCCCGCGTGTATACTTTCACACGTATACACGCAGACTCGCACAAATACACATGGGCGCCCTTGCACACGCACGCACGCGAGATGCCGTTCAGCTGCTCCGTGGGGGCAGTCGTGGTCGCGGTCCACCTCACGCGCGTGTGTGCGCGTGTGTGCGCGTGTGCGCGCGTGTGCGTACGTGTGCAAAGCAGTCGATACCTGGACACAAGCGCGCAGCCTCTGACATCAGCATGTCCAGCCTGGAGGACGAGAAGCCACTCCCGACGCCTGCCGTGACCCCGGCCGTGACCCCCGCCGTGACCGCGGCCGTGACCCCCGCCGTGACCCTCGCCGTGACCCCCGGCGTGACCCCCACCGTGACCCCCGCCGTGACCCCCGCCGTGACCCCCGCCGTGACCCCCGCCGTGACCCCCGCCGTGACCCCTGTAGTCGTGCCCGAGCCCGTAGCGGAACCGGCTGAGACTCGTGAAATCGTTTCCAAGATGCCCTCCGACAACAGCAAACCAGAGGACGGCGTTGCCACAGTGACCGGGTTGGCCAGCATCGTCGCCGCAGAAACGGAGGAGCGGTCCGGCGAGGGCGGCGACGAAGCGGCGGTGGCGGCGGTGGCAGCGGCGGCGGAGTCCGGCGAGGAGGTGCCGCTGAAGGGAGCAATGCCCTCGTCGCAGTCCGTCGAGGTGACGATCGCGATGCTGAACGAGGTGATCGACTCGATCGAGTTTGAGGACGCAGAGGAGGAGAGCGACGAGGAGACGGACCCCGCATCCCGGGACAAGATGGCATCGGCCGCGGGTGGCTCTTCGGACGACGTCGCGGCCGCGGAAGCCGCGGTGGCCGCCGCTGCCGTAACCAAACCGAGCGCCGATGGCGCGGTGATCTTGGGCGGCGAGGAGGAGGCGGTGCCGGCGGGGGGCGGCGGGAGCGGCGGCGGTGGCGGCGGTGGCGGGCGTCGCGCTCCCGTCTCTGCCCCGGACGCCGTCCGTGCAGGAAGTTCCGGAGCCGCCCCTGGAATTCCGGGACGCGCCGCCGAGCGGGGAGGAGGGCGGCCGCGACACCCCCCCACCGCCGCTCGAGTTCAGAGACGACAGCACGGAGGAGGCGTCAGCGGCTCCCGGAGAGACGGGCCAGGCCGAGACGGAGGCCCTGGCGGCGCCAGCGGCGGTGCCGGCGGCGGCGCCGGCCGGCGCCAAGGCCGAGGAGGAGCGGGAGAAACCGGGGACGGGGGCGGAGGAACCGCACGAGCGAGCGGAACCAGTCCCCGCCTCCCGCAAGGAGGAACGGAGGAGCGACGAGGAGGAGGAGGAGTCGGCGGGGGGGAGGGGAACCCCGGATCCGGCGGCGCCGGAGCCCGTGCGGAACGGGCGCTCGGGCGACACGGACAGCTCGGGCGCCTCCATGTCGGATACGGGCAGCGTGGACATGAGCCTGTCCATGTACAGTGCGTTGGCGCGCAGCAAGGAGGCGGGCGGCGGGGGGTCCCTCTCGCTGCAGGTGGCACCCCACGCAGCACACCACGGGAGGGGGGGCTGTTTATCAACGTCAATGTCATTATCATCATCATCGGCGTGGTCATTCTTGTGGTTCAGACTTATCTACATATATGCTTATTGTACACCGACTGTAGATCATGAGCCGTGCCGTGTGTGGGTGTGTCGCATGTAATCCATGCGGGGGGCCTGCTGCTGCTTGTTTAAAGTTTGCGCGGCTCACACAGTTGGCGGCGTCTGCCCCCTGCCCCACCCCCCATCACTCTGCCCTCCTCTACCCTCCCTTGCCCCCCCCCCCTCTGTCCGCCCCCCACCACCGCGCACCAGGATATGCGTCGGGAAAAGAAGACTCTGAAGCGTACGCGACGCTTCATGGTGGACGGCGTGGAGGTGAGCGTCACCACGAGCAAGATCATCAACGACGACCACCGCAAAGACGAGGAGATGCGCTTCCTCCGGTGAGCACGGCGGGGGGTGGGTGAGTTGAGCGAGCGAGTGGGTAGACGGGTGAAGGAGTGGGGCGAGTGAGTGGGTTGGAGAGTGAATGATTAAACTCTGTGGTGAGTGAGTGGGTGATCTGCGTAGTGGATAGGTGAATTATTTTAACGGGTGAGTCTGCAAGTGAGTTGGAGTGTTTTTCTGTAAATAAGTGAAGGATTAAGTGGTTGAGTGAGCTGTGTAGTGGGTGGGTGAGTGAGTGAGCGAGCCGTGTAGTGGGTATTTGAGTGAGCGGGCGGGTGAGCGGGCGAGCGAGCAGGCGCGTGGGCGAGCGAGTTCCCCGTGTCGCCCGCGCGTGCAGGCGGCAGGAGCTGCGTGAGCTGCGGCTGCTGCAGAAGGAGGAGCAGAGGGCGCAGCAGGAGCTCAACAGCAAACTGACGCAGCAGAGCGAGCTGATGCTGCGTCGCTCCGAGCAGGAGGCCAACGTACCGCGCTCACCACGCGCTCGCCACGCTCTCGCCACACTAACCACGCACTCGTCGTGCTCTCACCGCGCACTCGCCCACACACTCACTACTGACTCACCGCTCTCTCACCGCATCACACTCACTGCATCAAACGCACCGCATACGACGCATCACGCTCGCCAAACACTCAACACTTACAGCCTCGGAGGACCACGGCACACTCCGCATCACACACCGCACCACAAACCACACCACACACCGCACTATCGAGTTGACCCTGACGTTCGTCGTGCTCTTCAGCACCAACACGTGGCACCGTGCACCGTGTTACGCGTGGTGCCGCCACGCGCGACCCAAGCAAGCTTCGACTTGGAATCGAGCGATCACCGATTCCACCGCCGTTACTTACCTGCCCCCTCCCTTAACCCCCCCCACCCCCGCCGTCCCCTGCCGCCCCCTGCCGCCCCCTCCCCCAGTCACGCAAGAAGCAGTACGAGACGGAGATCGAGACGCTGGAGCGGCAGCAGAAGCAGTCGATCGAGCGGCTGGAGGCGGATCACACAGCGCGGCTGCGCGACGAGGCGCGGCGAATCAAGGGCGAGCAGGAGCGCGAGCTGGCCAAATACCACGACGTGCTCAAGCACCGCCGCAAGGAGGTGCGCCGACGAGGGGAGAGGAGGGCGGGAGGATGGCGAGCGGGCGGTGGGGGGGGCTCTCCGCCCGCCCGCTCGCGTTCTCGCGCGCTCGCCGGTTGACGTCGCGGCCTTGTTAATGTTCAGCCACGGTCACCGATTGGTGTCGACCTCGGTCCACGGACGCACGCACGTACGCGTTCTTGCGAGCGTTCGCTCGTTAGCAAGCTCATGTTCATGCCTAAGCGTGCGTGCCCACGCTCATTCATGAATGCATTCGATTACACGCACAAACGCACGCACGCAAGCGCTTGTGCCCAGTCCGGTGCGACGCCACCACGGATGTTGTCGACGCTTTGCGGGCCTCGCTTGGAGCGGTTGTCGTCGTTGCCGTACGTTGCAGTCGCTGGGTCTCCGTGCCGATGCTGCTGCCGCGCTCGCTACCCACGGTGACGTCTCGCGATCGGGTTCAGGTGCTCTCCGCTGTCTCCGCTCTCTCCGCTGTCTCGCGCGCTCTCCCTCCGCTTCTCACGGGACGCGGTTTCTGTCGCTGGGCGACCTCTGGGTGACCTCTGGGCGCAGCATTCCCTCCCATCGTCCGCTTGGGTGGTGTCGGTCTCCCCCCCCCCTCCCCCGCAGCTGTTATTGCAGTCGAGGGCTTGACTCTGATTGGTCGAATTGTATGGACAATTGGTTCAGGTCGTTGGGCCGACCCAGTGACCCCAGGCGTGATTGGTTGCATTTCTATGCCTCATGGATTTTGGCGCTGTGTTCATCAGTGGCTCCCTGGTGGTTTGGTGGTGGTGGGCGCCAGGCCGATTGTCGTGCGCCAGCTGCCGGCGCTGTCTATCCCGTCCGACTAACCTCGACCGTGACCCTGCACCGTTAGCACCCGGTGGCGCTGCCGCCCTGCGTGCCGTCTGCCTGCGCCTCCCCAGCACAGCCAGCCTCCTCGTAACACACTTCCGAGTTCGCTTCCCACTGCACCACCTCCCAACCTCCCTGCATCTCCGCACGCTCCTGCATGCTCCTGCACACTCCTGCACGCTCCTGCACGCTCCTGCACACCCCTGCACGCTCCTGCACACCCCTGCACGCTCCTGCACACCCCTGCACGCTCCTGCACACCCCTGCACGCTCCTGCAGCCTGCACGCCATTGCCTGGCAGTGACGCTGCATGCGCCCGCTCGGCTTGTAACGATCCGGCCAATTCCCCCGATTCAGCGGTCGCCATTCCATTGAGGAGTCGACCGTCCTGTTGGCTTTGCTGCCGGGGTGAGGTTCGGCTCCTCCGGTGGCCGCTGGGGCTGCCGTGACCCTGCAGTGCGCGCCGCTTTCAAGACGCCCGATTGTCACGCGACGCGCGGGTCCGTGGATCGTTACTCGCCCGTCCCGGCCTGTGGCGTGTCTTGCAAATCCATGATAACCCCCGTATATGTAGAGAGAGAGACAGAGATATGTACGTTGGGACACTTTACAATCCACTTGGATTGTATCGTCTCCCCACAAACAATGAGTCGATCTTTCATCCACTTAACCCCCCCCTACCTACTCTCAGCCGAGTGCCGGTGTTCCCTACGCTGCACGCGACCTGTAAACCCAGCCCTGTTGTGGAGGCAGCAGCGGGGGTTGGTGGATCGCACAAATGTCGTAACGCTCCCTTCCTGTGGCGGCGGGACGGCAAAATGTGGACCTCACCCGTTCCACCCGTTCCATCTGCATGGGATCGAGTATCGCCCCCCTCACGCGGAGATTTGATCCAGCTGCTCTGCTCTCCTCCCACACGTGCGGAGGCTCATTAATTGGCTGAAGACAGCTTCACACATGGAGGGGACCGCAGAGCTTGGGCAGCTGTCGGCAGCGGCCGCTCACGGCCGGCTGCTGCCCTCCCGCTCGTGTGTGGCTCCCCTGCGATTGCGGGCGATGCGATTTGCACCAACGAGGCCGCCGCCGTGTATAACGATAACACGTTATTTATTATTATTAAACAAACCCCTACTCTGCTGGATAATGAGCTTTTAGCTTTCGTGGGTTATCAGGTTTGTCCAGGACAACTCCTCAGCCGCTCGCTCTGCACGAGGCAACGGCATGAGCTCCCGTGCCGCCACGCTTCCTTCCCTGTGCCGCCCAGCCTCACTCACCCCGCTGCTGTGTGTGCCGTCCAGCTGTGGAGTGAGCCTGACCCTGCATGTTGTGTGCGCTGTCCAGCTGTGGAGTGAGCCTGACCCTGCATGTTGTGTGCGCCGTCCAGCTGTGGACTGAGCCTGACCCTGCTTGTTGTGTGCGCCGTCCAGTTGTGGAGTGAGCCTGACCCTGCATGTTGTGTGTGCCGTCCAGCTGTGGAGTGAGCCTGACCCTGCATGTTGTGTGCGCTGTCCAGCTGTGAAGTGAGCCTGACCCTGCTTACTGTAAGTTCAATCCAACTGTAGAGCGAGCTTGACCCTGCTTGCCTTGTGAGCTGTTCCACCTCTTTTAGCGAGCCCGACCCTGCTTGCCACGCATTAAACGTCCAGCCGTGGAGCGAGCCTGACCCCGCATGCTGCCACATACACGCTTAACCAGCTGTAGAGTGAGTGACCCTGCACGCTGTAGGATTCTATCCAGCCGTGGAGCGAGCCTGACCCCCGCATGGGCACCCTGACGCGGCGTGCGCCCCTCCTGCATGCCGTAGGTGTTGAGTGAAGTGGACAAACTCCCCAAAGAGCAGAGGAAAGAGCACGCAAAGCGCACCCGGGAGGATCTCGCGCTCAGGCAAAAGTCCGAGGTAACCGCCGCTGCCGCTCAAGACCCCCCCGACCATGGTTGCGGGGGGGGGGTGTCGCCGGGGGGGCGCCGTGGCAACCGTTGCGAGGATAAGGAGGGAAGCGCCGTGGGGGGGCGGCACCGGTGGGGGGGGGGGCCCTCGTTCGCGGCCGTGGCGTCGCGTCTTTTCCACCGCGTCGTCGGATTCGTGCCGCTCCTCCCGTCGGACGCGACTCGACGACGGCGGGCACCGGGCCGCGTGCGATGGCGTCGGCGCGCTCGTCGCGGGCTGTGTGTGTGTGTGTGTGCGCGGACGGTTGTGTGTGTGTGTGTGCGTATGAGCGATAGTTGATCCGTAGCACCTGGGTCTGTCCCGTGACCTCTTGCCAGCGAGAGCCTTTCGACACTTCACGTAGCCTCAAGGTGCACCTAGCCTGGCACAAGCACGACGGTGACGTCGCCGCCACTTGGTGGCCAATGGCGGCTGTTGTTGTCGTGCGACGGTGCGGACGTGTGTGGTGGTGTGCCGTGTGCTCGACTGCGAGTGTGATCACCGTAGGTTTGCGCGTGTCGCCATTTGTGGAGTCGACGTGCGAAGCGGGGGGGGGACGCATTCGTACGTGTCGGTGACACGCGTGTTGTCGTGTGTACGTTGGTGCGTGCGTGTGTTAGCGTGGTAGCGTGTGCCGTTATCCGCCGGTGTGCGTGCTTGCGGTGTTGCGTACTGGTGCGCGTGCATGTGGTCGTTCCGGCGGTGTGTGAGTTGGTGTGCTCACACCTCCCCCCCATCCCACACGGCCCCCCCTCCCTCACGCTGTCAGCTGTCTCTGGCTCCACAGGGCCTGGCACAGATCCCTGTGCACAGCTTTCAGCTCTCCTCCCTCTCCCTGTGCAACGCCAAACTGCCCAGCGTAAGTGCGGGTCGCCCTCCGCTCCCTGCCACTTCCCCCGCTTCCCATCAGTGGCGTCTTGAGAAAGGTGCGGAGTTGGGGGGGTGGGGGCCGACTCGCACGAGGAGGGGGGGAGGGCAAAACCATGACAGGCCACCAGAGCGCAGACCCCCCTCGGAGATAATAAATCACTGCCCTACAGATCACATGACAAGAACCGGCTGTCTTGATTGGTCGTCGTAAGAACGTTGCTGTAGGTTCCTGGCTGTAGTTGGGTTCCCTGGGTGGAGAGAGGCCGGGGACCAGGGAGTGCCACACCGGGGCCCAGGGAGGGACGGACTGGAGCTACGGGACCCTCGGCACCGCCACGGCGCCACTGATGGTGCCCGCGCTAACCCCATGCGCTTGAGTGCCGTGAGGTTGCAGTGATTAACCGCGTTTAACCGCGATTTACAGTGTGCAGTGGCTGCATTAACGAGAGTCCCCCAACCCCGGCGTTGCTGCTCCCCTCCCTCCTGCATTTGTCGAGTTTAAAGTGAGGAAGTGGGGGCCATGTGCCACCATCTCCGCCAATCATCGCCATCGTCGCTTCTGCTGTCCAGGTCCCTATCTCTCCCCCCACCCCCCCCCCCCAGCGGTAAATGTAAAACTCCCAGGGAAACAGATGAGTATTGACATGGAGCGGTCCATTGTGCGCGGAGGAGGCTTGGTGGGGGAGGAGGCCAGACTCTGATCTCCAGTAAAAGTCTTTGGCCGCCAGATCTGCACGGGGTTTTTGCCGCTGTGCGAGACCCCGCGTGGGCCCCGCGTGCCGCGCGTGCGCTCACGGGAAGGGCCTGGCGCTAACGTTCACGTGCGCGCGTTTGTGAAGATGTGTTTGTGTGTGCGTGTTGGTTAAATGACGTGCGTAGAAGGCACGTGCTGCACGTGAAATGTGTATGCTGTGTGCTGTGTGTGTGCCCATACCTGCGTGCCCGTGTGAACGCGCGCTGTGGTGTGTGCATGTATGGCCATGCGTGCTTCTTCGCACCTGTGCCCGTGCGTGCGTCCCTGTGCCCCACCCCCCACCCCCCACCCCCGGTGGGTCCCCGTGTGCCCATGGCCCAGGAGACGGAGTTCATCACGAAGCAGCAGCAGGATCTGGACGCGGCGCTCAAGAAGATCATCATGGAGCACAAGGTGGAGGTGGCGGAGACGGAGAAGACCTGCCTCCACAACAAGCAGCAGCTGCTGCGAGGTGACGCCGCGACACCCCCCCTTCCCTCGCTCCCCCCTCGCTCCCCCTCGCCCCCCATACACGTGAAAAAGGCACCGGCACCTGTTGTGTACTGGTGGTTGCGTCGGCCTTCGGGATCTCAGAGGTAGCTCTGCGGTATCCGCTTCTGCGGGCCGTTCTCTAGCACGACGATGTTGGTGTGGATTCCTCCTCTCGCTACATGATGCCGAGGGCACAATAGACAAAAATAGCTACGAGTGCGGGCCTAGTCGCTAAAGGCTTTAACCCGCTAAAGGCCTGCATGTGCTGGGCAACTTTAGGGCAATCTGGGCCAGCAAACTATCACCGGCAACTCGTTACCTGTTAGCAGCTACTGTAACTTGTCAGGGCGGAGTTCTGTCCGGCCAATGACAACGGTGTTTGTTGAAAATTGGCGTTGGGTGAAACGTGATTGGTCTTCAGAGCACACGACATTTGGTTAGTCATGTGACCCCTTATCTGCGTTATGATTGGATGTTGTCATCTCGGTTGCACAATAGAGGGAGCGGCGATCAGGTTCGTCCTAAATTTGGCAAATTGCATGAGCAGATCTGCCTCAAATTACTGGCACCGGGCGCAAGTTTGAGGTGTGTCTTACAATGCAGAGAATATGGTGAAGGGTTTTACAGCGGCCCACAGCGCGCAACCGTTGCCAACGACGATTGCCATGAAATCTCCATGGTCACTCGCAACCCCGAGTCTCGCTCGACAGTCGCGTTCACCGTCCCCCACCCCCCTCGTCCCCCCTCCCCCGCCCACTCAGCGAGGGAGGCCGGCATGTGGGATCTGGAGGAGCGACAGATGCAGGAGCGCCACCAGCTCATGAAGCAGCAGCTCAAGGAGCAGTTTTTCCTGCAGCGGCACCAGCTGCTCAAACGCCACGACAAGGTGCGTGGAGAGGTGGTGGGGTGGGGGGGGTCTGGGGTCAAAATTCACGTCTCTACGCCTAGAACAAGGCGTGGGGGAACCCCCCCGACTCGCGCTCCGGATGCGAGCCGGGACTCGGTGCGGTGCGGCACCGCGGCCTCCTGGGGCCCACCGCGAAAACGCTCGCCTGGCACCGCGAGCGGACTGGCCGCACCGATTGAGTACTGGTTGGGGGGCCGGGGAGGGGACGAACTTTTTTGGCTCGGCAACAACACCGTGTTCATCGACGCGGCTCGCGCCAAGTCGTGGCCATCACCGCACGATGTCGGCAGGCAGGAGGTGGCCGAGGCTGCGCGCGAGTTGACGAGCGGTTGCCCGCGAGAGCGCTTGGTAGCGAGAAGCCGTCCCACCGCGACTTCACCGGCGCCGGTGCCGCGACCGTGCCCTCGTTCCACGGGCCGCTGCCCGGCCGGGGCGAGGTCACCGTCGCCTTCGACCTCGTGCCGGTGGGGGGGCGACGAGGCTGTCGGCGTTAACGTCGCGACGACGCTGTCGGTGGGCGCGTGCAGGAACAGGAGCAGATGACACGCTACAACCAGCGCCTGCTGGAGGAGATGAAGGCACGCCAGGCGCAGGAGCGCGTGCGCCTGCCCAAGAACCAGCGCAGCGAGGCCAAAACGCGCATGGCCATGTTCAAGCAGAGCCTGCAGATCAACCCATCCAGCACCGGAGAAGGCAATCGCGACCGCATCAAACAGGTCTGCCTAGCACCTTGTGACTGCGGTGGTGGTGAGGTGTGCGGGGCGGTGGTGGTGAGGTGCGAGGGGCGGTGGTGGTGAGGTGTGCGGGGCGGTGGTGGTGAGGTGTGCGGGGCGGTGGTGGTGAGGTGCGAGGGGCGGTGGTGGTGAGGTGTGAGGGGCGGTGGTGGTGAGGTGCGAGGGCGGTGGTGGTGAGGTGCGAGGGCGGTGGTGGTGAGGTGTGCGGGGTGGTGGTGGTGAGGTGTGTGGGGTGGTGGTGGTGAGGTGTGAGGGGCGGTGGTGGTGAGGTGCGAGGGCGGTGGTGGTGAGGTGCGAGGGCGGTGGTGGTGAGGTGCGAGGGGCGGTGGTGGTGAGGTGCGAGGGGCGGTGGTGGTGAGGTGTGCGGGGCGGTGGTGGTGAGGTGTGAGGGGCGGTGGTGGTGAGGTGCGAGGGGCGGTGGTGGTGAGGTGCGAGGGCGGTGGTGGTGAGGTGCGAGGGCGGTGGTGGTGAGGTGCGAGGGGCGGTGGTGGTGAGGTGCGAGGGGCGGTGGTGGTGAGGTGCGAGGGGCGGTGGTGGTGAGGTGCGAGGGGCGGTGGTGGTGAGGTGCGAGGGGCGGTGGTGGTAAGGTGTGAGGGCGGTGGTGGTGAGGTGCGAGGGGCGGTGGTGGTGAGGTGCGAGGGGCGGTGGTGGTGAGGTGCGAGGGCGATGGTGGTGAGGTGCGAGGGCGGTGGTGGTGAGGTGTGAGGGGCGGTGGTGGTGAGGTGTGAGGGGCGGTGGTGGTGAGGTGTGAGGGGCGGTGCTGGTGAGGTGTGAGGGGCGGTGGTGGTGAGGTGTGAGGGGTGGTGCTGGTGAGGTGTGAGGGGCGGTGGTGGTGAGGTGCGAGGGGCGGTGGTGGTGAGGTGTGAGGGCGGTGGTGGTGAGGTGTGAGGGCGGTGGTGGTGAGGTGTGAGGGCGGTGGTGGTGAGGTGTGAGGGGCGGTGGTGGTGAGGTGTGAGCGTGGTGGTGAACCAGGCCCCCCACCCGCCCCCTTTGCCCCCCACCCTCATATCCGGCCCCCCACAGTTTGCACAGCAGGAGGACAAGCGGCAGAAGGCGGAGCGGCAGCAGCAGCAGCAGAAGCACGACAACCAGATGCGCGACCTCGGCATGCAGTGCGAGGCGAACATGCGCGAGCTGCAGCAGATGCAGGTGATGCCAGCAGGGCGGGCGGACGCTCCCTCGCTGCCCCCCAAAAGCTCCATCTCTCCCGTTTCCCCCTGATCCCCCCATTCCCCACGATCCTTCTGATTCCTCTGATCTCCCTCCCCCCGATCCCTCCGATCCGGCCGCTAACGGCGCTCGCCTCGAAAGTCTGTTGTTTCCACGGGGGGGCGGTGTGGTGACCTCTGTCCGTGTCTGTGTAGAATGAGAAGTGCCACCTGCTGGTGGAGCGGGAGACGCAGAAGCTCAAGGAGCTGGACGAGCAGCACAGCGGGGAGATGCGCGAGTGGAGGGACAAGCTGAAGCCTCGCAAGCAGGTGCGTGCGCCGCACGTGGGGGCCGCGGCGCCATGGTGCCACGCGCGGGGCGAGGTTGAAGCATGGCGTTTGGCTTACCGGTGTGATGGTGCGGTGGTGTCAGTAGGGTACGTTGTGACGTCCCGGTGAGGTGGTGCGGTGTATCAACTGGGTGTATTGTGACACCGGTGCGATGGTGGTGTTACGGCGTGGCGCGTGCAGGTGCTGGAGGAGGAGTTTGCGCGCCGGCGCCATGAGCAGGAGATGTTCTTCAAGATGAGCAGCGACTCGGAGTGCGTCAACCCTGGCACCACCAATCGCGTGTCGCGCTTCTACCCGGTGCCCAGTATGGGCGCCAGCGGCGTGTGAAGGGAGCGCCGTGATTGCTCGCTCTCTCTCGCTCTCTCTCGCTCTCTCGCACACTCGCGCAGGCACGTACCGGCACGTATATTTATACACGCACGTACACATGTACACATGTACACACCCATACACAGCCGGACGAGCTGCTCACACACAGGCAGGGACATGCATACATACACACGCAAGTAGCCATACACATACTGTACACATGTTCACAGGCATATGCACACACAAACTAATCGCTTGCGCACCTCCACTCACACACGCAACAACAGCTGCCAGTGACGTCACCATATCGCCTGTGCCAGGCTAGGTGCACTTTGAGGCCACACAGACTGAAACACACTTCCACTCACGCACCCAACTTGCATACTAAAACCGCTCCACACACACAAACCTTCCATTTATACACGAATACAAAGATCCCTCCTATAGCCTTGACAGACTGTTGGGGCAAGTGCTGTTAGCGAGCACCTATGAAGGCCGGAACGCCACACGAGAGGGTGGGTGGCCAGCACCACACCCAGCCCCCTTTGTCTTCCCAGTACCCGCATCCACCCCCCTCCAACAACGACAACAACCGCCGTTCGCCACCAAGTGGCGGTGACATCACCGAGGCTCCCTCCACTCGCACACCCACACGCACACACTCGTACACACACCCCTCCACTCACACACCCACACGCACACACTCGTACACACACCCCTCCACTCACACCCACACGCACACACTCGTACACACACCCCTCCACCCACACGCACACACTCTTACACACTCGTACACACACCCCTCCACCCACACGCACACACTCGTACACACACCCCTCCCACACGCACACACTCTTACACACTCGTACACACACCCCTCCACCCACACGCACACACTCTTACACACTCGTACACACACCCCTCCACTCACACCCACACGCACACACTCGTACACACACCCCTCCACCCACGCACCCAATCGTACACACACCCCTCCCACACGCACACACTCTTACACACTCGTACACACACCCCTCCACCCACACGCACACACTCTTACACACTCGTACACACACCCCTCCACTCACACCCACACGCACACACTCGTACACACACCCCTCCACCCACGCACCCAATCGTACACACACCCCTCCGCTCACTCGTACTCACGCTCGCTCCCGCTCGCCCTCGACTCGCAGCCACTTGCATACAAGGCCCTCCGCTCGCCAGTTCCGCACTCACACACCCACTCCACACTCGCACACTCGTCCGCTCCGCGTTCCGCACTCGCCCACCTCTTCCAGAGTTCCTTGCCACTGCCATCGCTACGGGGGGGCAAGACGCGACCGCACTGATGCACAGCTCGTGTGCCCCCCTCTCCGCGCAGGGGGGGGGCCCTCCGCTCTCTCTCTGGCCGTGGCGCTGAGACCCCCACCCCCACGGTCGACATGCAGTCCCCCGTGCGACGTTCTTGGCGCACGGTTTGCGCGGCGCCGTTTGTTGAAATTACCGACGGGGCCACTGGGCTTGGTCACCTCCACCACGCACCGGGAAGCCGGCTCGGTGACCCCGGCCCGGGACCCCCACCCCGACCCCGCTCGTGTTTGCCGCCCGCCCGCGTGGGTGGCGGTGTCCGTGAGATCTTAAACTAAAGCGGGGCGCGCGTGTTGCAGCGGCGCCCTCCTTCGTCTTTTTTTAAATGTTCGGATCGCTGCGTCCCGGCACGGAGCGCAGTGCTTGATTTATTACTTTATTGTTATTGCTTGCTGTTATTGTTGTTAACAATGGTAGTACTTGCCAACATCAGCAGCAGGAGCAGCGGCTACGCGAGTGTAGACGCCGACTCCTAGAGCCGACACGGGGGGTGCGGGTGAGAAGGGGGGCGGCAGGAGTCCTGTTGGGGGTTTGTGGGGGGGGCGCAGGGGGGTGAGATTGTCCCGAAAATGGCTCGGCCTGTTGCACCAGGTGAGCCCCCTTCACCCCCCAGCCCTCCCCACCCCCCCATGCAGCAGTGTGATGAGAGGCTGTGGACATCGATGAAACAACAACACATGCACCCGTGCTCTGGTGGGGCTCGAGCCATGGGCAGGTTCAGTGGGAGGGGGGTGAGCACGAGTGCCTTGGGTGGCTGATTGGTGGGATGCAGGTGCCCGTCTCGTGCTTTTTGGTTGTGCGCGGGCCGACGGTGGCGGGACCAAGTCTCACGGCTGGTTTGGGTACCGCGGGGTTCTGGTTGGGTAGTGGGTTCGGTGCAGGTTTATTGTCATATGCAGGGCTGGTTGTCTACTGCGATTAGGGATTGGGGTTCGCCTCTGGTTGTTAATTGCTTAGGGACGGCCCCGTGCTCGGGGCTAGCGGGCCGAGTTGGCTCGGGTTGGAGCCATCGAGCGCTTGCCGAGTCGGCTCGGCCCCCGGGCCGCCTGCCCCGCCTCCCCCGCCTCCCCATCCGCGACTTTTCGTTTCCCCTCGTGTCTGGAGCCGATGGCGCCGCGGCTCTCCGCATCGGCGACGGCGCCTGGGCCCTCCTTGCGTTCACCGCGCGAGCGACCCCGCGAGCGCCGGAGGAGTCGCACCGCGCGACTCCGCCGTGTCCAAGCGACAAAAGTCGCACGGAACAGAAGTCGCGCGGCCGGAAGATGCCGCGCGCCGATTGCCTCTCGACTCTTGCCGCGCCGTCGCCGCTGCGTGCACGGAGCGGGCCCCGGTGGCTCTCCCTCGTCGCGCTGCCCGTGAACTCGACGATGGGAATAAAAGTCGGCTGTTTGTAAACTCGCGGCCTCCCCGACTGCGTCTCTCGCTGTTGCCGAAGGGGCAGGGTTCGTGGGGGGGGGGGGGGTCCGTGCCAGGAGCAAGACGCCACGAGGGTGGCACCCACACCACACCTCGACACCAACGACGCTTTCCCAACAAAAAGAGATGGGGTTTAGTCCAGTGTTATTCACTCGTTTTCAGAGGGGAGGGGGGCGGCGGAGAGCACTTTCGCCGACAAGTTCAAGTTAATTTCAAGTTCAACTTCATTTATTAGGTATAGCCCTGTGAGCCATTCGGCTCTTGAATCGGGTGCAACCGCAACAAAACAAAACCTGAACAAGAAAACATCTTAAAGTGACTCTGTGCAAACAGAAAATCCAAGAAAAGCACCGTACACCAACACTGCAAAAATCCCAGTGGGATGCAAGTCAACAACCACAAGGCAACTTAGATTAAGGCCATCAGTCTAACTCCGTACTACAACAAACAAACATGGCCAAACCAAAAAACTTTTCGAAATCACCAAAATAAAGCCATAAAAGCAATGAAACAGTGATCATAGGAACTGTGACCGAATTTTCACAAAAAACGACAAACAACATGTACCACCAAACCTTGCAGCCATAGCTGGCTGCATGAGTCACTCCACAACAGCAGGAGCATCAGTCGGAGTATCAACATTTTTCAATGCACCTTTAAGCTCAGCACACTAAATCAAAACAGGTCATACTTTGCAGCGATCATCCGAAGCGAAACATTTTATTTTAGGCCAATGAATAGCAGTGGCAGCTCGGGGTGTACAACTCTAGAGCAGTTTTGAGTGAAGATCTCATAAGTAGTGATTCAAGTTGCAGTTTATTGGCAATAGCATTCCAGACCCTGGGGGCATCAATAACAAAGGCCCTTCCTCCAGTATTTGTACAGCAATAAGGAATGTGAATCTGGTAAATGAGCGAAGACCTTAGGTCATATTTGTTCTTTGAAACAGAGGAGATCCAGCAGGTAATCTGTGGATTTTTTTGTAAGTACATCATGAATAAATAAGATCTGGTGCACAAGCCGTCGAACATTAAGAGATATTAAGTTTGACCCAACGTAGAGATCACAGTGGTGAGTCCTATATGGGCAGTTCAATGCAAATTTTAAGGCCGAGTGATACATTGAGTCAAGCTTCTTCAGTACAGTACTTGGGGCTGATGTATTCACGATGTCAGTAATCAAGTAGAGGCAGTATGGTAGCTTTTATCAATTCCAAACGGAACATAGACATCGTCAGTGTGAGGGCTGCCACACTTTTGAAACCATTGGGGTTTGACAGCAGCGCGATGATGATAATTGGGGGTGTTGCCTTGCAATGAAGAACGCTGATTTCGACGACAGTGTTTGGGTTAAGGGGTCGAGTTGGCGTTAGTGGGTAGTGTTACAATTAGGGGTTAGACGAAGATTTCTTCAGGATGAACAACAGCAGCCGGTCCTTCTGGGGACCCGGCTTATATCCTCCGCGGCGTGGCCAGCTCCGCCCCTTGGCCACGCCCACCTTCCAGAACCCTCGAGCAGGATCTCGGCCCTGACACGTGACCATCCCGAGCCCCCACCTGGGGGCCCTGTGTAGACTTAACCGGTCACGTGTCCTCTGGGGTCAACCAGATTGCCACGGCCCTTAGTAACCCCATTCCCTGTGGCCGACACTCTCACGACCTGTCCTGTAGGGGTCGGCACTGCACCGCCGAGCGTGGTGCCATCCAGCACTGCCAGTCAGCGCTCACCGAGCCCCTCCAGGGCCGCTGCTGCACCCACACCACGTGGTGCCCGCGATGTCGCCACACCGCACGCCGTGCCCCAATGGGGCCGGCATGACACCGTGACATCCGCGATGTCTCCCCACACGTCGCGTGGTGGTGAGGGGGTTTGGGCATCCCTGGGCTTGGAGGGTCGGGGTTATGCCGCAGAGTTCAGGGTAGCGAGCGAGGCGCTGTTCTCTCTCCTGGTCGGTCGGGGGGGGGGGGTGCTTGGGGGGACGACGCGACCCTTGCAACCTGCAGCTCCTCTTCTTATCCCTCCCCCACTCCTTCCCATTGCTCCATCGCATCGGGACGTGGAGATGGGGGTCAGGGAGGCGAGGGGGGTAGCACGTGGGGGATCGTGATGATTGTAAATGCCCCTTGCGGGGCAGGGGCCGGTGAGTGGGGGCGTTTGTGAACAGCTATTGTCGTCTTGTGTTTTAAGTTTAACCCTGAACCCCGGATAGGATCCCCCCCCCCACCACCCCCTTTGCCTGGGGCTCCTTGTTAATGTAATCCGTGACCGCGGCCCGCGTCATGTGATCGCATCAGCGATGGTCGCGCGGGGTACGAGACCTGCCCCCCTCCTCCCTCCCTCCCTCCCCACTTTCGTTTGATTCGCGCTGTTTTTGTTCCGAGCCGAAACGTGGCCGCAACCCGAGGGTCGTCGCGCCCTCGGCGCTGCTGCCCCCTGCGCCACTCCGCTGCTGGATGAAACTGCCCCAAACTGCCCACCCGGGAGTTGCGTTTGACCATACTTCACCACGCATGGTCGGCGCAGGTTGCTCAGATGTTAGCCACGGCCGGGAATCGAACTCGGGTGGGCCGGTGTTGTAGCGCAGTGCACTAACCACTCATCCCACCGCTCCATTTTTCTGCGAGTGGGTGGCGTGTGCCTGCATCTGTGTGTGTGGGGCTGTGTGTGTCTGTGTGTGTGTGTCTATGTGTGTGTCTGTGTGTGTCTAATTTAACAGCAGAGGTCTCACGCCGAATCAGTCGAGCGGCAAAATCTTTTCATCGGTTGCGTAACGCTGTGTGGAAGCTACCTGGTCTGTCGCTCCGCACGAAGCTTCAGGTCTTCTCGGCCAAAGTCATTCCCTCCCTTCTCTACGCCTGCGAAACGTGGACCCCCCTAATGGAGCATCTTCGCCGGTTGGAAACATTTAGGCTGGCCTGCCTACGATCCATCCTGGGTTTAACCAGGCTGGATTGTGTGAGGAGCTCACAAATCCTTGAAAGATCTGGGCAAAGTCCCATCGGTGAACTCCTCCGGCAGGCAAGGCTGCGTTGGCTGGGTCATGTAGCCCGCATGCCCAGCCACCGCATGCCTAAACAGCTTTTGTTCGGCCGGATCGAGGGGGCTAAACGGGCGCGGCACGGGCTAGAGAAGAGATGGAGTGATGTGGTACAGGAGGACGTGGAGCTGAGTGGACTTGCCGATGACTGGTACCAGCGGTGTCAAGATCGGCCTCGGTGGAGGAGGCTCGTGAAGGACGCTCCTGGGCAGTTGGAGGCAGTCGCCCTCCAACAACAACGGAGGGCGGAGGAGCGACGCTCACAACAACGGAGCGCCGGGTGGCTAAAGCACAGCAAGTTGGTACAGTAGGGGGCACAGGTGGTGCATCAGCCAGTCATCTCGGTCATCTCAGTCAGTCTACCCGTGGCACCTGGGTCTGCCCCGTGACCTCCTGCCAGCGGGCGTTCGACACTTCACGTGGCCTCAAGGTGCACATGGCCTGGCACAAGCGTCGTGGTGAGTCACCGCCACTTAGTGGCGAATGGCGGTTGTTGTTTGTGTCTGTGTGTGTGGGGCTGTGTGTGTGTGTGGCTGTGTGTGTGTGTCTGTGTGTGTGTTTGTGTGTGTGTGGGGGGCTGTGTGTGCGGGATTGACATCTGCGGCAACGAGCGTTATAGCTCATCGGATTCCTGCCGAATAAATAAACATTCTGATTCTGACAGCACTCAAACTCCGGAGTGGTTGGGGCTGAGCGGTGGGGGAAGGGGGGGGTTGAGATCTGCGCGTGGGGGGGAGGCGTCTCGGTGGTGGTGGGGGGGAGGGGCCTGGGGAGGGGGGAGGGGTCTCGGTGGTGGTGAGGGGAGGGGTCTGGGGAGGGGGGGAGGGGTCTGGGGAGGGGGGAGGGGTCTCAGTGGTGGAGGGGGGAGGGGTCTGGGGAGGGGACTGGGGAGGGGGGGAGGGACACGGGGACTCAGCGGCGAGTCCCCAGAGTTGAGGACCGCGGGTTGGACTCCAGGCGAGGAGGCAATGGGCTCCCTGTCGGACAGCATTCTGGAGACCTCGGAGACACTCACGGAGACCAACGGGGTGAGTGGCGACTCCACCAGCGTCATCATCACTTTGAACATCATCATCACTGTCAATATCAACACGATCATAGCCATCAGCACTATCGACCCCATTATCAACAACATCATCATCATTGTCCACGACTGTCATCATCACCGAGGCGAGCGGGTCGAGTGAGCACGGTTGGCAACGTACGGTGCAAAAGAAGTTCAACGCACATCATTTCCACATCATCATCCTCGCCATCATCATCATTACGACAAGCATGTCTACACCACCGTCGACACTCATGTCTACACCACCATCACCATCAGCATCGTCTCCATCACCGTCGACACTCATGTCTACACCACCATCAGCATCAGCATCGTCTCCATCACCGTCGACACTCATGTCTACACCACCATCACCATCAGCATCGTCTCCATCACCGTCGACACTCATGTCTACACCACCATCAGCATCGTCCACCATCTCCCCCCGTCCTGCGCTCGCTGGGATCCAGCGCCGTGGAGGCGCGGGTTGGTGGGTCACGCACAGATTTGTTCAACTCCAAATCCCCGCGGGGCTCCGAGTGTGGCGAGACGTGGGCAGCGCAGCAAGGTGGCTCTTGACGCGATCTGTGCGGAGCCACGGCTCGTCTCAGCCTTCTCCGATGTCCTCACGCACGACTTTTACCGGGACAAACGCAACACAACAACAGCGTGGCCTTAACACAACAACAACAACAAAGTACGTGATAGGCGACGTTTCGGGCAATGGCCCTTATTCACAGTAGAGAGAGAGAGAGGCCAGAGAAGTCCAGGTGGGAGTGAGTTGGAGACGACACTTTAAACGCCATGTGGCCTGGTCGCTTCATTGGGAGGGCACCAAATTGCCCAAACATCGCAGTGGCTCAAGACCCCCTGCTCTGTACGGTACGAAATAACAATCTGAAATAACAATCTGAAATAACAATCTGAAATAACAATCTGAAATAACAATCTGAGCATCACACAGACGGACTACGGCCCTCGCGACACAGCGGTTCGTGTCGACGAAGATGGAAGCATCGGTACGACGATTCTTACATCTCCCATCCCTGCCCTCCTCCCCCTACCCGGCCTTGCCCCTGCCCTTGTTGCTGCCCCCCTCTGCCTGCCCTCCCACCCCATGCCCCCTCCTAACTGCCCTCCCATCCCATCCCTCACCCCTGACTTCTCCTCTCGCTGCCCCCCCCCCCTTGCTCCCCCCCTCTGTCTCGCTGCCCCCCACAGCGCCTCACGTGGTCGCTCTTCTCGCTGTCGCTGCTCGTGTCGCTCGGCTCCTCCGCGCTCTACGGCTACAACCTGGCCGTGGTGAACGCGCCGGCCGAGGTGAGGTCCGCGCCGCGGGTCACAGCGACGCGTTACGCCGCTTGCCGCGTGACCGGTGTGTGCGCGGTTCGGCTCGGGCGGGCCGCCCCGGTTAATACTGCCGCCCCTCGCCGTCTGCTTCACTCGCGGTGGACGACGAGAGGGGGAGCCGGTGACGTCGTTGGAGACGAGTGGACCCCCGTGTGTGCCCGCGGCGTCACGGTTCACGTTTTACTAACTCGAAAATTACTCAAATTGCGATTACACGTAGCAGCAATTATCTCCCTCGTGTCTCCGTATCCCCATAACTCGGTGTCTTCACGTGTCCCCCAGTCTCTGTGTCCCCGTGTCTCAGTGTCTTCACGTGTCCCCGTGTCTCAGTGTCTTCACGTGTCCCAGTGTCTCAGTGTCTTCACGTGTCCCCCAGTCTCTGTGTCCCCGTGTCTCAGTATCTTCACGTGTCCCCGTGTCTCAGTGTCTTCACGTGTCCCCGTGTCTCAGTACATCAAGACGTTCTACAACTCGAGCTGGGCTGGCCGCTACGGCGCCTCGCTCGGCACGGAGGGCCTCACGCTCCTCTACTCCCTCACCGTCTCCGTGTTCGCCATCGGGGGTCTCACGGGGTCCTGCCTCGTGGGGTTCCTCTGCTCGCGGCTCGGCAGGTACCCTTGTTTCCATATCCCCGTGTCCCCGTGTCCCCTCTCCCCCTGTCCCCGTGTCCCCGTGCCAGCGGGCTTCTTGTTATTTGCTCTGTTTTTGTTTTATATTTTATAAATATATACACACACACATATATATAACGAACACCACCATCATCTCCTGGTGGTGGTGGTGGTGGTGGCTGCAGGAAGGGCACGCTGGCCTACAGCTCGCTCCTCGTCTTCCTGGCCGGCGCCCTCATGGCTGCGAGCAGCGCCGCTCGCTCCTTCGAGATCCTCATCCTGGGCCGCCTCGTCACGGGGGTCCACTCGGGTACGAGACCCCTACAGACCCCCCCCCCCACACAAGGGACCCCTACGGGACCCCCCCCCCCCCACAGATCAGTCCACGAGACCCCTATGGATCACCCCCCTCACACGAGAGACCCCTATGGATCCCCACCGGGACCCCTACAAATGAATCCACGGGAGCCCCTCCAGCTCTGCTGCCCCCCCCCCCCCCCCCGTGTCCCCATCATCTCCGTTTCTGGGCAATGTTCTCACCATGACCCCCACGTGGCTGCGTTGTTGTTGCATTGTCCCCGTGTGTACCCCCGCCCCCCCCCCGTGCCCCACCAGGAATCGCTCTGAGCGTGGTCCCCATGTACCTCGGCGAGGTCGCCCCCAAGAACCTGCGCGGCTCAATGGGGCTCGTCCCCTCCGTCTTCATCTGCTTGGGGGTCTTCCTCGCGCAGTTCTTCGGCCTCAGGGAGGTCCTCGGCAAGGTGAGCGGAAAGCCGCGGAAGCCCTCTCGCCCACATCTCACCTGGGGATAGAAATGTCATTTCAGTTCTCTATCCCCCCCCCACCCCCCCATCAACGACGCTCCGGTGGGTGGGATTAGAAATCCGAGGAAGCACTTCATTCTGCGGTATATTCACCCGGAATATGTGTTAGAAATCCACAGAAGTCGTCTAACATCGTGGTGCGTTCACACATCTGCGTGTATCTGAAATCCATGGAACCCCCCCCCACCGATTAACTGCATGGCACGTGTTAGGAACACGTGGAAGGCCCATGTCTGACACCGTGGTGTCTTCGAGATGTGTGGCAGCCCTCACACCTGACCCCATGCCCTGCGTGCGTGCGCGAGTCAGGAGGAGTCGTGGCCGCTGGTCCTGAGCCTCATCGTGGTACCCGCCTTCATCCAGGCCATGCTGCTGCCCTGGTTCCCGGAGAGTCCCCGATACCTCCTCATCGATTGTAGGGACCCCGTGTCCGCCAGGCGAGGTGAGAGGAGCCCGGGGCCCTGAGACGCCGGGGGAGAGGGGGGAGGGGTGGGAGGTGCTGCGCATTGAGCGCCGTGACGTCACGCAGCGACAGCGCGATCGCAGCTCGGTGCAGAGGTTCGCGGTTCGAATCCGGCAGGCCGCACCGGTTATTACTGCGGGTGTACTGCGGGTGTACCGCCTGCTTCACAGCGGATGTTATAGATCCCGTGACAGCATGGGCCATGAGTCGACCCAGTTGTGCCGGCTTCAGGGTCCAATTTTGCTCAATTCGAAGCTCACCCCACAGATTGCTCATTTTGGGATCACACACACGCAGCCATTGTCTCCCCACAACTGGCGGACGAATGCCACCAGGTCACTCCTACAAACGAGACTCGTGCTGGTCTCCTTCGAGTTCTCACCTGGATATCAACAACATCGATGGCACGCGGCGCATTGCACGTGGCGCGCGCGCGTCGCCCTCTCTCGCGGGCGCTCGATAACGGACGCGGCGGTGCGGGCGGTGCGACCCGTGGTGTGCCCCCCCCCCTCACCCCGACCCCCCCCCCCCCTGTCCTCCCCAGCGCTCGTGCGACTGCGCGGCACGCCCGACGTGCAGGCGGAGATGCAGGAGATGCGCACCGAGCAGCAGTCGCTGCTGGGCGTGCGCTGCGTGGGCGCGTGGGGCCTCCTGCACGACCGCTCGCTCCGCTGGCAGCTGCTGTCCGTGGCGGTCATCAACCTGGGCATGCAGCTGTCGGGCATCGACGCGGTGAGCTCCGCTCCACGTGCGGCGCCCGCGCCTCGCAGCGGGAGGCCGCCTGGGTTCGATCCCCGAATCGGGCGTCTCCACGTGTGGAGTTTGGATGTTCGCGCCCTGTGAGCACCCCCCCTCCCCCTCCCCGAAAGCCTCAACGGACTGTTGGGGCACGTGCTGTTAGCGAGTGGCAACCTATGAAGGCCGGCACGCACACAAGGGGGTGGGTGGCCAGCACCACGCCCGGCCGCCTTTGTCTCCCCAGTGGCGATGTTCATTTGAGGCTGGGTCGATTACGTGCCTGGACTTACTCAATATTACACACACACCGACACGTAATACAAACCCCTTCTCACACCCACACACACAGATACACATCTGTACACGCACACCCATACGTACGCACCGCTACATGCGCACACCGTGCGCCACGAGTCCATCCTACCGCCATCAGCACTGCCCGGCAGTGTCCTCAGCCCTGATATCTGCCGCTTCCGCTTGTCCACTTCACTCATCCACCTATAGTACTCATCCATCTACAGTACTCATCCATCTACAGTACTCATCCACCTACAGTACTCATCCACCTACAGTACTCATCTACCTACAGTACTCATCCATCTACAGTACTCATCCATCTACAGTACTCATCCATCTACAGTACTCATCCATCTACAGTACTCATCCACCTACAGTACTCATCCACCTACAGTACTCATCTACCTACAGTACTCATCCATCTACAGTACTCATCCATCTACAGTACTCATCCACCTACAGTACTCATCCACCTACAGTACTCATCTACCTACAGTACTCATTCATCTACAGTACTCATCCACCTACAGTACTCATCTACCTACAGTACTCATCTACCTACAGTACTCATTCATCTACAGTACTCATCCACCTACAGTACTCATCCACCTACAGTACTCATCCACCTACAGTACTCATTCATCTACAGTACTCATCCACCTACAGTACTCATCCATCTACAGTACTCATCCATCTACAGTACTCATCCATCTACAGTACTCATCCATCTACAGTACTCATCCATCTACAGTACTCATCCATCTACAGTACTCATCCATCTACAGTACTCATCCATCTACAGTACTCATCCATCTACAGTACTCATCCACCTACAGTACTCATCCATCTACAGTACTCATCCACCTACAGTACTCATCCACCTACAGTACTCATCCATCTACAGTACTCATCCATCTACAGTACTCATTCATCTACAGTACTCATCCACCTACAGTACTCATCCACCTACTGTACTCATCCACCTACAGTACTCATTCACCTACAGTACTCATCTACCTACAGTACTCATTCATCTACAGTACTCATCTACCTACAGTACTCATCCATCTACAGTACTCATTCATCTACAGTACTCATCTACCTACAGTACTCATCCATCTACAGTACTCATTCATCTACAGTACTCATCCATCTACAGTACTCATCCATCTACAGTACTCATCCATCTACAGTACTCATCTACCTACAGTACTCATCCATCTACAGTACTCATCCATCTACAGTACTCATCTACCTACAGTACTCATCCACCTACAGTACTCATCCACCTACAGTACTCATCCATCTACAGTACTCATCTACCTACAGTACTCATCCACCTACAGTACTCATCCATCTACAGTACTCATCCATCTACAGTACTCATCTACCTACAGTACTCATCCACCTACAGTACTCATCCATCTACAGTACTCATCTACCTACAGTACTCATCCATCTACAGTACTCATCTACCTACAGTACTCATCTACCTACAGTACTCATCCATCTACAGTACTCATCTACCTACAGTACTCATCTCCCTACAGTACTCATCCACCTACAGTACTCATCCATCTACAGTACTCATCCATCTACAGTACTCATTCATCTACAGTACTCATTCATCTACAGTACTCATCTACCTACAGTACTCATCTACCTACAGTACTCATCTACCTACAGTACTCATCCACCTACAGTACTCATCCACCTACAGTACTCATCCACCTACAGTACTCATCCATCTACAGTACTCATCCACCTACAGTACTCATCCATCTACAGTACTCATCCATCTACAGTACTCATTCATCTACAGTACTCATTCATCTACAGTACTCATCCACCTACAGTACTCATCCACCTACAGTACTCATCTACCTACAGTACTCATCCACCTACAGTACTCATCCATCTACAGTACTCATCCATCTACAGTACTCATTCATCTACAGTACTCATCCATCTACAGTACTCATCTACCTACAGTACTCATCCACCTACAGTACTCATCCATCTACAGTACTCATCCATCTACAGTACTCATTCATCTACAGTACTCATCCATCTACAGTACTCATCTACCTACAGTACTCATCCACCTACAGTACTCATCCATCTACAGTACTCATTCATCTACAGTACTCATCCATCTACAGTACTCATCTACCTACAGTACTCATCCACCTACAGTACTCATCCATCTACAGTACTCATCCACCTACAGTACTCATCCATCTACAGTACTCATCTACCTACTGTACTCATCCACCTACAGTACTCATCCACCTACAGTACTCATCCACCTACAGTACTCATCCATCTACAGTACTCATCCATCTACAGTACTCATCCATCTACAGTACTCATCCACCTACAGTACTCATCCACCTACAGTACTCATCTACCTACAGTACTCATCCACCTACAGTACTCATCCATCTACAGTACTCATCTACCTACAGTACTCATCTACCTACAGTACTCATCCACCTACAGTACTCATCCATCTACAGTACTCATCCATCTACAGTACTCATCTACCTACAGTACTCATCTACCTACAGTACTCATCCACCTACAGTACTCATCCATCTACAGTACTCATCCATCTACAGTACTCATCTACCTACAGTACTCATCTACCTACAGTACTCATCTACCTACAGTACTCATCCACCTACAGTACTCATCTACCTACAGTACTCATCCACCTACAGTACTCATCCATCTACAGTACTCATCTACCTACAGTACTCATCTACCTACAGTACTCATCTACCTACAGTACTCATCCACCTACAGTACTCATCTACCTACAGTACTCATCCATCTACAGTACTCATCTACCTACAGTACTCATCTACCTACAGTACTCATCTACCTACAGTACTCATCCACCTACAGTACTCATCTACCTACAGTACTCATCCACCTACAGTACTCATCTACCTACAGTACTCATCCACCTACAGTACTCATCCACCTACAGTACTCATCTACCTACAGTACTCATCCACCTACAGTACTCATCCACCTACAGTACTCATCTACCTACAGTACTCATCCATCTACAGTACTCATCCACCTACAGTACTCATCCACCTACAGTACTCATCTACCTACTGTACTCATCCACCTACAGTACTCATCCACCTACAGTACTCATCTACCTACAGTACTCATCCATCTACAGTACTCATTCATCTACAGTACCCATCCACCTACAGTACTCATCCACCTACAGTACTCATCCATCTACAGTACTCATCCATCTACAGTACTCATCCATCTACAGTACTCATCCATCTACAGTACTCATCTACCTACAGTACTCATCCATCTACAGTACTCATCTACCTACAGTACTCATCCACCTACAGTACTCATCCATCTACAGTACTCATCTACCTACAGTACTCATCCATCTACAGTACTCATCTACCTACAGTACCCATCCACCTACAGTACTCATCCACCTACAGTACTCATCCATCTACAGTACTCATCCATCTACAGTACTCATCCATCTACAGTACTCATCTACCTACAGTACTCATCCATCTACAGTACTCATCTACCTACAGTACTCATCCATCTACAGTACTCATTCATCTACAGTACTCATCTACCTACTGTACTCATCCATCTACAGTACTCATCCATCTACAGTACTCATCCATCTACAGTACTCATCCATCTACAGTACTCATCCATCTACAGTACTCATCCACCTACAGTACTCATCCATCTACAGTACTCATCCATCTACAGTACTCATCTACCTACAGTACTCATCCACCTACAGTACTCATCCATCTACAGTACTCATCTACCTACAGTACTCATCCATCTACAGTACTCATCCATCTACAGTACTCATCCATCTACAGTACTCATCCACCTACAGTACTCATCCATCTACAGTACTCATCTACCTACAGTACTCATCCACCTACAGTACTCATCCATCTACAGTACTCATCCACCTACAGTACTCATCCACCTACAGTACTCATCCATCTACAGTACTCATCCATCTACAGTACTCATCTACCTACAGTACTCATCCACCTACAGTACTCATCCATCTACAGTACTCATCCACCTACAGTACTCATCCATCTACAGTACTCATCCACCTACAGTACTCATCCATCTACAGTACTCATCCATCTACAGTACTCATCTACCTACTGTACTCATCTATCCGCAAGAGCCACGCTGAGTCGTGGGACTCTTAATGAGGAGGGCGCTGCCTCCTTGGCTGACGACGAGGAGAGACGTCCACTGCCTCTTACCCAGGCCTCGTGAGCTCGATATTTGGGGTTTGCGGTGTCTCTCTCCCCGTGGTCGCGAGGATTTTTCTCTGGGTCCTCCGGTTTTTTCCCTCCTCCATTTAGAACCAAAATGTGTCCAGAGTTTTTGGCCGCGATACATTTCCACGTGATAAGCCACTTCGTTGAGACAACATTTGTGTCCATATCGCTTCTGGAAAAGAGCTGTATAATAGCCTAGTGGACCTTATCTGGTAAAATAAAAAATCAATAGCTCAGAGTTTAGTTTATTTTTACGCAATTCATGATGAGTTGTGTTTGTTATCCACGTGGGGAGGAAACCGGAGCACTCTGAGAAATGAAACGCCTTGCACGAGAGTGGAGTCCTTGACGATAAACATCTGCCAGTTCACCCAGCGTTGGTTGAAGCCAGAGTTTGACTCTGCTGATGAGACACCGCACGTCGAAACTGTATTGATCCAAATGTCGCTTGAAATGTTGCACTCCGAAAAGGCTGTGCAGTTGACGGGATGTGTAACATTTTTTTTCATTCTTTTTAATGTGGAAGGACAGATATGTGAAGATGCCATAGTTGTCTACTGCCGATTGAATCTGTGGGATGAGGAGAGCGTTTGTCTTTGTCTCATGGAGGGAGGGGAGAGGGGGTGGGGAGCCGCAGGCCGCGCCGTGTTTCACGCTCATCTTGTCGCTTCGTCACGAACCCAAAATACCACGGAGCGCGGCGCCCCAGGCTCCCGGCCCGGTGATCATTCTCCCTGTGGGTTCTGTCTCCCTGTGTCTTTCTCTGTCTCCCTGTGTGTCTCTCTCTGTCTCCCTGAGGGTCCCTGTCTCCCTGTCTCCCTGTGGGTCCCTGTCTCCCTGTGTCTTTCTCTCTCTGTCTCCCTGTGGGTCCCTGTCTCCCTGTGTGTGTCTCTCTCTCTCTGTCTCCCTGTGTCTTTCTCTCTTTGTCTCCCTGTGTGTGTCTCTCTCTCTCTCTGTCTCCCTGTGGGTCCCTGTCTCCCTGTGTCCCTTTCTCCCTGTCTCCCTGGGTCTCTGTCTCCCTGGGTCTCTCTCTCCCTCTCCCCCTGGGTCCCCGTCTCCCTGGGACCCCGTATGACCATGCTCCTGTTTTTCTAAACCCCTGTTTCGCAGTGCCGATTGAGTGCCGTATCAGTGTCCCTGTGCCCAAGTACTGTCGTGTCCCCGAACCTCCACGTGCTCTTGGCCCAGTCCCCCCCTTAAGTCTGCCACCCCATGTCTCCATCTCCCCATGGCTCCGTTACTCTTCCCGTGCCGCCGTGTCCCCTAAACCCCGCGTCCCCGGAGGTATCCCCGTGTCCCCGCACCCTCTGGGTCTCTTTGACCCCACGTCCCCGTGACCCCTCTCTCCGTTCCAAGGGTAGGACAAACAGGATCGGTTCAATTCCCACTCTACAGAAGGAACTGTGTTGATCTTATTGTGGAGAATTATTACAATAGAAAGCATCCCTCTTTGTCACGAGGGTCCTGCTGTATCGGGATGTTTGGCCGATTCCATGAACGAGGGACTGACAAACAGACATGGCCAGCGTTGAGGATCATGTTGTTGATGTTTCTTTCAAATAAAACGTCGCTTTCACTGCTCGGATTGCCAACGAATGACTGCAGCCGTGACCCTTCGAACCCACGCCCCTTGCCCTCCTCTCTCACCGCAGATCTGGTTTTACACGAACTCCATCTTTGCGAGCGCGGGGATCGGCGAGCTAAACTTGTCCTACGTGACGGTGGGGACGGGCGGCATCGAGATCCTCGCCGGGGTGCTGGGGGTGAGGCCCCCCGAGACCCCTAAACCATCCCCCCACCCCGACCTCCACTCCATCCTGGTGACCCGTGAACTACACCCAAAGCAGCCTCGTGGTCTAGAATCGATCCGAACCCAGCCTCACGACACCCCTTCGTCAGCCAGCATCCTAGTGCTGCCCTCTCCTGTGTGGGTCAGAGGTCACGTTAGGGGACCACAGAGGTAGCTCTGCAGTATTCACTTCCTTGGGCCGTTCTCCAACACGAAGGGGCCGTTCTCCAACACGAAGGGGCCGTTCTCCAACACGAAGGGGCCGTACTCCAACACGAAGGGGCCGTTCTCCAAGGGATCTGGAATGGATTCGTGACGACGCGACGCCGATAGCGTGATCAACTTGTGAGAAAGACCAAAACAAGCTGGCCTCGTGACCCCTAATCCAGCCTCGTGACCCCTGAACCAGCCTCGTGACCCCTAAAACCAGCCTCGTGACCCCTGTACCAACCCAAAAACTTAATGTATGCCGAAAACAACCCTAAATCACCCCATAACGTTTAAGTCAACGCCTAAACTAACTTTTAAGCTATCATCTACAATAAACGACCTTATCCTATACAACAAACTCAACGCATTCGTCAGGAATACCGTGGCCTTTAAAGAAAAAAATATATACTTGGTGACGTTTCGGCGCAATGGCCCTTCCTCATAGCACATAAACAAACATAAAAAACATGAATCCTCCAACAACCATCTTGTTCAATCAACTCCTCTCGTCTCCGAAACCACCTCCTCCTTTAAGCGCCACCGAGAGATGGGGCCGTGACTGATGTCCACGTGTGTCCGTGTATCTCCCTGTTTCCGTATGTCCCTGTGTATCACCGCGTGTCCCTGTGCATCCTTGCATGTCTCCCCCGTGTCTATCCCGCGTGTCCCAGGGTCTCACGATCGAGCGGCTGGGCAGACGGAAGTTGCTCATTGGGGGGTTCGTGCTCATGGGGCTCTGCTCGGCAGGGATCACCTTCTCCCTGCTGCTCGAGGTGCCGCCCGCCGGGGCCGCGAGCGCCACCACTAGACACCCAACGCGGAGGAGCTGGGGTTAGGGCCAGTGGCTGGTTGGTTAGGGCTACTACTAGTGGTGTGCTGGTTAGGGCTACTACTAGTGGTGTGCTGGTTAGGGCTACTACTCGTGGCTGCCACCGCCCACCCTGCTGCAGGCTGCAGCGCCTCTCCACCGTGGCCGCGCCTCTCTCGCGTGGTCACAGCGCCTCCTGGTGGCGCCCCCGGGGAGAGGACACACTTGCCCGTGCGCCGATGTGTATACATGCGTGTACACGCGTACCTGTGTGTACGCGCGTTTGTGGAAGTTATCTGACCTATCACTCCATACGAAGCTCCGGGTCTTTTCGGCCGAAGTTATTCCCGCCATTCTCTAAGGTTGCAAAATGTGGACCTCTTTCAAGGAACATCTGTGCCGGTTAGAAATATTCAGGCTGACCTGGCTACGATCCATCCTGGGTTTAACCAGGCTGGATCGTGTGAGGAGCTCACCGATTAGTTAAGGATCTGAACACAGTCCCATCATCCTCTGGCAGGCGAGGCTGCTTTGGCTGGGTTACGTAGCCCGCATGACAAGCCACCACATGCTCAAGTAGCTTCTGTTTGGCCAGATAGAGGATAGTGGGGACTACACGGGTGCGGCATGGGCTGGAGAAGATTTGGCAGATATGGTACATGCGGAACAGGAGGATGTGAAACTGAGTGGACTTGCCAACTGGCACCAGAGGTGTCAAGATCAGCCTCCTCTGTGGACGAGGCTGATCTTGACCACCCATTAGGAGGCTAATGGGTGGTTGGAGGCATTCGCGCTCCATCAATAACGGAGGGCAGAGAAGCGATGCTCACAAACATTAGCGGAGGATCGGGCGGATGAAACGCAGCAAGTTGGCAGAGTAGGAAGCACAGGTGGTGCCACTGCCAGTATCCCGTGACCTCCTGTCAGTGAGCCTTCCACACTTCACGTGGCCTCAAAGTGCACCCAGCCTGACACAAGCGCCGTGCTGACGTCACCGCCACTCTGTAGTGAATGGCAACTGTTGTTGTTGTTGCTGTAGACGTGCCCCCGTGTGTGCCGCAGGACACGGTGTCGTGGATGCCGTACGTGAGCGTGGCGTGCGTGGCGGGCATCATCGGCGGATTCTGTATTGGACCAGGTCAGTAGTACTTGACCCCTGATCTCTCTACCCATTGACCTCTGATCATTGTACCTCAACCCAGGGTCATTCACTCTCATCCCTGACCTGGAGCTGCCCTCCATCTCCACAGTCCACGTTGACCATCACGTTCCACTGTCAAGATCAGTGTCATGGTCAGCGTCAGGCGACATCGCACTGACAGGGGTCAGGGTCTGCACATCTTTTTTTGTATCCCCTCCACCCCCCCCCCTCCCGGACCCCACAGCGGGGATCCCGTTCATCATCACGGCAGAGCTGTTCAGGCAGTCGCACCGCCCGGCCGCCTACATCGTGGGTGGCTCCCTCAACTGGGTGTCCAACTTCACCGTGGGCTTCGTCTTCCCCTTCCTGCAGGCGAGTGCGGAGGGATGGTGGTGATGAGGGAGGGCGAGAGGAAAGGGTGCGGCCGTGTGATGCATGTGTGGTGTGGGGTGAGGTGTGAGGATGTGAGCTGTGGGGTGAGAAGGATGTGTGGGTTTAGGGGGAACAGTGTCACGTGAGGGGTGAGGGGTATCTGGGAGCACAAGTGGTACATCTGCCAGTCGTCTCAGCCAGTTAACCCACATGGCCTCAAAGTATACCTAGCCTGGCACAAGCACTGAGGTGATGTCACCGCGACTTGAGGCTGAGTCGACCTGGTTAGAGCCCACGACCGGTTTTGATTGTAATTGGCCGTGAGTGAGAATTAAACTCGGGTTGTCGGGTTGGTAGCGCAGTGCGCTGACCGCTACTCATTCCCACACGATGTCACCCCCTCCCTGGTGCCACCAGGAGAGCGCGGGCCCCTACTGCTACCTGGTGTTCGCTACCGTGTGCATCCTCACGGCCATCTACGTCTACCTGGTGATTCCCGAGACGCGCAACAGGTGTGTGCCATCGAGGTGTGGGTGAGTGCGTGGGTGAGGGTGTGAGTGAGTGAATGAGCCACCCTTGCAGTAACACAAGCGACTGAGCGCGGTGATAAAATTATAAACGGTGTTATTGCCAGGGCAAAAACATTCTCCCCTCTAGTACCCGATTAGTGCGGCAAAGATGTTCGTGCCGGTTTGAAGTGGCAGGCCTCATGTGACCCTCATGGGCTTTGCCCACCACTACCCTAAACCATGGCTTAATTTTCAGCCGGGTTTGTCTGGGATGGTGACTCAGGAAATGTCTGCACCAGGCACGCCACATCCAGTATACCCCTCGCTATGACTAAGGATGCTAGTCTCCTATCTACTTTAGTCTTCGAGCGATCTGAACTTTTTAAAGCTCTGGGTAGGCCTCATATGGCCTTTGCGGAACGTCTAAAATGAAGTTGCAGACGGTGTCTGGCCCACGGGTCATTAGTTCCCCCCACTTCCCTGAACCCCATGACCCCTGACCCCGTGAACCTGTGACCATCTCCTTACAGGACGTTTTTGGAGATCACCGAGATGTTTGGGCGAAGGAGCCAGGCTGAGGGTGAAGGAGCGACCGGGTTACCCAAGTGGCTCCACGCCATCCGACTCCGCCGCCTCTCCTCCAAGGCCCCGCCGCTCGGCTACGGGGCCCTGTATGACAGCCTGAGCATGTGAAGGCACGAGAGGGACAGCATGTGTGCGAAATATCTTGAGTAAGAGAGACAGTATGTATGTGTAACAGCATGAGAGCATTTCAACCTTTTGTGGGCGGTGCGGTGTGGGGGGGGGGGGTGCACACAGGCTGAGGATTAGATACTATGCAGGAGAAATGCCGAATGTAGGCGGGAAATGCTAGCGCCACATTGCGTTGACAAAACACCACGACACAACACGAAACAAACACCTTGCGTACACAACTCACACTGATGCAATAACAAACATGAGAACCAATGCATCCGATTGAAGGATTGACAAATTGGGGCCCCATGCCATCACCACAGCTCAGGATCAGGTCTCCACGATGTCTGTAATTAGTGCGCTGGGTCAACTCACGGAACGCATGCATGACAGTGGCACATGTCCACCTGTTGCGACTGCTGTTTTAACAACAGCCTCGTGGCAATAACGCGCATGGGTTTTGTAAAGTCCCAATATCCATGAGAGCCGAATGACACAGACAAGGTCATTTCACCACCACCGTATATTCAAACAACGGTGAGTGTTTACGGGGCGATTTGTTCCAGTAGCATTCGCCAGGCGTCGTCGTGCTTCTAATACCCACAATACATGAAGACAGTACATACCAACCGCATACTGTGGGTGATAAAAATAATCAACAGTTCTAAGGAATCATCATCGTCAGCCATGGTGTATCCAATGCTGGATAGAAGGCTGCCCTCCGTCTTCGCCACCCCTCGTCTGTCGTGCGATGCCACAACCCATCTCGCCTCTGCATCCCAGGCTCATCTCGGAGCTCCGCGTCCGCGGTGGGCATCCTCCCGGGAGTGATTCCCTTCTTTGGCTGAAATTCTATCACCAGCAATCGTCGATTCAAGCAAAATGTCTCTGGCCAAGTCAGCAAATGTCAATGTGATGTCTCTAGCGTGCATTGTTCTCTGATTTATGTTCCTCTTTCCAGTATGCAACTCGCCATGCTTTCCTGTGTTCTTTTAAAGATTTAGTTTTTATTTCTTTGACAATGTTTGTGTTTCTAGTCCGTATTATCACCACAGATCATTTTACACTCATTAGAAACTTCCGCAAGGCACACCTGGCCTCCTGGGGAACATGCCAATGTGGACCCAATGTTCCACGTTCACTGGTCTATTGCATTCCATTACGAATAAAGAAATAAAATCCTTATCATCCTGCTTTCATTTGCATCTTTATTTAATAAATTTGATCCATGTTTTCCTTCAATAATTACCCTTGATACACACCGTGTGACATCATCATTCCCTGCTGTGTACCTTCCCAACCATTAGTTTAAAGTATAAGATTTTACAAAACAAATGAAGACCTACCACTTAAAATGTAACGTTACTTTAAAACAAAGCGGCCTCTAGTTTTGTACGTGATATTGGTTTGTATTACGCAGTGAGGCACACGGTTGATTGGCGCTAGTTGTGTTCACGTTCTCGATGGGTGAAACATTTGCGTGTCTGGCGAAGTGAGGGCATCACTACACAGTTTATTGTGTTATACAAGTGAATACGCTTTTTATATTTTTAAATGCCAGTTGCTGACCACAGGCCAAAAACGCCAAGCGGCCAGCAACAAACAGCACAACGCATCTTTTAAAAGGGGCGTGATTAAGGGTAACCGTGAGGTCATTTCGAGATAACTGTGAGATGACTGAGATAAACTGAGGTTACCATGAGGTCAGTCTAAGATAACCGTGAGGTCACTGAGATAAACTGAAGTAATCGCGACGTTTCTCTGCTTCCATTGTCTCGGGAGTTGGCCCGCCACACGGGGCAGGCAGAAACACCAAAAGAATGGAGGAAGCCAAAGTCATCGCAAGAGCTTCCCTCCAGTCACAGGCAGGGCCGGGTTAAGGTTGTGTAGGCCCCTGGGCTCCAGGTACTGGGAGGCCTCCAGTAATATTTTCTAAAGGAAAACAAAGTTAAAGAAAAATGCAATTTATTTGTACACGGCTAACAACCAATAAAATTCAGCATTCACAAATTAAACAACTTTTCACTCAATCTCTGGAGGCCCTTCCAGCTGGCGGAGGCCCCTAAAGCCCCCACGCCTTGACCCGGCCCTGGCTACACGACATTATCCCGCTCATCCTCCATCTCCAAGCTGATGATGATGATGGAACGTGCCCGAGCGAGCAATCAGAACATCATCAGGGCCATGCACACATCTCCTTCATACATCCACAATTAACAAACACAAGCCAAGGCAGTGCCACTCTGTGGCCATGCAACGCCAAACTACGGACCCACATTATACCCCACTGCAAACTGCGCTCCTTTCACCGATGAGGAATCGCCAAACTCCACGTCGTGGAGCAGCACATTTCACAGTGGCATAACAATAATAATACAATAATAGGTTTTACCCTTGCTGGCAATAAAAGAGGTTAAATGTTGACTTAAAGCTTTTGTGACTGCAGGAATTCATATGCTTTGGGTCTTTCGGTAAAGTCACGTAGATGGTTAAAAGAAAATAACAAAAAACTACGACGTTTCAATCACAACACAAGTGATCTCCTGATGACGATCGCTTGTGTTGTGATCGAAACGTCGTAGTTTTTTGTTATTTTCTTTGAACCATCTACGTGATTTACCCAAATAATATAAATAAAATAGTTGTTAAGATGTTAAAACACCAAACAGAAACGTTTTCAAGGTATCATAATGCAAAAAAGGGTAAACCCTATTCTCATATTTGGTACTGGCAAGAAAGGTCCCAACGAATGTAATAGTTTACATGAATAAAACGTCCTTGAAACAAGTCCTTCTCAGACCGCTTGTTCCCGAACATTGATGCGGTCATAAACCACCTAGCTCCTCCCACCGCCTCCAAGCCACGCCCACACTCCGTAGAGCCCGCCCCTTTTCGCGCTAAGCCCCTCCCCAATAGAGGCGCCCCCCGCCCCCACCGAGAGCCACTGTCGCAGGGGAGTGTGGGAGCCACAAGCAGCGTGCAGCACAACAGGAGCGATGGCCGCCTTCATGGACGACAGCGCCGATATGGAGTCTCTGGACGACGTGGCGAAGCCCCAGTCCTACATCTTTGGTGAGCGGTGGGCAGAAGGAGCGGGCAGCTGGGGCAGCAGCAGCGAGAGGCGGGAGCCGCCCTGAGATAAACTCTGGGTAGAAACCCAGTGGTCGCTGCACGGTTTGATTTCATAGCGCGGATAAGATTACTTTTGCTTCGATTGGCCGTTGCGCACCACGCGGGTGGTTATGTCCGTGCCGTGATTGGTTGATGTCCGTACAGGAACCAATGGGTGGCGCAAGTTCGGGTGGTCGTTGCCGATCAGCGCTGGGAAATGTAAAGAGGCCGCGCGCGAGGCACATGGTCCGCGGCCTGCGCGCTCGCGGGGCCTCGGATTGGCCTGGCCGCGTGGCCGGAAAGTGGCCGCCTCTTGCCGCTGGGCAGAGTCTTAAGAAGCGTGTCTCCCTCTCGAGCTCTAGATTGGATCCGAGCCTTCGCGCCTATGCGTGGTGGCGACACGAGTGTCGTTGCCGTGGAGTTGTTCTTTTGTAGCATGCGAGCTACTTTTAAAGCCGCGTGGTGGGGTATGTGAACACGTGTTCTGGACGTGCACACGTGTCCACCCGGCCCAGCTAAACTTTAGAACGGTGTATTGTGGACTTGTGCAAAAATGCATGGAAGATGTATGCTTATTTATTTGTCTTTGAGATGGATATCTGCGCAAAGCGAGTTAAATAATATTATTTATAAGCAGCGTATTTAAAAACGTTTAAGTTGGAAATAACAGAACCGGTTGAATTTACCATCTTATTTGGTGATGCTGCTGCGTTGGCAGTGATTCACAATACATTAACTCGTTCGTCGCACATTTTTCATTTAAAGGCCGTATTATTGCTTTAATAACTACATATATATATAGAAAAAAAACGTTGCTTTAAATCAGGCGAGAAACCCTGATCCCAGTCGACCATACAAACGGAAATGGCCATGCTAATATACCGTAATGGGTAATTGCATAGTAATTAGGAATGTAAGTGTACAAAAGTTTCACCTTGGCTTGCATAAAATTTGTGAGGGTTAAATTAATGACGCCCAAAAGCCTCTGAAATGATATAGTCTCAACATAAAATAAAAAGTATTTCTTAAACACAGCGTGGAGGACACGTGGTAGCCAGAGGCTATCGACAGGACAAGCTTGAGTTCAATATTATACACTTAATCAGTCGGTGGGTGGGCTGGGCACGTGGCCATCGTAGAGCGGTTTAAATCTTAGACTCGATGCTGCTGAGAGTATGCACTCCCAGAAGATCGTGTGGCTGATTACAAGTAAAAACCGACCGGTTTCGACATACTGCATCTCATCATCAGTCGGGGCTTGTTTTTTTTTATCAATGCCGGTGACCTGCTGATCTTCGAGGCAAGGAATAGGGGACCCCTCTTTATGCTGGAGGGGTCCAGGTTCAACGCAACAGTATAACGTGATGTATCACTCGAGCTATGACGCTCATGATTATTTTGATTCAATTTTTGAAACCGCTATATGATGGCCACGTGGCCAGCCCACCCACCGACTGATTAAGTGTATAATGTTGAACTCAAGCTTGTACTGTAGATAGCCTCTGGCTACCACGTGTCTTCCACGTGCGCTTTGCAACAACCAAAAATTACTGACCCGTTACTAAGAATTCACAAAGCCATTAAACTCACTAAATCTGGCATTCACAGTGTACTACTCGCCCTTAAATGTACCGGAGCACTTTTACAATTGCTGCTTGTGAATAATAACGCTTCTGCAACTTCTTAGGATGTTAGTGCCGTATATTGCAGCCGAAGAAAGCTTTGGAAATTCGTGCATTAGACAATACATTCTCGACATTAAAACCGTTCTAACTATGCGTACGGGCTCGCATTCATTTCCGTTTCATTCTTATAGTGTTTGATTTCCTACTATCGCGTATCGCAACAAGGTTAATATGAAATGAACCTCCTCTGGTTCGATTCGTGCCCGCGGCTACCGGCTTGGCGCGCTTCGCCTGTGCACACGCGCGCGTCTGCGTGATGGCGTCGTCTGCGTGATGGCGTCGTGTGCGTGATGACGTCGTGTGCGTGATGACGTTCGCAGCGCCGGGGCTCGTGCGTGGTGACGTCACCCACCACCGCGGCCGCGTGAATCACCACGCGCGCGTTTTTTGTGGAGACGGAAGCCAATGAGCCTAAAGGGGTGGCCGCGGGGGGGGGTCGATGAACAAATCGTCTCTTTAGTTCGAGACATCTGGTGCCAGGAGTCACTTTAACGAATTCAACATTTGTATTAAAAATATCCAACCTTGTGTTCGAGCATGGACCACGCGTGGTGGTATCATTAAAAATCGGTCGATTTCCGTGCCTTTATTCATTCTATCGGCAAAGCCACGCCCAGTTACTCCATACATGGGCCTAACGCATTAACAAGAATGTATCATTCATTCTGTGGCAGATGCATTTTATGCTGCTCCAAGGCTGCCATTCTCAATACTACGTTAGACAAAGTGTTGCTGCCTGCCTGGAGGGTGGGGGGCACGGACGGGCACGTTAAAAGGCCGTGTGTGCTGCTCGTATGTTGAATAATGGTATTTAACACATCCTAATTAATGTATTAAATACATTCATAAATATATTGCCGAAAAGCAAACCTTTAATCAAACACTACAACAAACAGCGTATGCTACAGCCACCTGCACGTGGACTACGCACGCCATGGCAATCGATCGCACACACGATCTTACCAGAATGAACATCTGTGAAACAGCGGTGTATTTTATAACTTGTCAAACGTGGCATATGTATGCGTGTATGATAATGGAACATGTTTAATACCTGTTGACTTAATGATTTAATACCTGTATTCAATTGCTGCAGTAGTCGGATTACGATGTTTTTTGTTACTGTAGCAAACTGCTGTTGCATTTGATTGTATTGTTTTAAATGCGTTCGTTAATTATCTCTCCGGGGTTGATAAAATAGTACCACTTTCTGGATAAGTCAACAGTGGTTGTCTTGTGGATAGACTCCCCCCTGCCATAGGAATGTGGAATTTCTACCACGGGGTCTGCAGCGCTGTAAACGGTAGATGCGCAACGACAACTCGGTTCCCATCACTTTGACTTGTTGCACGGAGAGATGCGTGCTGGGAATTACAATGACAGAGAGAAAGAGTACAACATGGATCATGCGCTACTCTTTAAGGGAGACGCGAGTGGGTTTGTGCAGGACGCGTAGTGGCTAGAAGGGATGATGGAAGAGATCGGTGGCGGGTTGACAGCTAGGAATGCACTTTGCCTTGGCTCCGTGTTTGATCCTAACCGTGCCTCTCTCTTTGCCTTGGCTCCGTGTTTGATCCTGACCGTGCCTCTCTCTTTGCCTGTCCTCCGCGTGCGCCACCGCCCATCTCTGGGCTCAGGCTGCGAGCTCAACGCTGCCAAGAAAGTGTACAAGTTCAACCCGGAGGACGATGACGATCACGCGGAAATGCACCTGATGCTGAGTTCGGTGAGGCTGCAGCCCGTCCACCTCGCGGCTACCTCAAACCGTCGCTCCGAGGAGCTGGCGCCGAGTTTAACGATACCCTAAATCTGAAACTTCGTACAAAAAATGTAAAAAAAAACGTGGGGCCTGGCAGAGCACGGAGTATGCCCCCAGGTGGCCCAGCGAGAGAGCGAGCGGCTTGCAATCGGAAGGTCGCGAGTTCAAATCCTGGTTGGGGGTTTGATTAGGCCCATCGTCCCTCGGGAGTTGATACAATGAGTAGCACTTTGTCAACAGTGGTTCTTCTGCCAATAAACTCACCCCCGTCATATGAATGTGGAATTTCCACTTGGGCCTGTAAGCAGGAGCATCGTGGGGTAGGGCAGGTGGTGGGAGTGGCTGGTTACCAGTGGCTAGTTGGCATGCTCGTTGGGCTCTGCCGAGGGTGGGTGAGACGAGGGTACCGTGTGTGGCTGGTTGACTATAGGTGGAGCTCGCACTCAGGGCTGTTGAGCTCGTTTGGCTTGGGGACGGGCCAGCGGTCGTAGCTGGGGGGCTAGTTGGTTGATGTTCGGGAAGAGCCAGTAATTCGTGTCTGGTTGGCGAATATCTGAAACGCAGTCGGCAATCCATGTAAGCGGGCAGTGCATTATTATTATTATTCATGGTCCCGACGGCGTACGAGATGGAAGCTTCTGGCGAGCGGTGCCAGTGAGGCCGAGGTGGAAGTGGTGGCCCCGTCATTGGCGAGGGGATCCGCTTATAGCACCGCAGTGGACGTGCGCTCCCGCAGGTGGCGCTGTGACCCCACGAGACATTCGTGGACGCGTGGCGGCCCAGTGCCATCCAGCCAGACCCCCCATAAACAGCCCCATCCCTCCATCGTGTGGACATTCAATCACGGTTAGGGGGGCGGGCTGGGGCGTTGGTGAGTGATGTGGCGAGTGACGAGGTGTCTGGGTGAGCGAGTGACGAGGTGTGTATCCTCGCCCCCCCCCCCGTGACCGCGTGCGTGCCCCCCAGGTGTGCGTGGCGCCCGAGGCGGAGGACCGTTTCCACGTGTTGGAGGTGACCACCCTGGGCAAGGGCGGCAAGCCGGTCACCATCCCCATCGCCACTCTCAAGCCGTCCGTCCTGCCCTCGGTGAGACCTGGTGCCCTCGCGTAGTCGTGCACGCGCACACTTACTTTCAAAAGAGCGGCGCCACGGTGGCGTGATGTTTACTTACCGCGCCTGGTATCCGGGAGGTCCTGAGTTCAATCCTGACCCTGACGCCTGTTGTATATTTGGAATTTGCGTGTCTCTCTCTCCGTAGTCACTTGGATTTTTCTTCGGGTCCTCCGGTTTTTCCATCCGATTTAGAAACATGCTTTTAGAGTATTTTCGCTGCTGCTCTACATTTTCACGTAAAAAGCCACTTTGTTGCACTATCGTTTGTGGCCGGGTTGCTTCTGAAAAAGAGCTACATGGTGCAGTGGGTCTTTCCTGGTAAAATAAAAGAGTTAAAATAGTTTTAAAAATAGCATGGCAGTGCTTTAATTTAAACCGCGTCTGTCTCTCCGTGTTAGCGACCCAAAAAATATTTCCACACTCGACCAAAGCACATTCAGAATACCTTTCAACACAGCTGTGGCAACTGTTTACGTGCGCCAGAATATACCGAGTGAGAAACTATCCCTTGGGGTTTGCTCTTTTGTGCCCTGAGTGACCGCGTGGTAGAGTCACCGCACAGATTAGGAGCGGTGGGCCAGTGGTTAGCACACTTACCTACAAACCTTGTGACTCGAGTTCGATTCCCACTCATGACCAATAACTGTGGCAAATGTTTGAACTGGTGTTGGTCCTGACTTGGCCTCAGGTGAGTCTGAGTGCTATGTAGACAACAGCACTGGGAAGACAAGGGCGGCCACACATGGCGTTGCCTGCCTGCCCCAACCCCTCATCGGTGCACCCTGCCAGCCTTCATAGGCGCACGCCATCAGCATTTGCCCTGACAGTCTGTTAAAAGCTACGCGGGCGATCTTTGTGTGTCGGTGCAGCTCTCGCTCTCGGGGTTCGACCTGGCGGCTCCCGTGGTGCTGACGCTCAAGTGCGGCTCAGGCCCAGTCTACATCTCGGGGCAGCATGTCGCCTGTAATGACGCTCGCACGCTCACACACTCACACTCGCACACCCGCTCACACTGTCACCCACTCACTCACACGTTCACACTCACACTCGCTCACACTGTCACCCACTCACTCGCACGCTCTCACACTCGCACACTCGCTCACACTGTCACCCACTCACTCGCACGCTCACACACTCGCACACAGTTACCCACTCGCACACTCACTCACACTGTCACCCACTCGTACGCTCACACACTCGCACACCCGCTCACACTGTCACCCACTCACTCGCACGCTCACACTCGCACACTCACTCACACTTGCTACCCGGTGTAGCGATTGTTGGCATGTCTCGAGCCGTCTGTGTCTGTGGGCAGATCCCTGCAACGATTTCCACGACGACGACGACGACGATGATGATGATGACGAGGAGGAGCCGCCGAAGCTCGTGCCAGCGCCCAACAAGCGGCCTGCGCCCTTCAAGGTGCCGCAGATTGCCAAGGTGAGAGGAGAGGTGCGCAAGCGAGGAGGAGGAGGCACGACGTTTGCGCAGAGATTGCGGCGACGGGTCACGCGCGTGAGCGAGGGCGCGCGCGTCAGAGTGTTTGTTGTGTGGTGGGCAGCGGTGGCGTTGCGGTTAGCGCGCTGCGCTCCGAACCTGGCGACTGAGTTCAATTCCTGCGCACCACAGCTAACATCGATGACCATTATCTGGGCCTCCCCGTGGTCGACTATCTCCTGCGGTGTGTAAACATCAGTGGCCTGGCAACTTCCGTTGTCTCTGTGAGAGAACATACGTGCAGGGGAGCGTGCAGTGATGTGCGTGGTCATCGTGCATCACGCACCACTTTTAAGATCTTTCACAAATGTGCAGTTTTTAGTAATTAATGACGAACTCATGGTCTTCAATTCGTTTTGAGCTACTTTTTAATACGTTATATAATACATTTTGGAAACAAAATGGACGACAAATATATAAAGATTACATTGTATAACAGGCTGGGTGTGCACCACGGGGTCGTCTTTGGCCGACCGACGCCAATCTCTCCCTCTCTCTCCCTCCCTAACTCCCCCTGCCTCTCCCTCTCTCTCCCTCTCTCTCCCTCCCTGCCTCTCCATCTCTCTCCCTCTTTCTCCCTCCCTGCCTCTCCATCTCTCTCCCTCTCTCTCCCTCCCTGCCTCTCCATCTCTCTCCCTCCCTAACTCCCCCTGCCTCTCCCTCTCTCTCCCTCCCTGCCTCTCCCTCTCTCTCCCTCTCTCTCCCTCCCTGCCTCTCCATCTCTCTCACCACACCCTCTCCCCAAACCAGAAAAAAACCAAGCTGGATGAAGATGATGAAGATGATGAAGATGATGATGACGACGATGACGACAGGTGATTGGGGGTTGTGCTCCCTGTTTCCTTATGCCCCCTCTCCCTGTGTTCTCTTGTCTCTCTCCCCCTGCCCCTCTCTTCTCTTGTCCCTGTGCCCCTATCCTCGTGTGCCCGGTACACTAATCTAGTGACATGCGCGCAAATAAATAGTGATCGCAGTTTGTGTCATGGTTTCATGTGACCATTAGCCACTAGAGGCCGTTTCACTCATTACAGACTTGAGATGAAAGTAATTGAATCCAAGAATCGGTTTGCGGCACGTGCATTGTGCGAACTGAGCGGACCCCAGCCACCCCCCGTGTGTTCACGTGGTGTCATGCCGCGCGGTTGAACGCGCGCCCGAGTAACACCGTCTGTTCCGTAAGCAGCTACGACGACGATGATGATGACGACGATGATGAAGATGAGGAGGAGGTGCCCAAGCAGAAGGTCCTCGTGAAGGTGAGTGGAGGCTCCCCCCGTTCCTTGCCGTGCATTCCGGGTATCGGAGGCCCGTGGAGAGAGAGAAGCCGTGGGGCGCAGGCCACGGGGGAGACGACACAGGCCCCACGGCCTCCGCTTGCGGCCTCAATGTCGCGCGATCGGCACTTTTTGCATAGATTCACGGTACGAATCCAGCGGCCTGCCCTGATTGATACTGCGAGTGCAATAACCGTGAAAATACTACGCACCATCGGCTTCTCCAGTGGCCGCTAAAGATTCCGCGTCATGGGACCCGGTGAGGCTTTCTGGGTAAACGAGCGCAAAGAAACCAACAACAACTCCTTGGTTCAAGGGCAGTGGTGGAACATGAAAGGGCTGCTGCGGTTCGCTTGTGCGTTATCGCCGCGTCTGGGAGAGCGCTGCGTGTCTCCCACCGCGGGTGCACGCGCGCGATCCGTCGGGCCCAAGGTCCCGGGGGTAGGGAGTGGTGTAGGCTGCAGGTGGCCGTGCACTTGCCCACCACCAGTCTGCCACCTCGCCGCCCCCTAAACCGTGGGAAGCCGCGAGATAAACGCAACGCCGGCCGCGGTGGCGGCGGGCGTACGGTTAGAAGCGTAGTGAGTTCTAATTAGCGGGCGGCCTAATCGGCACGGGGTGATGAGATCCGTTCTGCAAGGGTGGAAGGACGCGATTGCGTGTGGGACCACCCCACACGCACTGGCGCACGTGTGCACCAGGGAGCCGTGGGTGGCGGAGCTTGGCAGTGCCGCCACCACCTGGTGCGGTGAGGCCCGTGCCAGCCCAGCCGGTGCCCCCTCCACTCCCCTCCCCCGGCGTGTATCGGGTGCTGCAGCGGCAGCAGCAACAACAACAGCGGCAGGAATTGGAATTTGTGTCACATCTTGAGATGCGATCCATCTCGAGACTAAAATGAAAGATGGGAACTATGGGAGAAGGGAGGTCTGGGTGGGCTGGGGTCAGGGCAAGGAGATGCTGGAGAGAGAGCAACGCTGCAGCACAGCCCGGGATGACGCAACGACCACCACAACCACGACAAGCCACGGGGGTAGCCGGGGCAGTGAGGGCCAGGGCCCTTCTCTGTGGCACTGTGGTGTTCCCAGCGATTGTTAACAGTGGCCGTTTGTGTGTCTGCGTGCGCGCGTGTGTGCGTTTGTGACAAGGCGCCCACCCTGGGCAAGGCTGCGCCTGGCCCCAAAGTGAACGGCACCCCCAACAAAAAGCCAGAGCCGGCACTGGCTAAGACGCCAGTCAAGGCAGACAAGACTCCAGCAAAGGTGGTAAAGACACCGGTTAAGGTGGACAAGACACCGGCAAAGGTGGACAAGACACCGGCAAAGGTGGACAAGACACCGGCAAAGGTGGACAAGACACCGGCAAAGGTGGTGAAGGCACCGGCAAAGGTGGACAAGACACCGGCTAAGGCAGAGAAGACCCCAGCCAAGGCAGCGAAAACTCCTGTCCAGACGGAGCAGGCGTCCTCGAAGGAAGGCAAAGCGGCGTCAGGGCTCAAGACACCGAAGAGCGGCGCGGTGAGTGTGACGTGTGGGTAGTCGGGTGGGTCATGGCGGCAGTGAGTGTGGCGTGTGGGTAGTCGGGTGGGTCATGGCGGCGGTGAGTGTGGCGTGTGGGTAGTCGGGTGGGTCATGGCGGCGGTGAGTGTGACGTGTGGGTAGTTGGGTGGGTCATGGCGGCGGTGAGTGTGACGTGTGGGTAGTCGGGTGGGTCATGGCGGCGGTGAGTGTGGCGTGTGGGTAGTCGGGTGGGTCATGGCGGCGGTGAGTGTGGCGTGTGGGTAGTCGGGTGGGTCATGGCGGCGGTGAGTGTGGCGTGTGGGTAGTCGGGTGGGTCATGGCGGCGGTGAGTGTGGCGTGTGGGTAGTCGGGTGGGTCATGGCGGCGGTGAGTGTGGCGTGTGGGTAGGCGGGTGGGTCATGGCGGCGGTGAGTGTGGCGTTGCCAAGCGGCACTTGGCCGGGGGGGAGAGGGGGATGCCCAGGGTTCGCTAGAAAAAGGGGGGGCTGAGGAGTGGGGTGGGGGGGGGCGCTGGCTCTCCGGCGTAACGAGGCGGCCGCAGAAACGTAAACAGTTTGGATTGGACGGCTGATTAATGAGATCGCAGCCTCGGCTTGTTTGTGCCTCCGCGGCGCGCTGGACGTTACAAGCGACCCGAGGCGTCGCTTTCACCGCCGAGGGGGCAGTGCGGGGGAGCGAGGGGCAGCCCCGGGGAGCGAGCGGGGCGTTTGTCGGGGGCGGCCGCCCTGAAGGCGAATCGATGGGGAGTGTGGGGTAGGGGTCGGTGTGGTGGGGTGGGGGTCGGTGTGGTGGGGTAGGGGTCGGTGTGGTGGGGTAGGGGTCGGTGTGGTGGGGTAGGGGTCGGTGTGGTGGGGTAGGGGTCGGGGTGGTGGGGTAGGGGTCAGGGTGGTGGGGTGGGGGTCAGGGTGGTGGGGGTCAGTGTGGTGGGGTGGGGGTCAGGGTGGTGGGGTGGGGGTCGGTGTGGTGGGGTGGGGGTCAGGGTGGTGGGGTGGGGGTCGGTGTGGTGGGGTGGGGGTCGGTGTGGTGGGGTAGGGGTCAGGGTGGTGGGGGTCAGTGTGGTGGGGTGGGGGTCAGGGTGGTGGGGTAGGGTCAGGGTGGTGGGATAGGGGTCAGGGTGGTGGGGGTCAGTGTGGTGGGGTGGGGGTCGGTGTGGTGGGGTGGGGGTCGGTGTGGTGGGGTGGGGGTCGGTGTGGTGGGGTAGGGGTCGGTGTGGTGGGGTAGGGGTCAGGGTGGTGGGGGTCGGTGTGGTGGGGTGGGGGTCAGGGTGGTGGGGTGGGGGTCGGTGTGGTGGGGTGGGGGTCAGGGTGGTGGGGTGGGGGTCGGTGTGGTGGGGTGGGGGTCGGTGTGGTGGGGTGGGGGTCGGTGTGGTGGGGTGGGGGTCAGGGTGGTGGGGGTCAGTGTGGTGGGGTGGGGGTCAGGGTGGTGGGGTAGGGTCAGGGTGGTGGGGTAGGGGTCAGGGTGGTGGGGGTCAGTGTGGTGGGGTGGGGGTCGGTGTGGTGGGGTAGGGGTCAGGGTGGTGGGGTAGGGGTCAGGGTGGTGGGGGTCAGTGTGGTGGGGTGGGGGTCGGCGTGGTGGGGTAGGGGTCAGGGTGGTGGGGTAGGGGTCAGGGTGGTGGGGTAGGGGTCAGTGTGGTGGGGTGGGGGTCGGTGTGGTGGGGTAGGGGGTCGGTGTGGTGGGGTAGGGGTCAGGGTGGTGGGGTAGGGGTCAGGGTGGTGGGGGTCAGTGTGGTGGGGTGGGGGTCAGGGTGGTGGGGGTCAGTGTGGTGGGGTGGGGGTCGGCGTGGTGGGTGTGGGCGGTAAGGATTGGTGTGGTGTTTGCGTATGGGTGGTGGGCGTGTGGTGGTGGTGGTGGTGTTGTTGTTGAGATGAGCGGGGTGGTTCGTGTTTGGGGTGGGTAGCGTCGATGTTGTGGGACCCATGGGGCGGTGTTTGTGTTCACTGTCGTTTGAACATTTTCGTGACAAAATTAGCCAACATCCTCGCATGCAAACAGCGGCGCTTTACAATTAACAACCATCAACAGCGAGCCCCATCCATCCGGCCGTGATTCTTTACTCATTTTGTTTATTTTAAACACATGGCGGTTAAGTTTTGGACACTGCCGCTACGATTCGTCCTGCTCTCTGGGCTTCGGTCGCGGAAGGTTTCCTCGCCTGCTCTTACGCACGCGCCGCCCGCAGCGATCGTGGCAGCTGCGGTCATTATGTAACATTTAAATATTTATTAATTCATTTATTTCGCGCAGTTGCTGAGCCCAGGGCCCCGAACGTCAAACGGGCAGCGACAAACGGCACCGTGGCAGATGTACCAGGCAGACGTGTCACGCATCTCTTCAATTGAGCGCGGTTGTTGCAAGAGCTCGGAGGTGGGGGGAGAGAGACGATGACGACGGGAGAGGGAATTCCAGTGGAGAGGTGCGAGAGGAGAATGCGAGGTGACCTGCAGAGTGGAGGTGGTGGTGGTTAAACACAGCGAGGTGACCTGCAGTGTGGTGGTGGTGGTGGTTAAACACAGCGAGGTGACCTGCAGTATGGTGGTGGTTAAACACAGTGAGGTGACCTGCAGAGTGGAGGTGGTGGTGGTTAAACACAGTGAGGTGACCTGCAGAGTGGAGGTGGTGGTGGTTAAACACAGTGAGGTGACCTGCAGTGTGGTGGTGGTTAAACACAGTGAGGTGACCTGCAGTGTGGTGGTGGTGGTGGTTAAACACAGTGAGGTGACCTGCAGAGTGGAGGTGGTGGTGGTTAAACACAGTGAGGTGACCTGCAGTGTGGTGGTGGTGGTGGTTAAACACAGCGAGGTGACCTGCAGTGTGGAGGTGGTGGTGGTTAAACACAGCGAGGTGACCTGCAGTGTGGAGGTGGTGGTGGTTAAACACAGTGAGGTGACCTGCAGTGTGGTGGTGGTGGTGGTTAAACACAGCGAGGTGACCTGCAGAGTGGAGGTGGTGGTGGTTAAACACAGCGAGGTGACCTGCAGAGTGGAGGTGGTGGTGGTTAAACACAGTGAGGTGACCTGCAGAGTGGAGGTGGTGGTGGTTAAACACAGCGAGGTGACCTGCAGAGTGGAGGTGGTGGTGGTTAAACACAGTGAGGTGACCTGCAGTGTGGAGGTGGTGGTGGTTAAACACAGCGAGGTGACCTGCAGTGTGGTGGTGGTGGTTAAACACAGCGAGGTGACCTGCAGAGTGGAGGTGATGGTGGTTAAACACAGTGAGGTGACCTGCAGTGTGGAGGTGGTGGTGGTGGTTAAACACAGTGAGGTGACCTGCAGAGTGGAGGTGGTGGTGGTTAAACACAGTGAGGTGACCTGCAGTGTGGTGGTGGTGGTGGTGGTTAAACACAGTGAGGTGACCTGCAGTGTGGTGGTGGTGGTGGTTAAACACAGCGAGGTGACCTGCAGTGTGGTGGTGGTGGTGGTTAAACACAGCGAGGTGACCTGCAGAGTGGAGGTGGTGGTGGTTAAACACAGTGAGGTGACCTGCAGTGTGGTGGTGGTGGTGGTTAAACACAGCGAGGTGACCTGCAGAGTGGAGGTGGTGGTGGTTAAACACAGTGAGGTGACCTGCAGTGTGGTGGTGGTGGTTAAACACAGTGAGGTGACCTGCAGTGTGGTGGTGGTGGTGGTTAAACACAGTGAGGTGACCTGCAGTGTGGAGGTGGTGGTGGTTAAACACAGCGAGGTGACCTGCAGAGTGGAGGTGGTGGTGGTTAAACACAGTGAGGTGACCTGCAGTGTGGAGGTGGTGGTGGTTAAACACAGTGAGGTGACCTGCAGTGTGGTGGTGGTGGTGGTTAAACACAGTGAGGTGACCTGCAGTGTGGTGGTGGTGGTGGTTAAACACAGTGAGGTGACCTGCAGAGTGGAGGTGGTGGTGGTGGTTAAACACAGTGAGGTGACCTGCAGAGTGGAGGTGGTGGTGGTGGTTAAACACAGTGAGGTGACCTGCAGTGTGGTGGTGGTGGTGGTTAAACACAGTGAGGTGACCTGCAGTGTGGTGGTGGTGGTTGGGTTGTTGTGATCTGCAGTGTGGTGGTGGTGGTTAAACACCGTGAGGTGACCTGCAGTGTGGTGGTGGTGGTGGTTAAACACAGTGAGGTGACCTGCAGTGTGGTGGTGGTTGGGTTGTTGTGATCTGCAGTGTGGTGGTGGTGGTGGTTAAACACCGTGAGGTGACCTGCAGTGTGGTGGTGGTTGGGTTGTTGTGATCTGCAGTGTGGTGGTGGTGGTGGTGGTGGTTAAACACCGTGAGGTGGATGAGATGAAACAGCACAGTCTGGTCGACCCGAGTGCTCAAGACGGGTGCAGGAATCAACGAGTGAAGTTCACAGGAATTGGTAGCAATAGAAGAGTGACGAGCGGGCGACTGACCGGAGTGAATTGGCGAGCGCTGGACCATCGGTCACCCCGACTAATGCTTTACTCTCATCGGTGCGGTAGAAGCCGCGTGCAGCTCCACCCTGGCCGCGTACGACGACACGATGCCTCTTCCACCTTTGGCCAAATTTATGCGGCCGAGTGAAGCTCGGCTTTCACACAGCCAGCCCGATGGTTCAGCCTCTCTCCGCGTGCACCACCGGTCGTCGGTCAGATACCGATTAAATCGCCGCACGCTGCTGCACGTGCCTGATTGCTGAACCTTATAGATTTCAATTAAGATAAGAAAACCTTGCCCCCCGTGGGTGCGCACCGTCACACCTCCCGAGTTCGATTCCCGCTCACGGGCCACGCATCGATTAGTAGCGAATATCTGAACCGCTGCTAAGTGAATTGGGCCTTCAATGAGGAGCCACGGCGGTGTGTTAACATTTGTAAAGCAAAGGCGGCTTTGCTTGGTCCTGGCCACACCCCCTCGTGCCCCGTGCCGGCCTTCCTATGTTCTCACTAACAGCACTTGCCCCAGCACTCCGCTAGAGGCTATGCGGGGGAATCTTTCTCTTTGTGACGCGTACACCCACGATTAGCTCGAATTAGTGTTCCGCACATCACATGGGACACCAACACAACAAGCCCCTCTGTGTTAATTTATACGGTGCCCTGTCACCTGGCCAGCGTGCACCCACCCAGTTGTTTTGGAACAAGGATTGGAAATGGCGGGCTGGTGCACCGCGCGGTGAGTCGCCAGAAACCCCAGGATATCGGGGAACCCGCGGAGCGAGCGGTTGACCTGCGGCGGTGTTGGCGACGATTAGTCTGCGAGCGTGGTGACGGAGACGCGGTGACGAGACGGAGCGATGAGCTCGGTTCATGCGCAGGAGCCGGATGGGTCGTTGCACCGCAAGGACCATGAGAGGTGGCGACTGCGGTGGCTGCATTGGCGGGAGGCCTTCATCCCGCGGTGGGTTGTGACCGTAGCCTCTGATGATGATGCGAGTGTCGTTCCGGCCTGGAAAAGGGGGGGGGGCGGTGGGGTTTGCGACAGATGGGTTGCAGTAGTTGGGGGCATGGCCAATGGGAGGGGGGGCTGTCTGTCCGCTGCGGGCCCCCCATGGAGGTCACGGCCGCCCTGCGTTTGTTTTTCACCGTTTGACACGAGCCACTTGCGCTGAGCGCTTGAGCCCGCCGCTCCTGCGACAGCACCGCAAATATTTACGTTTATTCGCCGGGATCGCCTCGTTCATAATGGCCGAGCCGTCCAAACGTTCTCCTTTTTTCTCTGCGCTCCCTCCCTCCGTCTGTCCCTGCCAGCCCTGCGTTGTGTCATCGGCCGGCGTAAACACTCGGCCTTCGTAAATCATCTCGGGTTTTTATTCGCTGCTGTTTTGTTTTCTCTCGAGCGGCGGTAGGTCGGGGGGTGAGGGGGAGGGGGGGTGTGTGGGGGGCGGCCGCCGGCTTACCCGTGTCCGCCACGTGCCGGGCCTGATCACCCCCGCACCGCGGACACGCGTGCCGCCAGTGGTGGTGGTGACGATGGAGTGGTAGGCATGGTGTCTCCCCGCCGGTGGTGATGAGTAGGAGGCCTGGTGTGCCCGCACTGGTGGTGACGGGCGTCTGGGTTGAGCGCGAGGGCTGAGTTTAAACCGTCGCTAGGGTCAAAGTTGAAGGTCACTGAAGCTGGACAGGGTCCAAAGTGCGCCGTGTTACAAAGTGTCTGGCTTGGCTGTGACGAGGAAACTGTGAGGTTGGGAGTGGTGAGGAGACTGTGAGGTTGGGGGTGGTGAGGAGGTTGGGGGTGGTGAGGAGGCTGTGAGGTTGGGGGTGGTGAGGAGGTTGGGGGTGGTGAGGAGGCTGTGAGGTTGGGGGTGGTGAGGAGGTTGGGGGTGGTGAGGAGGCTGTGAGGTTGGGGGTGGTGAGGAGGTTGGGGTGGTGAGGAGGTTGGGGGTGGTGAGGAGGTTGGGAGTGGTGAGGAGGTTGTGAGGTTGGGGGTGGTGAGGAGGTTGGGGGTGGTGAGGAGACTGTGAGGTTGGGGGTGGTGAGGAGGTTGGGGGTGGTGAGGAGGTTGGGGGTGGTGAGGAGGCTGTGAGGTTGGGGGTGGTGAGGAGGTTGGGGTGGTGAGGAGGTTGGGGGTGGTAAGGAGGTTGGGAGTGGTGAGGAGGTTGTGAGGTTGGGGGTGGTGAGGAGGTTGGGGGTGGTGAGGAGGTTGGGGTGGTGAGGAGGTTGGGGGTGGTGAGGAGGCTGTGAGGTTGGGGGTGGTGAGGAGGTTGGGGGTGGTGAGGAGGTTGGGGGTGGTGAGGAGGCTGTGAGGTTGGGGGTGGTGAGGAGGTTGGGGTGGTGAGGAGGTTGGGGGTGGTGAGGAGGTTGTGAGGTTGGGGGTGGTGAGGAGGTTGTGAGGTTGGGGGTGGTGAGGAGGTTGGGGGTGGTGAGGAGGTTGGGGGTGGTGAGGAGGCTGTGAGGTTGGGGGTGGTGAGGAGGCTGTGAGGTTGGGGGTGGTGAGGAGGTTGGGGGTGGTGAGGAGGTTGGGGGTGGTGAGGAGGTTGGGGTGGTGAGAAGGTTGGGGGTGGTGAGGAGGTTGGGGGTGGTGAGGAGGCTGTGAGGTTGGGGGTGTTGAGGAGGTTGGGGTGGTGAGGAGGTTGGGGGTGGTGAGGAGGTTGTGAGGATGGGGGTGGTGAGGAGGTTGGGGGTGGTGAGGAGGTTGGGGTGGTGAGGAGGTTGGGGTGGTGAGGAGGTTGTGAGGTTGGGGGTGGTGAGGAGGTTGGGGGTGGTGAGGAGGTTGTGAGGTTGGGGGTGGTGAGGAGGTTGGGGTGGTGAGGAGGTTGGGGTGGTGAGGAGGTTGTGAGGTTGGGGGTGGTGAGGAGGTTGGGGGTGGTGAGGAGGTTGGGGGTGGTGAGGAGGTTGGGGGTGGTGAGGAGGTTGGGGGTGGTGAGGAGGTTGGGGGTGGTGAGGAGGTTGTGAGGTTGGGGGTGGTGAGGAAGTTGGGGTGGTGAGGAGGTTGTGAGGTTGGGGGTGGTGAGGAGGTTGGGGGTGGTGAGGAGGTTGTGAGGTTGGGGGTGGTGAGGAGGTTGGGGTGGTGAGGAGGTTGTGAGGTTGGGGGTGGTGAGGAGGTTGGGGGTGGTGAGGAGGTTGGGGTGGTGAGGAGGTTGTGAGGTTGGGGGTGGTGAGGAGGTTGTGAGGTTGGGGTGGTGAGGAGGTTGGGGTGGTGAGGAGGTTGTGAGGTTGGGGTGGTGAGGAGGTTGGGGTGGTGAGGAGGTTGTGAGGTTGGGGGTGGTGAGGAGGTTGGGGTGGTGAGGAGGTTGTGAGGTTGGGGTGGTGAGGAGGTTGTGAGGTTGGGGGGTGGTGAGGAGGTTGGGGGTGGTGAGGAGGTTGTGAGGTTGGGGTGGTGAGGAGGTTGGGGTGGTGAGGAGGTTGTGAGGTTGGGGGTGGTGAGGAGGTTGGGGTGGTGAGGAGGTTGGGGGTGGTGAGGAGGTTGGGGTGGTGAGGAGGTTGGGGGTGGTGAGGAGGTTGGGGTGGTGAGGAGGTTGAGGGTGGTGAGGAGGCTGCGTGGCTGTGAAGGAGTGCTGAGCGGATGTTCCAGGATGGGGGTGAGCGCAGGAGTCCGCGGAGTTCACAGGAGTGGGAATTAGCGCCACGGAGGCGGTGGCTGTCAAACGGTAATTAGTTGAAAGTTAGGCTCGAGTAAGAGGGAGGTTTATTTTAAAGCCCGTCTTGGTGGTAAAGTGTAGGCGGGTTCGTTATAAACCACCGGGGCTGGGTTGCAACGGGGGCGGCGGGGGGGAGCTGGGATTAAACTGTGGTTTATGTTTCAGTTGGTCAAGTTGGGGTTTCCCGTCTTGCCGAGGGGTGAGCCCAGCACGGGGAGGGGTGGGGTGGATGGGGGGGGGGGTCAGGGAGAGAAACCGCGCGCGGTGAATTGAGAAGAAAAATCCTGGGGGTTTTCAAAATAATTCTCAGCTGCACCGAGGATTCGTTTCACGGCCGCCGCTGAGCGTCCGGGCGGGCGGCGCGCCGTATATTTTCATTTCACGCAACCCCCCCCCCCTCCGATGAATAAGGCGGCTTGGGTAAATACAGATTAATTAAAATCAGGTCGTTGAGTCCGTGTCAGGCCGAGAGGAGAGTCGCGAGGGCACGTGGGCGGCCGTGACCCCATGTGACCTGGCCGCCTCCCGGCAGTCGGCGCGTGGCCGTCGGCGGCTCCTGGGAATCCCGGTGAGCCTCTCCCGAGCGTGGCCGCCGCCGACAGCCCCCGCCGCCGCTACCCGCGCCACCAACACAACCACGGCCACCGCCGCCGCCAATGCGATCTCCGCCACCACTGGCATCGCAACTACCATCGCCGCCGCCACTACCACCGCCATTACAATCATCACCGCAGCGGCCTCCGCCGCCGCCGCCCTCGGCACTGCCACGGCCCCCGTAGGCACGCCCGCCGTGCGCCCCTCGGGTTCGCCGCGGGGGTGGGGGAGGGGGGCTGGGAGCGGGTCGTCCCGGCCCGCACCCCCCCCCACCACCACCACGTGAGACCGGGGGCGCTCCCCGCACGACGCGCGGTGACCCCCGCGGGCAGAAACCCGCCGGTGATGAAAACATCGCGGCACTCCTCGTCCCTGCCGCTGCGGCTGCTGCTTTCGCTGCTCGGTATGTGGATAATAATAATAATAGTTACAATAAAGAAATAAAATATAAAAACAGCGGCGAAGAAACGCCCCAAAATGTTGGAGCGTGTTTAAAAAAAAAAATCCGCAGGGCAGCATCCGGCGCAGGGCGAGAGGAGCGGCGGCCACATGGCAGCACGGCCGCCACGCGCCAGCTCAAGAGCCCTCCTCGTAATTAGCGGCAAATTCTTCATCAAACGACGACGTGTTCTGGACTTCCCGCTCCGGCAACACCCCCCCACCACCACCGCTCTCACCGTGACCCGGGGCGCTGGCCACGCACCGACCAACCAAGTTGTTTTCACTGCTCGCACACGTGTGCTTGCTAGTGTGTGTGTGTGCGTGCGTGGTAGTGTGCGTGTGTGGTAGTGTGCGTGCGTGGTAGTGTGCGTGCTCACGTGTGTGTATGTATGCGTGCGTGCTTGTGTGCCGCTCCCACGAGCCGCCCTGCAATGTAATGGCCAGGCCAGCCGCACCGCGTTGTGCCCTGCTCTGCCAAGCGCACGTCCCGGCCACAAACTGGGCACGACCACCTGCCCTGAACCAGAGCTCTATTTTTAACCCTAACCATGTCTCAACTCTCCCCCGACTCTTACCTTGACTCTCACCTTGACTCTCACCTTAACCCAAACGCACTCACCCATGATAACCATCACCCTCGCCAGAGTTTTTATCTCAAACCATAATGTTAACTCCAGTCCTCACCATAATTCTTAACAGCATTCGGCCTAATCGGGAATCTAACCTTAACGCCGGCAGGACGAGGGCTGGGCGGATGGGGGGGGGGGCGGCGTGGTCTGTTCCGTGCGGTCCCTTTGAAGTCCGATCGTGCGGAGGAGCGGTCGAGCGCATCTTGGCCTGGCACGCGCACGCACGCACGGGCACCATCGCGATGCTCGCACACGTGTGCGCGTGCGTTTGTGCGCGTGTGACTAATGTCTGAGTTTGACGAGGAACGCGAGGAATGGAGCGGGCTCTGTGGGAAATGTTTGGCGTACCTGACACGTCCCATTGACGCGCCGCGCGAGCGAGCACGGGTGCGCCCCCGCCCACAACCCCCCAGCCGCCGCGGCGCTCCGGCACATCTGCGCGTGCCGGTGGTGGTGTCTGGGTGGGAGGGTGGGTCCCGGTGCGTGCACGCGCGCATGCGTGTGCGCTTGTCTGCGTGTGTGCACGCGGCAGCAGCAGCAGCAGCAGACGTCTGGCTGGGTGGGTCCCAGCTGTGTGTCGCTGCTTGAGTGGTGCAGCGTTGGGCGTGTGTGCGTGTGTGCGTGTGTGCGTGTGTGCGTGTGTGCGTGTGTGCGTGTGTGCGTGTGTGCGTGTGTGCGTGTGTGCGTGTGTGCGTGTGTGCGTGTGTGCGTGTGTGCGTGTGTGCGTGTGTGCGTGCGTGTTTGCAAACCGCACGGTTTGCCAACTCCACCGTTGTCTCATTCTGCCGCGGTTCGTTGTCCCCCTCTTTTGGAGGAGGGGTGGGGGAGGCCTCCCCCATGGCACCCCCCCCCCCCGCACCTGCAGTGCGTGCGTGGCGCTCGTCTCTGCTCGGCCTGCAGATGTGGTGGCGTGATGGGGCAGCGGGTGATGTGTGTGGTGGGGCGGAGGGTCGGTGTAGGGTGGGGGGGGAGCAGAGCGGGCGAGTGGGCGGGCGACGACACGTATTTTTGTTTGGTTTTGTTCCCTTGTGCAGCTGCTCAAGTTCAGCAGGTGCTGCGGATGGCGCGTTGTGTAATGGCGCGCTTGCGCGTGTCTATCCGCGTCGGCGTGTGTGTCGGCGTTTGCCTGTCCCGTGTGCGCGTGCGTGTTTGTCCGTGCCCGCTTGTCCGTACGTGCGTGCGTACGTGCGTGCGCCTGCCAGCGCATGTGCACGAGCAGGGCAGCCAGCGCCCTGCGGTGGGAGCGAAGGGGTGGTGGGACAGGCGGGACCCGTTCCCCGCCCCCCCCCACCGCCTCCCCATCCCCACCGCCCTCCCTCCCTCCCTCTCCCGGCGCGGGTAATTCCTAGCGTTCCTCCTGCAAGCGGCCACTTCCCGTGCGAGCTGCCCACATTCCCTCCCGCCCGTCCCAGGGGACGTCTTAACCTGCTGTGCCGTTAGGGGCAGCCCAACACGGCCCCCCCCCACCACCACCGCCGCTGCCGCCTCATCGGCCCACGCCACCCGCCCCCCTCTCGCCGTCATTGTTATATTTTATTTGGTAACATTTTCTTGCGTGTGTCTGCACATTTTTTTCCCCTCTCTCGGTTCGGAGTTATTTTTTTGAAATGGCGAGCGCGAGTTGTTATTACTACCGCCACTGCCATCGCCGCCACTACCACCGCCGCTGCTGGTGGAAAAGTGGTTCTCTCCGAGGCCGAGCGCCAATGGGCAGAGATGCTGACAGCGAGCACCAGCGGGGTTGCCCACGCCAAAGCCTCGCACCGATTGACAGCTCCCACCTCACCGTGGCACGACCGGCAACCGACCTCGAGAAATTTGTCGGAGGGCCCAAGTGGCACAGGTGGTACGGGGTCAGCGGGACTCCCCCCCCCCCCGTAATGCAGGAGCGGGTGTCGCTGTGGATGGAGTGGTTGCGGCGCGTGCGCTCTTGTGGTGTAGGTGAAGTGGTTGCGGTAGTCGGCTGTGTAGCGTTCTCCCTGTGAGGATGCCTGCGGTTGCTTGGCGGTTGTTGTGGCACCCGTAATGGTAGCGGATGTGACAGTGGTTCTGATGGCTCGTGCTTGTGGTGGCGGCGCTGTACGTGGTCGTGCTGGCAGACGCACGCACCGTGGGGGCCGAGTCGTTTGGTGTTTGGCCCGCGAAGTGAGAGTCTGAGTGCGTGTGTGTGCATGTGTGGGGAGTGGTGGTGTAGTGGTTAGGACACTGAAAAACAAACCCGACGACCCGAGGTCGACTCAGCCTTAATTGAGTACCTCGTGCAGGCTGTAAACATCAGCATTGGGGAAACAAAGGCGGCCGCGGCATGGTCCTAGCCACCACCCACCCTCGTGCCAGGCTCTGGAGGTATTGCTCGCAACCGCACTTTCCCCAACAGTCTGCTAGAGGCTCCACGGGGGATGTTTCGCTGCAGGTGCAATGTGAAGCCCTGTGCCGGCCTCACCGCCACTGATGGGAGTTGGAGCGTGCGTGTTTTCTGTGTGCGTGCGTGTGTGTACGTCGTGTTTTTGACGCTTGTCTTTGTTATTGATGCCGTGTGTGATGTGTTGGGGTGTTTTTGGAGCTTGCTCGTGCGTGCTTGTACGTGACGTGTTTTTATTTCTGTTTGGAGTATTTTCAGCTCGCGGTCTTGATAGTTGCGGTTATGGTTAGGAGTGGATTTTGTCGAACTCTTGAGAACTTAAGAGGCCAAGATGAGTGTGGGTGAGTGAGCGTGTGTGTGGTGGTGTAGCGGTTAGCGCGCTGCGCTATGAACCTGATGACCCGGGTTCGATTCCCGCTCACGGCCAGCACCGGTGATGATTATCTGAACCGGTCCTGGGCCTCCCCTAGGTCGACTCGGCCTCAAATGAGTACCCGGTGCGGTGTGTAAACATCGTCACTGGGGATACGAAGGCGGCCGGGCGTGGTGTTGGCCACACACCGCCTCGTGTGCCGTGCCGGCCTTCATAGGTGCTCGCTAACAGCACTTGCCCCAACAATCTGTTAAAGCTGCACGGGGGATGTTTTTGATGGGTGATATGTTGGGTGGGATGTTGTGTGCGAGTGAGGTGATGAGTTGAGTGAGTGAGTTGATTTTGTCTAACCAGGAGGAAGCGCTTAGAGACCAGGATAGTCTCATGTCCAAAAGTCACCTGGCTCCTCCACCACAGTGACAGAAGCAAACTCGAGCGTGTAACAAGTACCACCACCGAGAAGCAGATCAATCCCTGTGTGTGTGGCGTGTGTGTGTTGTGTGTTGCGTGTGTGTGTGGTGTGTGTGTTGTGTGTGCGCGTTGTGTGTGTGTGGTGTGTGTGTTGCGTGTGTGTGTTGCGTGTGTGTGGTGTGTGTTGTGTGTGCGCGGTGTGTGTGTGTGTGTGTGTTGCGTGTGTGTGTGTGTGGTGTGTGTGTGGTGTGTGTTGTGTGTGCGCGTTGTGTGTGTGTGTGCGTTGCGCGCATGTGGAAGAAAGCTGCGAGACGTCTGTGCAGCCCATGGGCTTGTAATCACCAACACGCCGTTTTGGCATCGGCACATCCACACAACATCACGGGTGCACGCCGGTTCAAAGCAAGAACATCTGCTGGACTATAAAGTGACGGAACAGCGATTTCAGGCCCATGTTCTTGACACCAGGACCTGCCGTGGAGCTCATCTGCCCACCGACCATTGGCTTGACATTTATTAGATGCGAATAACATATAGTTCGAGAGGCTTTTAATGACTGTACAGGAGGAATTTCCATCTGGTACAGATACAACGGGAGGCTGATTGATGCCCGGTTGCGGTCGAGGGATGGCTCCCTACTGGTCAAACATATTTATGTTTATGATCTGGTAATTGCTGCTCATGCTGAGAAGGAATTGGAGAAGCTGCTGCTGAATCTGGAGTGTGCTTCTGAGCGGTGGGGGCTTCACCATTGGCCCCCCAAATATCAAAGCACCTGCCTGGGTATTTCATGTCATCAAATGCTCCCTTCCCTCCACTCCCCATGAGTGAAGGGGCAGTTGTGTTTAAGTGTACGTACCGGGCTGTGTGCTTATGACCAGCTCCGGTTTGGCAGCGGAAGTCTCACTCCAAATCAGTCGAGTAGCATCTTTTCATCGGCTGCGTAATGCTGTTTGGAATCTACCTGGTCTTTTGCTCCATACAAAGCTCTGGGTCGTCTTGGCTACAGTCATGCCCTCCCTGCTCTATGCTTCCAAAACGTGGAGCCCTCTAAAGTAACCTCTGCATCACTGAAACATTTGCGCATGGCTTGCCTACGATCCATCCTGGGTTTAACCAGACTGGATTGTGTGAGAAGCTAACAGATGCTCATCAGTGAGCTCTTTTGGCAGGTGAAGCTACTTTTTACGGGGTCATGTATCCTACATGCCCAGCCACAATATGCCCCAAGCAGCTTCTGTTTGGTTGGATAGAGGGGGCTAAATGGGTGTGGCACAGGTTACTGAAGACACGGGCTGATGTGGTACAGGAGGATGTGGCGCTGAGTGGCCTTACCGATGACTGGTACCAGCAGTGTCAAGATCAACCTCTGGAGGAGGTTAGTGAAAGATGCTGCTGAACGGTTGGAGGGAGTCTCCCTCCAAAAACAGCGGAGAGCAGAGGAGCGATGCTCACAACAACGAGCAGGGCGGCGGGTGGCTAAAGCACAGCAAGTCAACACAGTGGGGAGCACAGGTGGTGCATCTATTCGTCATCTCCGTCAGCCCATGGTCACCTGGGTGTGTCCCGTGACCTGTCGGTGAGCCTTCGACACGTGTCCTTCAGAGTGCACCTCGCCTGGCACAAGTGCCGTGGTGACGTCACAGCCACTTGGCTGGAAACAGCGGTTGTTTTTGTTGTTGGCAATGCGTTACGTTTGTGGTGGGTGTATGTCGTCCTTGTTGTGTGTGTTTTAATGTTGTAGTTTGTTTTGTTTGTATGCCATTAGTGTCGCCCGTGGGAGGGGCAGCAGCAGCATCACGTGATTCCTGCAGGGCTTGTCTTTGGCAGGGGGCAGTCTGGGTAGAGCCAGCTGCTGCTGCTGCAATGAGAAGTATTGGGAATTTCAGGTGAAGTCTGCGGGATTTTGCGCCGGGGGAAATTGGGATTTCCGCAATGACTTCTTCTGGGGCGTGGTGCGTGTGTGCCTACGGGGTGATTCGCGCTCAGACCTGGTAAATATCGCAAATCCACGCCGGCGTCGGTGGTCGTGCGATGTGCCGGTAATACTGCAGAAGATATTTTAACGGGGTTACGGTCGTGGGCTTGGTTTGGCTGTAACGGTTTGGGATGACACGGTGCGCTGTGATGGGCTCTGCAGGGATTATGGGGTTGGGCAGGGGGGTGTGTGGGGGGGGTGCACATGACTGGGCCCCTCTGCCTTTGTGAGATAACGGTATTGGTGTTGGTTAACTGCGTGTAGGAGCTGTGTGTGTGGCTGTAATTGCTTGTGTGTGTGTGTAGCTGTGATTGTGTGCGTGCGTGGTAGGGGAAGCGGTAGTGTGTCGTGGTTAGCGCACTGTGCTACAGACCCGGTGACCTGAGTTCTATTCCAGTTCGTGGCCAACACCAGGAGCAAATATCTGAACCGGTCCTGGGCCTGTCCTAGGTCGACTCGGCCTCAAATGAGTACCTGGTGCGATGTGTAAACATCGCCAATGGGGAGACAAAGGTGATTGGGCCAAGTGCTGGCCACCAATCCACCTGTGTGCCTTTACGGCCTTTATAGGTACTCGCTGACAGCACTTGTGCCTGCAGACTCTTCAGGCTACACGGGGGATCTTTGTCTTGTGTGCGTCGTAAGCCGTGTCCGTGATTGTGTGGATGCGTGCAAGTACACGTGTCATGTGTGTGTGTGTGCGAGCGTGGTGGTGTTTTTGTGTGTGTGGTGTGCACCTTTGTGTCCGTGTGTGTAATGGTTAGTGAACGCGCTGTGAACCCAGTGACCCGAATTTGATTCCTGCTTACAGCAAATCACAGTGGCGAATATCTGAACCGGTCCTGGCCCCCCCCCTCCCCCTAGGTGTACTTGGCCTTAAATGAGTACCTGGTGTTGATGTGTAGACATCAGCGTTGGGAGACAAAGGCAGCCGGGCGTGGTGCTGGCCACAACTGCCCCCCTTGTGTACCATACCGGCTTTCACAAAGTGCCCGCAAACAGCACTTGTCCCAACGGCTATACGGGGGAGCTTTGCTTCTGTTCAAGCGAGCATCGAATCAGTCCACACACCACGGTGAGGCTGTGTCTGTGGTGCCCGCCTGTGCCCACGCGCCTGTACGCTCGGGGGGGGGGGCTGCACCGGAGAGATGGATCAGACGGCGCTGCCACTGCTGTTGCTGCTGTTGCTGCTGCTGCTGCACCGCTCGGGTTTCCAGGCCTGCGTTCCGCTCATTCCAGTAGCGCGGACCCTGCTCTCGCCTGCTTTTAATTTCTACTGCGGAATTTCAGATATTTTTTTTCTCTCTTTTACATTTTTTTTCTTATTTCCAATTGTAGCTGTTTGAGGTCATAGAAGAATGTAAGGGGTTGCATTCCGCTCCGTGGTACGGAGCCCCGCAAACATCCACACGTGTGCCGCGGGTCACATGACCACGCACCGCAGTAAACACGGCCGCCGCCCCCCTCCGCCCTCCTCGCCCCTCCCCTCTCCACCCCCCTCTTTCTCTCCCCTCCCTCCTCCCCCATTCATCGCTCACCCCTCCCCGACCCCCAGAATCGATTTCGCAGACAGCAGCTACCTGCTTTGGTAGCCGTCGCAGCAGTGGTGTCTCGTGCGTGCATCTGTGTGGTGATAGCCGGTGGTGATGTCTAGCACCGCTGCTACACATCCTCCTTCAAGTCCCACACACGGCCAACATAGATGGCGAATGTCTGAACGGGTCCTGGACCTGTCCCCCGAGGTTCGACTCGGACTTAAATGAGTACCTAGAGCGTTGTTTAGTTTTCTGCACTGGGGAGACAAAGGCAGCCGGGCGTAGTGCTGGCCACCCACCCACCCCCTCGTGCCGGCCCCCATAGGTTCCACTCGCCAACAGCACTTGCCCCAACAGCCTGTGCTGGTTACATGGGGAATCTTTGTTTGTGTTACGTGACATACAGATCATTCTTAATTTGTACCTGCACTCTATGTACGTCTCGTGTGACACGTGCACACACACACACACACGTGAACCTTCGAGTCACTCTTGCCTACAATCACGTGTGGTGGTGGTGTGGTTAAAGAGAGGCTACATGGGAGCTCTTTGTCTTTGTGTGTGCGCGGCGCAGGAGTCCAAGAAGGGGGAGGCCAAGCCGGTAGCCACGCCGGGTTCCAAGACCCCCAAGACCCCCAAGTCACCCAAGTCCCCTAAAGGCCCCATCTCCCTGGAGGAAGTGAAGACCAAACTGAAGGAGCAGATAGAAAAGGTCAGGGGTCGCGCCGGGGTCGCCCACGGCACAGTTCGGGGTCGGAGGGGGCGCGTCTGGATCGAGGTTGGGGGGCCGGGGGGGTGAGGGGGCTCCTCGCTAGAGGTGGTGGGGGGGGGGCTACCCCTGTAAGTGTCTCCCCTTGTCCCCGGATTTGACGGTGTGGTTTCGTGTCGTGCAGAACATGGGCATGCCCAAGACGGAGGAGAAGTTTGGGAACTTTTTGAAGAGCTCCTTCAAGGTGGAGGACACCAAGGTGAGGGGGCCGCACTGCCGCTCAGCGGCATCGCATCTCGACACACGTGAAGGGCACTCCCGGTGGCAGCTGTCCCTGTGCAGCACAAGGCGTTTCTCGGCACTTGGCCTGTAATTCAGCATTGATCTGGTACCAGCAGGGAGCGATGATTGCTGCCGTGTGTGCGATCCCATTTCGGCAACATTTTGCAAATCTGGACCGCGACGCCGACAAGCGACGGCCTACTGTGGCATCCAACGCGAATGAGGCCCCACCCAGTGTTAACCAGGGTGGCCTGCCGGAATCGAACTGCGAACCTCCACAACAAGCGGCTCATGCACCACCGCTGGGCTATGTCACAGCTCCATACACCTATCATGCACCTATCATACACCTATCGTGCGCCAATCATACACCTATCGTGCGCCTATCGTGCACCTATCATACACCTATCGTGCACCTATCATACACCTATCGTGCGCCAATCATGCACCTATCGTGCGCCTATCGTGCACCTATCATACACCTATCATGCACCTATCATACACCTATCGTGCGCCAATCATACACCTATCGTGCGCCTATCATACACCTATCGTGCGCCTATCGTGCACCTATCATACACCTATCGTGCACCTATCATACACCTATCGTGCGCCAATCATGCACCTATCGTGCGCCAATCATGCACCTATCATACACCTATCGTGCACCTATCATACACCTATCGTGCACCTATCATACACCTATCGTGCGCCAATCATGCACCTATCGTGCGCCAATCATACACCTATCATACACCAATCATACACCTATCATACACCAATCATACACCTATCATGCACCTATCATACACCTATCGTGTGCCAATCATGCACTTATCATACACCTATCATACACCTATCATACACTGTAATCTCACGTGTCACGTGTCATCATTCACAACCGTTCTCGCACACAGACACCTGTGATCACAACACAAATTATCTTACCCACATATCATCACACACCTGCCACACACCTGACACACCTGACATTACACACACCTGTCTTAGCACATGCATGCCTCTCATCACAAGCACGGGCAGTACCACCTATGCAGTCGGTCACAACCGCACACCCCGACACGCACGCACACCTACAGTCCCTCGAGGGAACCCACGCACATTTCTATTGTGACTTTTATCCAGGAGAGCCTTGCCGAGTCTCAAGACTCTCCTTCAGGAGGATCCTGCCAGGTTTTTGCAGTAGAGGGCGATGTCGCTGTTGTTTGCGATCCCGATTGAGTGATTAGCAGGGAATATTTTAGCATTGAAGTGGTTTGACCAATCCCGGTTACGCAGTGTGGGTTTATGTTCACTATGGAGGGAAATGGGGATCCCATTGTAGGGAACCCACGCAGAACAGGGGGAGAACACGCAAACTCCACGCAGCACAGGGAGAACACGCAAACTCCACGCAGTATAAAGTGAGAACACGCAAACTCCACGCAGCACAGGGCAGAACACGCAAACTCCACGCAGTCTAAAGTGAGAACACGCAAACTCCACGCACCACGGGGCAGAACACGCAAACTCCACGCAGTCTAAAGTGAGAACACGCAAACTCCACGCAGCACAGGGAGAACACGCAAACTCCACGCAGTCTAAAGCGAGAACACGCAAACTCCACGCACCACGGGGGAGAACACGCAAACTCCACGCAGTCTAAAGCGAGAACACGCAAACTCCACGCACCACGGGGCAGAACACGCAAACTCCACGCAGTCTAAAGTGAGAACACGCAAACTCCACGCAGCGCGGGGGAGAACACGCAAACTCCACGCAGTCTAAAGTGAGAACACGCAAACTCCACGCACCACGGGGGAGAACACGCAAACTCCACGCAGTCTAAAGTGAGAACACGCAAACTCCACGCTCCACGGGGGAGAACACGCAAACTCCACGCAGTCTAAAGTGAGAACACGCAAACTCCATGCAGCACGGGGGAGAACACGCAAACCCCACGCAGTCTAAAGCGAGAACACGCAAACTCCACGCATCGCGGGGGAGAACACGCAAACTCCACGCAGTCTAAAGTGAGAACACGCAAACTCCACGCAGCGCGGGGGAGAACACGCAAACTCCACGCAGTCTAAAGTGAGAACACGCAAACTCCACGCAGCGCGGGGGAGAACACGCAAACTCCACGCAGTCTAAAGTGAGAACACGCAAACTTCACGCAGCACGAGGAGAACACGCAAACTCCACGCAGTCTAAAGTGAGAACACGCAAACTCCACGCAGCGCGGGGGAGAACACGCAAACTCCACGCAGTCTAAAGTGAGAACACGCAAACTCCACGCAGTCTAAAGTGAGAACACGCAAACTCCACGCAGTCTAAAGTGAGAACACGCAAACTCCACGCACCACGGGGGAGAACACGCAAACTCCACGCAGTCTAAAGTGAGAACACGCAAACTCCACGCAGCACGGGGGGCGCCCGAGTTGGGGATTGAATCCAGGCCGTTCTGGCCGTGAGGCGCGCGACCGTCGGCCCTGCCGCGTCCCTCGTGTCCACGGCCACGCCGCCCAGAGACGGCGTCCCGTCTCCTCGGGGGGGGGGGGGGGGGGGGGCGCTGAACCTGGCGAGCAGCTCGAGGTGGGGGGCGCCTGCGTGGGGACGCGTTGGCCCCCCCCCCCGGGCTGCAGGCAGGGGGGGGGGCACCACGCAGGAGATGCCTCGTGCAGAGCCGCTGGAGCCTCCGTGAGGCTTTCCTTAATAAAGGGCCGAATTATTATTGTTATAATCCTGAGCGCAGAAGTGGGCATTAATTGAGCTGTGCAGCAGTGGGTAGCCGTTAAACCGTGCAGCAGTGGACCAACGCGTGCAGCAGTGGACCAACGCTTGCAGCAGGAGGCGACTGTCTGCTTGTGAGGCAGCGAGCATTGTCAGCGCTTGCAGCAGGAGGATTCTTCTTTTTGCTGCAGTGGGGTGGAGGGTAAGGGGGGGGGGTCAGGGTGGTGCGGCGGTCACCCCCTCTCCCCTGTGATGTCACATGCGGTGATGTCACATCCCCGTGACGTCGTGGGGCGGTGACGTCGCCTCCCCTGGCGCAAGTCCGCCCTTTCCCGAAGCCGTGCTCACTGGCTCACTCACACGCCCCCCCCCCCCGCATGTGTGTCGTCGCTGTCGCATCCCCGCCCGGAGATTCCATTGTGAGGAGCATGGGAAATCCTGTGTGCGCGCGCGCGTATGTGACGGTGTGTGCGTGCGTGCGTGCTTATGTTAGCACGTGTGTGTGTGCGTGCGCGTGCCAGAGCATGTGTTTGTGCACGTATGAGCGTGCGAGTGGGAAAGTGTGAGCGGGCGTGAGAGGGCGAGCGTCGTGGGTGTGTCCGCGTGCACGCGTTCGTTTGCGTGTGGGAGAAAGCGTCTGCATGAATGGATGTTTGTGAATGGAGATATACGAGTGTGAGTGCGCGTGTACGCACGCATGCCTTTGCACGTGGGTCATTGTGTTAATGTGTGTGTGAAGGGTTGTGTGTTTAGAGGGTGTGTATGAATGAGTGTCATCGTTGTGCATGTGCGTGCGTATGAAAGGATGTGCGCATGCCTGTGGAGTTGTAGCACTGCGCTACAGACCTAGCGACCTGAGTTCAATTCCCACCCACGGCCAACATCGCCGACGAATATTTGAATCGGTCTTGGGGCCTTCACGAGGTCGACTCGGCCTAAACGTAGTACCTGGTGCAGTGTGCAAACATCAGCGGTGGAGAGACAAAGGCAGCAGGGCATGCTTATGGCCACCACCCCCCTCCCCCTTGTGTGTGCCATTGCGACCTTCGGAGGTGCTCACGAACAGCTCTTGCCCCAAAAGTCTGCGAGGGGGTTGCGGGCGGGAGGGACTCTTTCACTTTGATTACAGAGAAGCCCAGTGTCTCGCAGATTCCCTCTTGCACAGACGCACTCTCTCTCGCCCCTGTCTCACAGACCGTTGGGGCAAGTGCTCTTTGCGGGCGCCTACGAAGTCCGACGAGGCACACGAGGGAGTGCGTGGCTAGCACCGCACCCGGCTGCCTTTGTCTTCCCACTGCCGATATTTATATCCCGCTAAGGGGTGCTCATTTGAGGCTTGCCTTGGGGCGGCGGTCCCAGAACCGGTTCAGATATACGCCACGATAATCGATCACGAGCGCTAAGCGAACTCTGCTCGCCGGGTTCACGGCGCAAAGCGCTCACCGCTTGGTCTAGCGCGTACACATTGGTGGTCGTCAGCATTGCCCTGCCACGCCTCACCTGTGCCCCCCCACCCCCCGCCCAGGTCATGAAGGAGCTGTGGAGTTGGAGCTTGACGCAGACAAAGTCTTGAGGAGCTCCCGACACCCAACCCGGAGGGGGGGCTTCATCACAGTCCGTCCAAACTGGGCCCTGTCCCCTGCCGTCCCCCCCCCCCCCTGCCAGTTCATCATCCCCCCCCCCCCCCCTTTTAATCGCGGAGACGGCGTTAGACATGACATTGTTTTGTGTGTGTATGTTCAGGTTTATTTGGCGCGGTTTTAACATCACACGTTTTATTACATTTTTTACTGACGCACGAAGGGCGGCAACGTTAAGTGAAGTCTGCAGAGGCCCCAAACGATCCGTTAAGTGAAGCTGCGAGAACAGCAGAGGGAGGGAGGGAGGCGGCCCGAGCTGATGCCTGGTTGCTGTCAGTTTGGGGGAGGTGGGGGGGTGATGATCTTGAGATCGTTTTGTCGACCCCAAGGAGGAGCTTCCTGCCCTAGGACAGTGTTTCTCAACCGGGGGTACGCGAGGTGATTTATAAATGTGTGAAGTTGCATACATCAGTCATGGGTGAATAATGTGTATGAATCTGCCAATATGAAATAACGAGAGGTTAAATCCATATGGTAACCTCGAGTGATCTATCAGACATTTCTAAACTCGTTGATTGTACGCAAGGCGCGGGGTTCCAAGAGTAACCGGTCAACGCGAACCGATCGTGTCGCACGCACAGAGCGTCCCTTAAAGTTGCTTTCATTTGCTTGCAGTTAGCCTGTGAGGATACCTCACACAATGGACAAGTGGTTAAAATATTGACGTTCATTAATTCGTACCTTTATTTCTCAGAACCATGTTGGGTCAGGCAAGGGATGGGGGCGGGGGGGGGGTACAGTAGTAGCCAAACTAAGGTTGAGAACCACTGCCCTGGCAAGTTCCTGGAGGTTCCTGGAGGTCCCCTCGAGGTTCCTGGAGGTTCCTGGAGGTCCCCTCGAGGTTCCTGGAGGTCCCCTCGAGGTTCCTGGAGGTCCCCTCGAGGTTCCTGGAGGTCCCCTCGAGGTTCCTGGAGGGGTCCCTGCTGTGCCCCCTGATTGTGGTGCACCTCGTGCTTGTGGCATCTAATGAGTTTGGCGCGGTGCGTGGCCTTTGTTACTTGTGGACAATAAAAGTGTGTTGGATACCATCCCCAGCGCGTTCTGATTTCTCTCTCCCGCGTTGCATCCAACCTGCTGCAGTTTGTTTTCTTTTCCCGTGGCCCCGTGACGCCACCGTGTTTGTGTGCGTGCGGCGTGGGCAGCGGTGGCCCAGTGGTCAGCGCACCGCGCTACCGACCCGGCCACCCGAGTTCTGTTTCCGCTCACGGAGGAGACATCGGCGACGAAATATCTGAACCGGCCCTTGGCCTCCCCGGGGCCGACTCGGCCTCATCAGCACTGGGGAGCGACGAAGGCGGCGGCTGTGCGTGGTGTCGTCGGCCCAACACCCCCTCTCTAGCCACGTGACGCTGACGGCCTTCATCGGTGCTGCTCGCGACCGGCGCTTGCCACAACAGTGCAGGGCGGCGGGGGGGGGGGGCGCAACTGCCGCTCGCCCTGCCACCTCGATGCGGCGTTAATCGGGCGTCGATTTGAGGCTGCCCAGAGTGGTGGGATAAAGCGATGGGGGGGGGGGGTGGGGATAAAGCGATGGGGGGGGGGTGCCCACCACAGGCTGACTTACAAGTCCACCTACCCCCCCCCCCCGGCATCTGGCCGCGGGCCCCCAGGAGCCTCCTGGGCTCCGTGCGTGTCGACTCGGTTACGACGAGAATAGTTCAACACGAACCGGTTAAACTGGTAACAAACGTCAGGAAACCGGTAAACGATCCCAGTAGAATCTTAAGTCGTGGATGAATGCAACCGATTTAAGAAATGTGCCCCCCCCTCCCTCCCATTGTTTCCACTGCCGCGCCCGGAGATGGGAGCTGGGATCGAACCGGGCGACCCTCCGGCTTGCGGGTCGCGAGCGCGCTGTGCGGTGGCGGCTTCCCTTCGCTTCTCGATTAAAACAAAAAGTGTCGCTCACTCGTCGTGTTGAGCGCGGTCGGCGTGTGCGGCAAACCGATATTAACCCATTTTATGCGGTTACCGGTTACGCAAAACCGGGTTTTAATCACCCCCGACTCGCGATCGAGTGATGCAGGGAACAGCAACTCCTGCAGGGTGGACAAAGACAAAGACGCCCCGTGTAGCCCTTCAGAGCGTTGGGCCAAGTGGCGTTGAGCAGCACGCGGTAACCGCCGACGCGGCACCCAAGCGTGTCGGTGGCCATAACCACGCCCGGCCGCCTTTTTCTCCCCCATGCTGATGTGTATACACAACCACGCCGGGTCCTCATTTGAGGCTGAGTCGACTTGAAGGAAGCCCAGGACCGGGACCGGTTCTGATATTTCGTCACTTGGCCGTGAGCGGGAATCGGGTTCCCCGGGGCTCGGAGCGCTGTGCTCTTAAACGCTGCGCCACCGCTTCCCGCACACAAAGACAAAGATCCCCCGTACAGCCTAAACAGACTTTTGGGGCAAGTGCTGTTAGCGAGCACAGATGAAGGCCGTCACGGCACACGAGGGGGTGGCTAGCCAACACCACGCCCGACCGCCTTTGTCTTCCCATTGGTGATATTTCCACCCGGCACACGCACGTGTCCACACTTGCACACCGGCACGCGCCCAGCCGTGTTTGGCCAATCCACTGCTGGATGAGGGGCTCCCCTACGTCGGGGAGAGGTCACGGTAGTTATTTGACTATACTTCACCACGCTGGTCAGTAGGGGATGGTTAAAGCCGGGGTGACTTAAAGACACGGAAGCATAGAAGTGCAGTACATGAGTGGATTATTGCCATTGGCACGCAGCAGCTTTGCTACAACACCAAGCACTTGAGCAGGCTCAGACCCTGCTGAGCTTCCGAGATGGGCCCCGTTCCGGGTCATTCGATCATTGGCAGGGGCCGAGAGTTCAGCCAATCCCGTGATCACGCAGAGTTCCAGACATCCACTACAGCTGCATCAAAATTACTGTCACCAGCAAACTCAGCGTCATCGCCATCACCACGATTGACAGGTGCGTACTCAGAATCATCATCATGAGCAGCAGGCAGCTGCTTCGAGATCAGAATCGGATCGTCAGTGACATTGTTGTATCTTTATATTCACGTAATCAGTATCACGATTTCGTCACGACCATGATTAAGACTCACGTGTCCATCATCATCACGAATCGGATCTCATCGATTCTGAATCTTCGCAGCATCCGACATTCGTCAGGATCGCATCAAATGAGAATTGCATCACCGCTACCGTGAAAACCACCAACATTCATAATCACATCACTACCACCATCATCATCACCATCATCACCACCATCATCGTCACCACCATCATCACCATCATCACCACCATCACCACCACCATCATCACCACCATCACCACCATCATCACCATCATCACCACCATCACCATCACCACCATCATCACCACCATCACCACCATCATCACCACCATCATCACCACCATCATCACCATCATCACCACCATCACCACCATCATCACCACCATCACCACCATCATCATCATCACCATCATCACCACCATCATCACCACCATCACCACCATCATCATCATCACCATCATCACCACCATCATCACCACCATCATCATCACCACCATCATCACCATCATCACCATCATCATCACCATCATCACCACCATCACCATCATCACCACCATCACCACCGTCATCACCATAATCACCACCATCATCACCACCATCATCACCACCATCATCATCATCACCATCATCATCACCATCATCATCAACACCATCACCACCATCATCACCACCATCACCTTCATTCAGGCTCACATCAATCGTTTACGTCATCGCCATCATTCAGAATCAGAGCAGAATGACAGGATGAATCATGTCAATGATAAGTACTGCAGTATCACCACCATGATCATCACCATCACTCACAATCACACCACCACTACCATCACCATCCATGTAACACCATCACGACCATCACGGCCGCCGCCGCCGCCTGGGTGGGTGGAGGAGTCATTCGCCGCGCAGCTGAGCCGGGGGCGAGAGCGAGAGGGGAGAGAGGGGGGGGGCGAGGGGGGGGCGAGAGTGGGTGAAGAGAGAGCGAGAGGGGAGAGAGGGGGGGGAGAGCGAGTGGGGGAGAGAGAGGGGGGGAGCGAGAGGGGAGAGAGGGGGGAGGAGTGATGCGGGGGGAGGAGGAGGGGGAGGGAGGAGGAGTGAGGCAGGGAGGAGGAGGAGGGACACACATGCACACGCAATGTATAAATACAAAAATAAAAAAACCCAGACTCGCGTGACAATCCCGGCAGGCAGCAGCAGGAGGGCGCGCGAAGGAGTCGGAGAGGAGATCTGAGACGGTGGATCGGCAGTCGCGACTCGCGGCTGCCCGCGGCGATAGTCTTGCCCTTTGCCCAGCCTTGCCCCCTGACAGCCTTGCCCCCTGACAGCCTCGCGCGCCGCCGGCCCCCATCGCGTACAAGGCTGCCGTGCCCTTCGCGTCGCTTCGCCTCGCCGTCATCCCCAGGGCACCGCCCGGCTGGATTTTCCATTCTCCGTGCTGCTGCTGCAGCTGTCGAGACGCGAGACGAGGGTTTTTACGAGGGGGGTGGGTGAGTGGACCTCTTACGGATTGCCCCTGCTGCCCTGCTCTACCCTGCTGCTGTTCGCTGCCCTTGCCCTGCCCTCTCGCTGCCCCTGCCCGGCACCTGCCCGGCGGCCCGGCCTCGGCTCGGAGGAGAAGCAACGCGGATTCGTCTCGTCTCGTGTGCCCCGGGGCGACTCGCGCTCCCGGGGTCTCAGCGATGCGCGGCGCTCGGCAGGGAGCGCAGCAGCAGCAGCAGCATCAGCAGCATCATCAGCAGCAAGAACAAGAGGAACAGCAGTGGCGACATCGGGAGCGGCAGCCACACGAACTGCAGAATCATCATCATAGCCGTCACTATCATCAGCATCAGCAGCAGCATTATCAGCAGGAACAGCAACATAATCAGCAGCAGCAGCAGGAGCGAAACAATCATCGCCAGCATCAACAGCAGCGGCATCAGCAGACGAAACATCATCATCATCAGCAGCAGCAGACGAAACATCATCATCAGCAGCAGCAGCAGAGCCAGCGTCAGTAGCGACCAGGCTCCCGCGTGCAGTACGCGGGGGTCCGGGGGTTGTGAGTCGGCGGATCGTCTCCGCGTGTCGTCTCCACCGCGTGTCGTCTCCGCCGCGTGTCGTCTCCACCGCGTGTCTCCGCCGCGTGTCTCCCTGGCGCCCTGTGGGTCGGAGTTTAACTCGTCGGCACGGAACCCGAAGCCATGGCGAGGCTCCTGCAGCTGTGAGTCTCGCGGGCACTTAGCGGACACCCGGCCACGCAACAGCATCATCATCAGCAGCAGCATCATCAGCAGCAGTATCATCATCAGCATCATCATCATCAGCAGCAGCAGTATCATCAGCAGCATCATCAGCAGCAGCATCATCAGCAGCAGCAGCACGGTCGTCAGTCTAGTCATCATCAGCAGCATCTCCAGCAGCCATATCAACATCATTTTCATTGCCGTTAGCAGAATTATCATCAGCAGCAGTGTCAGCATCATCAGCAGCAGCAGCATCATCATCCACATCCCGAACCACGCCGCTTCGTTCGCTGCCACGGGGGGTTGGGGGTGTGGGGAGTGGGGGCTCTCACCCTGACCGTGACCCTGCGTGTGTGTGTCAGTGTGTGTGAGTGTCAGTGTATGTGAGTGTGTATATTAGTGTCTCCCCGTGTGTGTGTATGTGTGTGTCAGTCTGTGCATGTATGTTAGTGACTCTCTGTCTGTCTGAATGCGAATGTGAGTGTGTGTCTCTGAGTGTGTCTGTGCATCTATGTGTCTGTGAGTGTGTGTCTGTGTGTGTCTCTGTATGAATCTGACGGTGGATGCTGCTGTTCTATGAGTGTGTGTGTGTCTCTGTGTATGTGTGTCTCTGTGTGTGTTCCGGCGTCTATATGTATGTGTGTGCATGTCAGTCTGTGTGTGCGTGTGCCTGTGTGTCTCTGTGACTGCGTGTGAATTTGGGGATGGGTGGCGCAATGGTTAGCTCAGTGCACTGCGAACATTTCCGCCAGAGTCGGCGTCCCCGCCACGGCTAACATCAGTGGCGAGAGACAGCTAAATCGGTCTTGGCCTCACCTATGTTGACTCAGCCTTAAATAAGTGTCTGGTGAGACAAAGGTGTCCGGGCGTGGTCCACCACCGCAGAGCGCGCTGGGCCGGGTTGAAATACTGTCGGTGCACGCCAAAAGCACTTGCCTCAACAGTCCATGTGGCCTGTACGAGGACCTTTGTCTTTGTGTGTATGTGAATGTGTGTGTTGTGTGTGTGTGTCTCTAGGTGTTCGCGGTTACTCACGCTCTACCTCCAAGTTCAGGTGAGTGAGAGCACGCGTGCGTGTGTGAACGAGGAGGTGTGTGGGTCTACGTCTGTCTGTGTGTATGTACGAGTAGGTGTGTGGGTCTCTGTATGTCTGTCTGTGTATGTGTGTCTCTATGCACGTGTCTGTGTCTTTGCCTGCATGCATGTCCATGTGTCTGTGTGTATGTCCATGTGTCTGTGTGTATGTCCATGTGTCTGTGTGTATGTCCATGTGTCTGTCTGTAGGCTGTAGGCATGCGTCTACGATGTGTGTGTACTGTGTGTGAGTCGCTCCGCGTGTCTCGCGAGTGGGGGTACAACTCGGGCCGAGAGCTACACGCGGCACCCATGCTCAAGGGCCCTCTCCTCGTTGGGGGTCAGGGTGACGGCTCTCCACGCTGACGCTGATTGAGTCTGGCACCTCGACTGGCTTCCCACTTCCGTCCCCTCGTCTCCCCTATCACCGCCTATCCCCTCGTCACCCCTTTCATCTCCCGTCCCGTCGTATCCTCTTCTTACTTCCTCGTCCCGTATCCCCTCGTCCGCCCTGTCTTCCCCTCGTGCACTCGCACCCTCGGTCCGACCTCTTCCCTAATTGGCGTAGTGCGTGTACCCACGTGGAGAGCGGTGGCGCAGTGGTTGACGCACAGCGCGCTACGAACCCAGCGACCCGAGTTCGAGAACCGGTCCTGGGTCTCCCCGAGGTCATGGGTCTCCCCTAGGTCTACTCAGCCTGAAACGAGGTTTTAGTGCGGTGGGTAGAAAACTTCACCACGAGGGAGACAAAGGCAGCTGGGCGTGGAGTTGGCCACCCACCCCTTTCGTGCGCCATCCATCCCGGCCTTCGCAGGTGCTCGCTCGCAGCAATTGTTCCAATCGCATGATAAAGGGGCATCTTTGTCTTCGCGTCTGTAAATGTGTGTATGTCTTTGTGCGTGTATCCACACGCCTGTCTCATTGGTCGTTTAATTCGCGTTGACACGTGTGTGTTTGTAGACACACACACGCGTAGACACGTGCTCGTGTACAGTGTAGACTCGTGCACGCGTGCACATTGCGGACACGTGCGCGTGTACAGTGCGCGGCATGGCTGCTCACGTGCGCGCGCCGCGCACTGTCCCTGGCAATTAACGCGGCGTGGGAGCTGACGTCATGAGCTCACGCCAATTAGCGGGGCTGGGCGCGCGGCGCTAATTACAGAGGCGCCTCGCGTGATCTGTGATCTCCCTCACCTGTCCCCCCCCCCCGGGCCCCCACCACCAACACCTGTCCATCTAACAACGTCTGGACAAACACCCCTGACCTGTCCTGTACATCTCCCACCCGTCTCCACCTCTCGTCCACACCGACCGATACATCTGTCTCCTGTGCGGGTCACCTCCTACCTGTCCACCCTAAGCTGCCTGTTCTCGCTTCCTCCGACTGCCTGACAGATCTCCCCATACTGTCTACTCCTGTCTGTCCACCACTCCTTGTCCACCATACCCCTACCTGTCCACCGTACCCATACATACCTCCTGGTCGAGTGACCGTCTTACCTGTAGCCCAGGTGAGAGCACAATGGACATCACGAGCCCTTTCCCAAGGGAGACCTGGGAGATTTGATGATGGATTTGAATAATGATCTAATTCATAATTGCTCTTTTGATGGATGATGGTGTGATTGTGACTGATACACAGATGACAATACTGCTGCTGATGTGATTTCAATAATAATCAATAATGGTCGATGTGAGCTGAATGTTTTAATTCTGAATACTAGATAATGATTATGGTGATGCTGATGATAGTGGTGGTGATGATGGTGATGATAGTGATGCTGATAGTGATGATAGTGTAGCAAATCGTGTCGCTCTGTCAGTGTGGATGTTCTCATCATGCTCCTCCTCATGGTGATCCCACTGCGGATGGTGGTGGTGATGATTCTCTCTCTCTCTGCTTCTTCTTTCGTCACTGCTCCACTTGGGAATTCCCCTCCAAGCCGCCTCCCTCCCTCCCTCGCATCACCGCATCGCCCCCCCCCCCCCCACAAGCTCTTTTCACAACAAATAACCTTGCTGAATGTCAACACGCGGCTTACACGCTTGCCTCCTACGCATTCGCCGACCTTCACAAGGAGTGCTGTTTGTCGCTGGCCTCTTGACGTTTTCGGCTTTTGTGCCCGTCTCCACCCCCCCCCCCTCTAATCCGCCGTGCATCCACGCCCCCCGCGACTGGCCACAGAGTTGACCCGCATCCTCTTGGTGTGTTTGTTGTAACTTGCCAACCCCCCCGCCCCCCCCTTACTGGAAATCTGCCAAAAAGAGTTCCATAGTCCATCGGATTCCTCCAGGACGAATCGAGATTCTGATTCCCATTGTGGACCATTGACGCGTGCCCCCCGCAACCCTCCACGACTCTCGCCCCCCCCCCCCCCCCCCAGTTAGTGTCGCCCACGCCGTCGCCGGACTTCGGGCGCCACGTGCAGAAGGAGGCGCAGCACACGGACGAGGCGTCTCGGCGGCACGTGCGCACCTACCAACTCTACTCGCGCACCAGCGGCAAGCACGTGCAGGTGCTGGGCCGCAACATCGAGGCACGCGGAGACGACGGAGACCCGCACGGTGAGGGGGGGGGGGCGAGGGGGGCGAGGGGGGGGGGCGAGGGGGGGGGGCAGGGGGCCAGGCGCTGGGGCGTCAGGACGTCGCGCCGCGCAGCGAGCGTGGAGGCGCCGCATGGGGCATTACCACCAGGGGGGGGGGGGCATTAATACCCGGGGGGGCATTAATATCGGGGGGGGGGGGGGGGGCGTCACGAGCACTGCACTCGCGGTGTAGCCTCTCTCCCTGCTGCGCTCCCGTTGCTGCCCGTGGCCCCGGTACTCGAGGCGGGGGGGGGGGGCGTGGGGGCTCCGCCAGTTCCCACGCCCAGGTGCAGCCGCCCTCCCCCCTCCTCCCTCCTTTTCCTTCTTCCCCTCTCCCCTCTCCCCCCTCCCCTCTCCATTCCTTCCCTGCATCTCTCTCCCTCTCGCCTCCCTCCCCCTTTCCCTTATTCCCCCCCCGCACCGCCTTCTCCCCCCTCCCTCCCCCCCTCTCCATTCCTTCCCCCCGCCCGCCCGCCATCCCCACTCCCTCTGCCCCCCTCCCTCCCCTCCCCCACCTACCCCCCCACCTGCCCCCCTCCCCTCCCCCACCTGCCCCCCTCCCTCCCCCCCTCCCTCCCCTCCCTCCCCCCTCCCTCCCCTCCCCCACCTGCCCTCACCATCTCGCCCTGCCGTGCACTGGAGACGGAGCAGGCCATGTCTGCTCCAAGTCGACGCGAGGTGCGGCGCCTTGGCGCGCCCACGAGGCTCGTGTAGTGTCGCCCACCACCACCACCACCATCATGACCACCGTCAGCCATGATCAATCACGGCCAAGTCGTGGCCATCACCCACGATCCTGCGACGTAACAATCCGCCCAGCAGCTGCGCACGAGCCGATCCCGTCGCTCCATCTCCCCCGCGGGCACCCCCCTCCCTGAACGCGTTCCATTCCTTGGCTCCCTGTCCGTCATTGCTCTTGACCGTCAGTCAGCGTCCTTGACGCGTCCCGCCCAATGCCCCGCGCACGTGGCGGCTGGAGCGACGTCTTTCACCTGCCCCTGTGATGTAGTTGAGTCCCAACCGGTCATACGACCTCCTCCTCCTCGTGTGCCGTTCTGAACATCGTCGTGGGTTCTCGTGAACAGCACTGAACCCAACAGTCCGCTCAAGCTATTGAGTGGGGGGGGGTGGGGGTCATTGTCGTTGTATCGCACAGCGAAGATGACTCCAAGTGCACCCAGCCTGGCACGTGACCGCTGCTGCTGCTGCTTGTTGCCGTTGTTAAATTCCTCTCTCGCCGTCTCTGTCGCGTCTCAACCGCAGCCATGCTCCAGGCGGAGACGGACTCGTTTGGTGGGAACATTCGGCTCCGTGGGGTTGAGACGGGGCACTACATCTGCATGAACAAGCGCGGCAAGCTGGTGGGCAAGGTGAGCGGAGGCCGCGCGTGCGGTGGGCACGCATCGCCACGGCTGCGTTGCCGGCACGACACGTGCCTCCCCGTGCGTACTGCGTCACAGCGGTGCACGAGACTCGGCACTCACCCCCTTGCTCACCCACTCAACCGCCCACCTACCCACTCGCTCACCCACTCAACCACCCACCTACCCACTCGCTCACCCACTCAACCACCCTCCGACCCACTCGCTCACCCACTCAACCACCCTCCGACCAACTCGCTCATCCACTCATCCACTCAACCACCCTCCAACCCACTCGCTCATCCACTCAACCACCCTCCAATCCACTCGCTCACCCACTCAACCACCCACCTACCCATTCGCTCACCCACTCAACCGCTCACCTACCCACTCAACCGCCCACCTACCCACCCGCTCACCCACTCAACCACCCACCTACCCACTCGCTCACCCACTCAACCGCCCACCTATCCACTCGCTCACCCACTCACCCACTCGCTCGCTCACCACTGCAAGTCTCCTCACTTCTCTTTCTGATTATTTCCTCGTATGGCTCCACTCTGGAATTCCCTCCTCCTCCTACCACCACCATCATCACCATCGCCTGTTTTGCCCGAGCTCGAATAACAAATCACTTCGCGCGATTCCTAGCTGACTCCCTTGACTCTGTTTTTTCTATTACAACATTGACCGTACCGTTTGTTGCTGGCTGTCTGATGTCTTGGGTCTCTGGGCCCCGTGCCCAGCTACTGTATTCAAACAAGACAGAACCTCAACGTGTTCGTCAATAATAGGAGGTATTTATAATAGGCGACGTTTCGGGCAATGGACCGTCGTAATGGCAGGCAGAGACGCCAGAGAGATTAAGTAAATATTTTGAAGCTGCGCGGTCACACCGTGGGCCCCCGACACACACGATGTTCTCAGATGAATAAACCTAATTGGTCTACGAACTTACCCGTTCGTAGATACATTCACAAACAACCTCTTCAAACATCTAAATGTAATACGCATGCAGCTCACTCGTTTTAAGAGTAAAGTTATCAACAGTTGCCGGCACAGTGCATCCTGGGTACCCATGATGCAGCGTGCCATCTCATTGAAGAGAGACGCCGTTGTCTGCTCGGCGACTCCTTCCCCCGGGCCCCGCTCATTGGATGTGACCAGAGTTCTACAAGCGTGGATGGGGGGCGGGGCGGCAGGAGGAACGCTTTGTGGGGGCACCACCACAGCAGTGATTTGCCGCCAGGGAGGAGAGTGAACTTGGCTTGGACCACAGGGGACATTTGGTAGTGCAGGGCCCACCCCGGCCCCTTCCCCCTAGCGCTGAGCCCTGCTTGTAAGACACGTTCAGGGAAGCCCCCTTCCCTTTGAAGCGAGGTGACGGGAACTTTGAGCGTCTGTGTGCATCTATTTCGAGCCGTTGCTGCCCGGCTCTACTGACAAATGAAACACACTCAGTGGGCCTGCGGGGGCGTGAGCACTCAAGTGAGAGGCGCTGCACCGCATATGTGCCTCGAAATAAAGGAGGCTGTCTACGATTCATAAAATATTGTTTTGGGCTCGGCCAAGTAATTATTAGACCAGGTTTGTGTCGTCAATTCCCTCCGGCACCCAGATTTTTTAAATTCTGACTTCCTAGATCCTGTCGTGACAATGCTTGACGTAGTTTCCAAGTGAAATGTCATATCTCACAACCGCTAAATCTGGTCGCGAGGAGTGTTGTTCTTCCGCTCAACTGTGGCAAGCGGGAGAGTTTAGACGTTCACAATTGGCGCGCATCCTTACACGCTTATACAACACGTGGCAATTTCATTTATTTGGCTGTTTCAGGTGGTGAAGTGTTAAATTACACTGTGATCTCACTAGAAAATAAATTTCGAATCACGATATTGGCTGCGGAGCCCTACTATAAGTTGTGATTTGCAGTGGGAAGTTTGTGTTTTGAGTGAAGGGCAGGCAGTCAACAGCACAGATGGCTGCGTGAGGAGAGTGAGTTCCATTATTGTGAGTTTCAAGTTGATTTTGTTGAACCAGGTGAGAACTCGAGAAGACCACGACAAGGAATCCAATTTGCACGAGTGACTCAAGTCACTGCGATGACAAGAGCAATGAATGTGTCGTGGTGATTGTACAACGATCGTCACCAAACAGGTCGACGTCGTTGTCGTCCTCGTGACAGCCGCGATCGTACTTTAATTTTACCCAAATTTCTGTCATAAGTCCCTCCACCACCCGCCATAGCCAAGTAAGCTGTTGCGCAGTGTCCACGTGTTTAACGATGCGCCGACTGTGATAGTTTTAGCTGACTCACCGAGTTTAAGAACAATGCTCACAACCAAATAGAGCAGCAGTTAGATAAGAAGAGGGTAGTGTTGTCATGCTCGTACGACGCTTCTCATGATTCTGCTGCTGCTGCTAATGATGGTGGCAACATTGCCACTGAGAGCATGACCTCGGGTTGCCCCACACATTTGGAGGTGACACTGGGGGCCTTGAGACCCAGAAGCCATGGAACCTTGAGGCTAATGGGACCTCAGGGGTCGTGAAATAAAGTGGGCCACGAGGCTTTTGGGCCTAAACGATGTCTAATGGAGGATTAGTTTGATGTTCAGTTATGAAATCCAGTCAAGAGCTTGGACAGAGTTGGCAACATTCACATGGTCCTGCTCTCACGATTCTCAGAGATGACTTTGCGCGTGAACAAATGGCACCGCTTTAGAGTCAAGCTGCTCTTTTGAATTGCAATCCTTTTGGGGGCATCTATCCACGAGACTATGGGGGCAGGGAAGTGTGCTGGAGGTCACGTGTCCCGGCTAACCCGTTGATGCGTGTTCCCCCCTCGCAACCCCCTCCACCGCGCTTCCCGGCAGCTCAACGGGCGCAACCGAGACTGCGTCTTCATCGAGATCTACCTGGAGAACAACTACACGGCGCTGCAGAGCGCCAAGCACCGCGAGTGGTACATGGCCTTCAACCGGCACGGGCGTCCCAAGAACGGCACGCGCACGATGCGTGGCCAGCAGGAGGTGCACTTCATCAAGCGGCTGACGCGGGGCCGGTCGCAAGAGCCCGTCACGCCCATCTTCTGGGTGGTGCGGCCGGGCAGCGGGCCCGGCGGTGGCGGCGGCGGTAATGGCGGCCCGGGGCGAGGCGGTCGCAGGAGTAGGCGCACCCGGCAGTCGAGGCACGGGGCCCAGCGGCGGGGATGAGGCCTCCAACGCCGCCACACACGGCCGCGGGGCCATGTGGCCACGGGGACGCGAGGCCCGGACGACGTGAAAACCTTGTGCCAACGGGTACCTTGGGCGTCGTGAACGGGGGTCGCGAGGTTTCGGGGGGCCTTGGGACCAGGAGACTCTGATACCTTGATGGCCATGATTCACTGAGGCCATGTGACCTTAATTTCATGGTGCCTGAGGCCATCGAATCATGGAAGGATGGATCTCCAGGGCTGTGGGGCTACAAGGCCATAGGACCATAGGGACCTCAGGCGTTTTTGGGCCCTCAGGCTCTACAGCTCTGCGGACTCAAGATCCTCAAGGAACCCCAGGAGACCAGAATCGGGCCTCCCTGGCCACCCACCTGAAGCCTCGCGTGGCTCGGTTGGACGGTAAGCGGGGGGGCCTCTTCCCGCCACTGCTTGTGGGCCCTGCGGGCCGGGGTGACGGACGCGTCATGACTAAGGGACTGAAGCCACTGTGGACGAGACCGAGGCCTCCGGGCCTTGGCCGTCGAGAAACCACTTTAAAACGGACTCCGCCTTGGTGAGCTCGCGTGCCGTGCGCGCCTCGTTAATGTTATTATTGTCGTTGTCGTTATTATAATAATGTCGTTATATATTTTTTGCGTTACAAAGCATCGATCAACAAACTTGAACGCGCACACGAGGCGAGCCCCCCCCCCCCCCACCTTCTGCGGGAGGGGCGAGACGAGGGTGGCCTTGCTGCCCTTGGGTGTGAGGGTGAGTGCGTGCGGGTGAGGGTGCGTGCGGGTGAGAGTGCGTGCGGGTGAGAGTGAGGGTGAGTGCGTGCGGGTGAGAGTGAGGGCGGGTGAGAGTGCGGGTGCGGGTGAGAGTGCGTGCGGGTGAGAGTGCGTGCGGGTGAGAGTGAGGGTGCGGGTGAGAGTGCGTGCGGGTGAGAGTGCGGGTGAGAGTGCGGGTGAGAGTGAGGGTGAGAGTGCGTGTAGGGGGTGCGAGAGGATGTGGTTGGTGTGTGAGAGTGAGCGTTGGGTGTGTGGAAGGTTAGGGGGTGTGAGGGCGAGGGTGATGGTGTATGCTTGTGATTGTGAGGTTCTAGTGGGGTGTGCGAGTGTGTCAGGAGGCTGAGCATGTTTGAGGCTGTGTGGGAATGTGTGAAGGTGTCTGTGTGTGGTGGTCAGGCATGTGGCTATGATGGGGTCACCACATCTACGCCTCTATATAAGGAACGAAACAGGTGGACTTCTCCACAAATCTGACTGTTGCCTGATGAAGCTAGTTGTAATTACTGGCGAAACGTCGTACTCAGATTGTAAATGTTGTGGCTTGGCTCTCCAACACACCGGTGTGCTGTACTAGTGACAAATTGGCACGTTCTGTTTACGTGACAACCCTTACTAGTTGGCTGTGTCGGGTGGTGGCGGGTTTACCGACACATTTATATATTTACGCGATCTAACCCAAAAAAAACCTCTATTATGGATGATGGGGATGTTTGTGTGTGTGTGTATGTTAAGATGCGTGTGTGAATGTATCTGGATTATGTTTTCAATGTTTCAAGAGCTTTATAGTTGCATCATTAACACGTCTGGATGTACCTAGGGTTATTTGTAAACGTGCATGCATTCACATGTACTGTATCTGGTTGTACCAGGGTGATGAGCATGTCTCTGGATATGTCTGGACATATCCAGATGAATCTGAGCGCATATGTATCAGTAACAGGGGAAATTGCACAATTTAATAGCCCATACTGGTGTAGTAACTACGGACATCGCTGTGAGATGGGGATGTCTCATACTTGCCGAGCCAACACACTTAACCGGCAGGCTACAGATATTCAATACCTGTCTTCCTCATACCGATTTTCAAAGTGAATCATACGAATGCTTGTTTCTTAAGAGTGCTTGTTGTGACGCAAATTGTGTGCTTTGAAAATCGGTATGCGGTAAAATTGTTCAAAAACAGGTTACCCATCCGCTTACCTGCCCACCCACCCAACGATTCACCTACCCACCCACCTGCCCGGTGGTAGGGTTGGCAAGGTCACTTAGGTATTTGAGTATAGGGGGTACAAATAAGTCCCCAATCACATCCGGACGAGTACAGTACATCTGGATGTATGTTGAACCACCAACCGTGGTCATCGGAGGTGCGTGGATAAGTTGAGTGTATATGCGGATGGCTACCCAGGTACATCTGGATCAGTAGCAGGCTACACCTGGACGAGTTGTATGTGGGTACATCCGGACGAGTACCTGGGTACACCCGGATGAATGAGTACCCAGTTATCTCTGGACGAGTGTGTAGGTAACATGTGTATGACTATCGAGGTGGGGTGGGGTGGGGGGAGACTTCTGGTCGTACCTGGCCACACCTGGCCACACCTGGCCACACCTGGACGTGCCAGGCCAGGAGGTCCGGCCTCTCTGCACCGTGTTCTTGACCCCGTGGATCGACTCTTTCTGCTGCTGTATTTTATATCGCGTTTTTTTTTTTTACCGAACGACGGGTTTGCCTTGCCCTCACCAAATATTTATTGTATATAATTATTATTATTGCATATTATTAAACCTCTTTACTAAACTGCCGACTCTGCGTGATCAGCTGGCGTGAGCGTTGCGGACGTGGTCCCGGTGGTGGTGGCGGCACGGGGGACCATCCTTGCCGGTTCCTCTCCGTGTCTCTCTCTCTTGTTCAGCGGCAGCGTCCGAGAGTTGGCAGCTTCAGTCCCCTACAGACATGGTGCCTCATGGCTACAATCTGGGGTGGCCAGACCCTTAAACCCATGACCCATGGCCTCCTCCCTTCAGCTGTCGGTGTTGTCTGGGTCAGGGTGGTTCACGGCGTTTTCCCTGTGCTCGGGAGGCTGTTTATTCGTGCGAAGGTGCCACAGTTCACGGGCATTGCCTCTCCTTCAGTTCCATGGGCTGGGACAGTTGCCGACGGGCCCTCAACAGAAGTCGAAACCATTCCAGAGCTTGCCCCAATAAGATGCCACCCAAAACGTCAATCAGGTCGGTATATAATCTAGTGGGTCGTCGTTTTGGGATCCTCAGTGATCAACCTCACCGTGTATTTATTGTTATTTATCTCATCAAGGTTAAAACTCCGTGTTTTGGCTCCCGAGTCTTTAAACAGACGCTTGCGTGTCATGCAGGACCACGCCTGGCTCGAAGCCGCACTTTGTTTGGCATTGTTGAAAAAGCAAACATCAACAAATGAACAACAACAGCAATAAACATCACGCTAACATCATTAGCTCTTGGGATGTTTTTTTTATGATCAAACTGTGGGAAGAAAAAACATGTTTCCCCTCAAGTGAGTCGGGTGGTGGAGGGTTGACGAAACGAATTTTGGCATAAACACCACCACCACGTGGGCCCTCGCCCAATGACACGGATCTTTGTGTTCGCGACGCAAAGCCAAGTTACCACCACTTTGTGTTTACGAGTGGAAGGCCCTGTCACTGAACGACCCCCCCCCCCGCCACCCCCCCCCCCGCCACCCCCCCCACTGCACCCCCCCCCCCGCTCCTTCCACCCGCAGTTTGACGCTAAATCTGAGCACGCGAGCCGGAGCGAGGGGGCGGGGCTTTATAGAGAGGGGCGGAGCTGTGCAGAGTGGGCGGGGTCACGCTTGGGGGTCCTGGCAATGGGCGTGGCCTCCGCGGGGCTGCCCTCGCCGATGCCTGTTCGCATGCGCGGCCCGGCGGCCAACGCGATGACGCGGGACGGCGCGATTCCAGGCGAGGGCGACGCCGCGGGGGCCCGCGAGGGCCCCATGTCGCTGCTGGAGCTGCCCGACGACATCGTGTTCCTCCTGCTCTCCTACCTGGACGCGCGCTCGCTCGGCCGCGTGGCGCAGGCGAGCGGGAAGTTGAGGCGCCTGTGCGGCCGCGACTGCGTGTGGAGGCGCGTGGCGCGCATGGCCATCAACACGGGCATCACGGACGACGGCACGGACCGGTGAGGAACCACGCGACCCCCCCGCGCCCCCCCCCCCCCCCCGAGTTCCTCTCGCCGCCCAACCCCCGGTTCTGCCCGGGGATTCGCGCCATTGGTCCAGCGCGATCACGTGCGGCTTTAGGGGCCGGTCTCGTCACGTGGCGCTGTGGGCGGGCTCTCGGCGAGACGTCGGAGTGGGTCACGTGGTGCGGAGTCGACCGCGTGCTCGGGCTCGTCGACGGCGCTGCTGAATTCTCGCGGCGTTTCCCGTGCGCGGTGTCACGCAACAGTGGCTCGTGTTTACACCCCGCAAAGCCTCACGGAGTCTCAAGACGCTGGTTTGCAGGAGGGTCCTGCCGCTACATTTGAATACTTAGACAGTTGAATGAATGAGACTGAGTGTGGCAATCGGAGGATCTGGAGAAAACCCAGCACCGCGCTCTATACGAGGGGTTAAAGCTCAAAGCGCCTCACACAGGGAATCATTCAATCTTATATGTACTGCCATCTCATGCCCACCTCACAACCTAAGGCCAAAACACCTGGTGTTTCCAGACAGTCTCCCATCTAAGTGCAGGTGGGCGTTAAGGAGGTTGAATATTTGCGCGTGGAAGCCGCAATATCCAGAAATCCTCCCCAGATGATTGATACATCGAGCTGTTGTAACACTGACAGTTCCACACATACGGGTTCACAAATCCAACCTGTTAATACAGCCCCCATCTCTCTTCCTGGCCACCACCTCGCCGCCGAGAAAACGATTCACAAGTGATCCACTAACCCCTGCCTCAAGCTTGTACACCCCCCCCCCCCCCACCGAAAGTTTAAAGTGGGAGGGAATATACAGAAACTCAGGGTGGAGGCACTGCGCAATCATTGCTAAACACACTTTGAACGAATGCCAAACACTAAATAAAATAGGTCCAGAGGTTGCTAAAACACGTGATCAAGCCACATCTAACCATTGCAAATAGTTTGTGCATCACGTGACTTGAGAATTTAGAATGGGGGGAGGGGATCTGAGCTTCGAGACCCCCTCTGACACTAAGGGGGGGCGGGGGGGGGGGGCTGATCACACGTGCCATCCGAGGAGCCACCACACCTGGGCCACGTGGCGGTGTGCTTGAGGAACAAGTCACTGTGGGGGTATTGCGATGAGGATGACGGTTGGGAGATTCGTGATGGATGGTGATTATTGGGGGGAGGGGGGGTGATGGTGGGAACACAGTGATGATGAGTGTTGGGGGGGGGGGTGATGCACCACGGGTGCCTCCCCCCGACCCCCCCCCCCCCCCCGACTCGTGGCTCTCTGCCCCGTTGTTACCGTGTGTTGGCCGTGTTTGTGTGTTTCTATGTAATTAAGTGAAATGAAATCTGCGCTGGGAGGCAATTGCATCCATCGCGCCGCAACGCCACGCGGCCTCCTCAGCTGCGAGCCGTCGCCGCAGCCGCCGCGGGGTCTCGCGCTGACCGTGATGGAGGGGTGGTGGAGTTAGTGTGGTGATGGTGGTGGTGATGGTGGTGGTGGGGGGGTGGTGATGGTGCGGTTTATGGTGATGGTCGGGGTTTGGAGATGAGATGGTGGGGGGTGGTGATGGTAGGGGTTTGGTGATGGGGTTGTGGGGATGGTAATGGTGGGGGGTTTGGTGATTGTGGTGGAATTGTGTTGTTGGTGGAGGGAAATCCGTGGTGATGGTCATGGTGAGGTGCTTGACTTATACCGAGGGTAGTGATGGTGGGATAAATCATCGTGACAGTGACGGTTTCATCGTGATGGTGATGGGAGCATCGTGGTGATGGCTTGCTCCTGGTGATGGTGTCTGAGCGTACTGATGGTGGTTCTTGCGATGGGTGATGTTGCTGCCTCACGATGGCTCTGTTTTGCTGGTGAGCGTGGAGGACATGTGATGGCGATGAGACAGCGATGGCGGGGAACACGTGGCAGCGAACACGTGGCAGCGAGCGGATGTGCAAGTCTAATCTTGGCGTGCCACTGTGTGTACACGTGTGTGTGTGTACGTTTTAGCACGTGAGTAGGTGTGTTTCCCCCCCAACAGGCTATTAAGGGTATAGGGGGATGTTTATCTTTGTGTGTGTATTTGAGTGCCTCATAGAGTATACGAGGAAGCGGTGGCGCAGTGGTTAGCGCGCTGCGCTTTGAACTCATCGACCAGAGTTCGATTCCCATTTATTACCAATAAACAGTGGTGCATATTTGAACCTGTCCTGGACCTCAGCCTTAAATGAGTACCTGGTTCGGTGTGTAAACATCAGCACTGAGGAGACAAATGCGGCCGTGCGTGGTGCTGGCCACACCACCACCCCTCGTGCGCCTTGTCGACTGTCATAGACGCAGGCTCACAGCACTTGCCCCAGCAGTCTCCTCAAGTCGATACGGGGCATCGTCGGCTGTACGCTTCTATATGTGGAGGGAGCGTTGGCGTGGTTCGCGCACAGCGCTCCCCTCCTGCCCACCCGGGTTCGACATCCGTGGCGAGCGGTGTTCACCTGCCCTGGGTCTCCCCCAGTTCGACTCGGTCTAAAATAAAATAAAAATGTGGTTAATGCGACTAACTTCAAACACTCGAGTCTTCACAGCTTGACTAATGGGCAAGCGGGTTTAGGGGCCTCAGGGTGGGGGCCCGGGGGTGGGGGGCCCGGGGGGGGGGTGGGGGCTCGGGGGGGGGGGTGGGGGCTCGGGGGGGGGGGGGCCCCCGCGGGCGGTGGGAACTCCCCGCGGGCGGTATGGGTCAGCGGAGGTGAGGAGGGACGCGCACGGGAGCGCGTCGCTCCTCGGCGTGAGAGAGGCCCCGGGGCGCAGACACGGGGCCCTCTCCCCCCCCCCACCTTCCCCCCCCCCCTCTCTCCCCCCCATCTCCCTCGCCCCCTCTCTCTGCCTGCCGCTCTCCCTCGCCCACTTGCTCCTCTCCCCTGCCTGCTCTCCACTCTCCTCGCTCTCATCCTCTCTCCTACCTCTCTCGCTCTCTCTCTCCCTCTTTCCTCTGCCCCTCTTGACGAAAGTCTCCGTCGATCTCTCCTCTCTGTGCTCGCATTCTTCTCTCCCAGGGCTTAGCTTCTCACTGAACTTGCCTCGGCTGCCCGGTAGACTGGAGTAGGTGGCACGTGACTCGCAGCTGTAGCCATCGTGTGAGAGAGGGGTAGACTTGATGTGGTATGCTGGGTGCCGCTATATAATCCCGGGCCATCAACCCGACCTTGGTGAACTTAAGCTCTTACCTCTCGCCTGTCTCCCTCTGTATCTCCTCGCTTCTCTCTTGGTTGTCACCATCTCCCTCGTCTATTCTCACCACGCTCCCCTCTCCTCTCTCCATCCTCTTCCTCCTCTTCTGTTTCCTGTCTCTTCTTCCAGCCCCCCCTCTCCTCCCCCCCCTCTCGTCTCCCCCCCTCCCTCTCTCTCATCTTTCTCCATCTCTGCCTCCAGGCAAGACCCACGGGAGGTGTTGTGGTGGGTGGGGGGGCAAACCCCTCACCCCCCCAAAACAAACATGACCCCCTACCCTAACCCTGCCTTTTCAATTAGCGGTTAACGCCCTGTGACTGGGGGCCCAGGTGCAACCTCCACCCCACCCCTTCCCCCTGCGACTCTCAATCACCGTGCCCCCCCCCCCCCCGTTCATAGACCAGCCCCTACCTCCTCCTCCTCTACGTATTGGCTTCATCAACAGGAACATAATGGCCGAGCTTACACCTCGGCGGCGCTGCCAGTGTGGCTCTCTCACGTCGTCGGTGAAGGTTGTGCACCAGGTGATTGGAGCGCGATGATTGTGTAGAAATTGGCAATTACTAACTGGAGATCGAGAGAGAGAGAGGGAGGCGTGGCGGAGAGATGAGGTGGGTAGAGTGAGATGAAGAGTGAGAGGAGAGAGTTGAGAGTCGGAGATAGGTGAGGACAGCGAGAGTTGGGGGGGGTGGAGGGGGTAACTTCAGAGGTTGATTTCAGCCCGGACTGTCTTGGTCGGTGAAAATATTTCCACACATACACGATATATCTCACCATGGCTGGGGCTGCTGCTCGTCAGGTGCCTACCTAGTCCAGTCTACACAGCGATCTGGAACATATCCAGTGAGAGATCAAAGCCCCGCTAATTGGTAATTAAGGGTGTACTGTAATTAGTAGAGTGCGGTCATTAATTTGTGGGATTGTACCCCGCCCGGCTGTGCTGTTGTGGAGCGACCCCCCCGGGGCCCCAGGCGTGTGGGACCCCGGGCTCCTCTCAGGCCCCCTCGTGGACTGGGGCCCAGGTTCCCGCTGGGGCTGGGGTCACAGCTGCCCTTTCACGCTGTCGTCCCCCGGGCCACACTTAGATTGGGGTTCCATGTCCCCTCTTCAGATTGGGGGTACCAGGTCCCTTTGAGGCCAGGGTGTCAGGTTCCCTCTTAAATTGGGGTCTCGGGTCCCTTCGGGTCACAGGGCCTCCCTCCCGCTTCACGGCTCTGCGATCACAGTGTGGGGACGACAAATTGGGAGATGGAGTTGGCAGGGGAAGCAATCAGCGATTCCGTAGTGGCCTGGGTTGGGGGTCAAACTCCTCCGGACGGGTCAAGAGCCCGGGCGTGTGGCGCTGACACGGCGTGACGCCCCCTCCCGCCTCCCCTTCCCCCACGGGAATCAGGGGGTCACGGAGGTCACGGGGCCCAGGGGACCTGGTAGCTCAGGAAGGAAGGAGACACTTGGGAGTGTATGACTGCGGCGTTAGCTCTGCGTGTCTGTGTGCACGGAGGGAGCCTTTTGCGCTACAAAGGTACACAGTCCCGGGCGACTTAGGTGCTACTCGCTAACAGTACTTGCCCCAACAGCCTCTTTTAAGGCTCTAGGGGGGATCTTTGTGTGCGTCTGTGTGCGTGCGCGTCTGTGCGTCTGTGCATGTGTGCGTCTGTGCGTGTGTGCGTCTGTGCGTGTGTTTGTGTGTACTCGCGTGTGTGCATGTGTGTCTGGGGGAGCGGTAGTCTAGCGGTTAGTGCGCTGCGCTACGAACCCGGTGACCCGAGTTCGATTCCCTCTCAGGGCCAACACCAGTGATGATTATCTGAACCGGTCCTGGGCCTCCCCTAGGTCGACTCAGCCTCAAATAAGTACCCGGTGTGGTGTGTAAACATCGCCACTGGGGAGACAAAGGCGGTCAGATGTGGTTTTGGCCACCCACCCCCTCGTGTACCGTTCCGGCCTTCATAGGTGCTCGCTAACAGCACTTGCCCCTACAGTCTGTGAGAGGCTTTACGGGAGATCTTTGTCTTTGTGTCTGGCAGAGCACGTTCACCACCCCAGCGGTTTGACAGCTCGTCTCGTTTGGAGGTCGCGATTCGACAGCACAAACAAGTGTCTCACCTCGTCCGCATGTCCTTCTCGCTTGTCCTGTGTCTCACTCTCTCTGCCCCTCGTCTTGTCGCTCTGCCGTTGGGATAATTCCCATTTGTCTCGTCACGCAACATTTGCGTGTCGCTGACCTGCCGATTGTCGGTAATTCCCGGGATGTGTCACGTCAGCGATGCGTTCAAGAGTTCACGACTGTCGCCCGTGGTGCATGTGCAACCCGTTTCATAGAGGGAGAGCGGATACTAATAATCATCAGAGTCTATAATCATCATCAAAGTCTATCATAATAGTACAGTAATGCCAGTGCAGCAGCAGTAGATAATGTGTTCAGGAGTCGATTGTTGAACCGCGATCCTGAATGGTGGTGTTGGTGTTTATGACAGTGATAGTGATGATGTTTATGACGGTGATACTGATGATGTTTATGACAGTGATGTTTATGACCGTGATAGTGATGATGTTTATGATTGTGATGGTGTTGATGGTGATGATGATGCTTGTGATAGCGAAGATTGTGTTGATGATTATGATGATGTTTGCTCGTCATGATTCTGATCATGATGATGACGTTGATCTTGTCGATGATGATTGGTTTGATTGTGTTGATAATGACGATGACGATCGCGCCAGGCAATTTGGGATTTTCCCAGCGAACCAGCAAATGTACTATCGACAATCCTGGCATGGGCTCCTCCACAGCCCACTCTCCTCGAAACCCGAAATCAAGCGGTGGGTTTCTCCAAGTGACACAACTCGATCTGTTCGACGGGCGCTGGGTGGTGGAGGGCGCAGAGCTCCGGTCGGCATGACACCCCCACACGACGCCACCCAGGGCACGCGCTCGCCACGGATCGCGAGGGACGACGCTCGCGGGGTGACGACACTCGCGGGGTGACGACTGAGGAGGGCGATGGCGACTGGGTTGGGCCTGCGCGCACCCCGGTCTCAAGGTTACCGTTTAATTGCTGATACAGAACGACTTATTCAGGGTTTTTATACGAGACGCTATTATACATTCACCCGATCGTTTCCCTTTTACGGGCCGCTGTTATTTTGTCCCGATGAATGTTATCAGCTGCGCGTTGCCTTGAACCGTGCCGGAGGCTGCAGGTGTGGGGGCTGGAGGCCGGGGGCCCGGGCCCTGCGCAGGTTACTTTGCACGTTCGATATTCGAGACAGTGATCTCCCTGTGCACGCAAAGACACAGGTAGACACAGCAGCAGCGACAACAGAAACAACGACAACAACGACAACAGCCGCCATTCGCCAGCAAGCAGCGGTGACGTCACCACGGCGCTTGTGTCAGCCTCGGTGCAATTTGAGGCCAGGTGACGTGTCGAAGGCTCGCTGACAGGATGTCACGGGACAGATCCAGGTGTTATGGGTTGACTGAGATGACTGGAAGATGCACCGCGTGCACTTCTCACTGTGTCAGTTTGCTGCGTTTTATCCACCCGGTGCTCCGCTCATTGTTGTGAGCGTCGCTTCTCTGCCCTCTGCTGTTGCTGGAAGGTGACTGCCTCCAACTGCCTCGTAGCATCCTTCACGAACCTCCTCCACAGAGCCAATCTTGACACTGCTGGTACCAGTCATCGGCAAGTCCACTCAGCTTCACATGCTCTTGTACCATGTATTATCCAGCCCGTGCCGCACCCATTTAGCCCCCACTATCCCACCAAACAAAAGCTGCTTGGGCATGCAGTGGCTGAAGATGCAGGCTACGTGACCCAGCCAACGCTGCCTTGATTGCCGGAGGAGTTCAGTGATGGGACTGTGCACAAATATTTAAAGGTTTTGTGAGATCCTCACACAATCCAGCCTGGTCAAAAGCAGGATGGATCGTAGGCAGGCTAGCCTGAATATTTCTCACTGGTGCAGATGTTCCATTAAAGGGGTCCACCTTTTGCAAGCATAGAGAAGGGAGGGCGTGACTGTGGCCAAGAAGACCCAGAGGTTCGTGTGGAGCGATGGGCAAGGCAGCTTCCACACAACAGCATTACGCAGCCGATGACAAGAATGCTGTTTGACTGAGTGAGACCTCTGCTGCCTGTTATAAGCACACAGGCCAGGTATGCGAACTCCTCCACTCTCTCTCCACAACTACCCCATTACTCATGGGGAGCTGATGGAGGTAGAGTATTTGATAGCACAAAATACCCAAGCAGGTGCTTTGTTTTTGTGGAGCTGATGGAAAGGCCCCACCTCTTAGTGACACTCTCCAGCTTCAGCAGCAGAGTCTCCAACTCCTTCTCAGAGTGAGTGGCAATTAGCAGATGAGCACACACAACATGGTTGGGAGCTGTTCCTCGACTGCACCTGGGCATCGTTCAGCCTTCCATTGCATCTGTATCAGATGGAATAGGCAGACACACACAGACACACATACACACATTCACACAGACACACATACACACAGACACACATACACACAGACACACAGACACACAGACACATACACACAGACACATACACACAGACAGACCGGTAGACAAGCAGACAGAGAGTGCATGAAGGCACTAAGACACAAGACACATTTCCCCATCCAGCCATGCACACTGTTGGGATTGTGGCTATGGGTGTTGTGGTTATGGGTGTTGTGGTTATGGGTGTTGTGGTTATGACTGTTGTCACCATGGGGAATGTGGCTGTGGGATTGAGGTTGTGCGATCGTGGTTGTGTGGTTAGGACTATGGCTCTGGCTATATCTGGGCTGTCATTCCTGAACAGACGCCGTCTCATTCCTGGCACAGCCAACATTCTCAGGCCTCGCTGCCCTCTGTGTCAGATCGTGGCGCGCCGTGAACGCGATTAACATGAGCCTGGCCGTAATTAAAAACGTCAGAAACGCGCATTTCTCTGAATTCTCTCGCGCGGTAAACTCGGGGCACTGGGTCTGCGGGGGCGCCGTCGAGGGAAGGATTCCACCCCCTCAAGCCACAACCCCACAACTCCACAACCCCATGGCCGCAACACTACAGTTGTAACCCTATAGTCACAATCACAGCCACATCCTCACCGACACAACTCCCACAACCCACGACCCCACGGCTACGATCCCACGGCCACGACCCCACGGCCACGACCCCACGGCCACGACCCCACGGCCACGACCCCACGGCCACGACCCCGGGCCTTGATGCCCCCCTCCCCCCTGCCTCTGCCCCCCAGGGCCCTGCCCTGGTGAAGGAGCTCCTGTTAGGAACTCCACTGTGGTGGGCTCAGCGAGCCACGCTGTGTGCTCTGTGCGGGCCCTATTCACGTGGCCTTCAAGTGCACCTAACCTGGCACAGCTGCCATGCTGACGTCACAACCATTGATTTTTTTTGTGTTCTTCCCGTATGTCTCATATCCCCCAGGTGTCTCTTGTGTCTCCAGGTGTGTCTCTTATCTCAAGGTGTTTCTTGTCTCTAAGTTTTTGTCGTGTCCTCCAGGTGTGTCTCCAGGTGTGCATCTCACCTCTGCCCGTGGCGGTGTGTGTGTGCGTGCCCCCAGGTGCGTGCGCATGCCGCTGAAGGAGAGAGTCCGAGTCTCCCAGAACTGGCGGCGAGGTCGGTGCCAGCGCGAGTCCCTGCTGCGTTGGCGGCACAAGTACGGTCACAGGCGCCAGCTCGCCACCCCCTCCGTCCACCCCCCCCGCCGTCCACCCCCCCCCCGTCCACCCCCCCCGTCCACCCTCCCCCCCCACCGCCGTGCCCCCCGTGCGCCGTCCACGTTTGAGTTGCGAGCTAAGAGTGACGCGCCCCAGTGATGGTGCGTTGGCCGCACGTCACGGCAGGGTCGTGTGTCTGCCGCGTGCAGCCTGCTGCCCTGGCTGCAGCTGGAGGAGGGCGGTGCGGCGCTGTTCGTGTCGCAGGCCGAGGAGGTGCTCGCCCTGCGGCTGCACGCGCGCCGCGGCGGTGCCGGCGGGCGGCCCGACCGCCGGCCCGTGCGCCTCTACCGCGGCCACCGCGACGACGTCTGCCAGTTCGTCATCAACCGGGGACACCTCGTTAGTGGCGGCAGGTGACGTCACCACCACCCCCATCGCCACCACCACCATCTCCACAATCGCCACCACCTCCATCGCCACCACCACCACCATCTCCACAATCACCACCACCGCCACCACCACCACCACCACCACCATCTCCACAATCGCCACCACCACCACCACCATCTCCACAATCGCCACCGGCGAGTGGGCGAGGGAGCGAGTGAGCGAGTGAGTGGGTGACTGAGTTGTTGCGACCTGCAGTGTGGTGGTGGATGAAGAGAGTTTGGGTGAGGCTAAACAGTCCGTGGGTGGAGCACTTTACGAGTGAAGTTGGCGGGAGCGGTAACCACGGCAGCAGCAGCAATAGAGGAGAGAGAGGGAGGTGACTAACCGCCAGTGAGTGGGCGAGTGGAACCAGAACGCATGAGGTGCAGAATCTTAACACGAGTGTAAGTAAGTTATATGTGTGTATATTGATCTTCGTTCGCACCGTACGTAGCCAACCGTGCTAATTGAAGTTAACATAGAGATGTACATCTCCGGAGAAAAAAAGTAATAATACTACTACGACTACATCCCAGTTAACTGTGCCCTTGGCAGTACCAAAAAAGGGAAATCTCCTGGAACTGTGCACATGGTCAAGAAGAGGGAGCAGCTGTTGGATCGCAATCAGTGGGGCTCACCACGGCTGTCTACGCACGAGTGGAAGAGCCCCGCGACAACGACGACGATGACGATGACGCTCACGGTGGCACGGTGCCTCGAACACCGCGGTTATATTCAAACAAGGAGACAAAACTGATTTGGATAATCACAGTGCCATTAGCCGCTAATCACACACGCACAAACTGTTGCGCTGAAGATCACAGGGAGACCGCCGAGCAGCGGAACAAACGTAGACACCAGCCAGGCGCGGGGGGCACGCACGTGGAGGGGGGGGGCCCACTGCTAACAAGGACCTGGGTTCGATTCCCGACGAGGGCGCCTTTCTGCATGCAGTTTGTGTGTTCTACCCCTGTTCTGCAGAGTGAGTGTGAGTGAGTGGAGTTTGTGTGTTCTCCCCCTGTTCTGCAGAGTGAGTGTGAGTGAGTGGAGTTTGTGTGTTCTCCCCCTGTTCTGCAGAGTGCGTGAGTGTGTGGAGTGTGTGTGTTCTCCCCCTGTTCTGCTGAGTGTGAGTGAGTGGAGTGTGTGTGTTCTCCCCCTGTTCTGCAGAATGTGTGTGAGTGAGTGGAGTCTGTGTGATCTCCCCCTGTTCTGCTGAGTGTGAGTGAGTGGAGTGTGTGTGTTCTCCCCCTGTTCTGCAGAATGTGTGTGAGTGAGTGGAGTCTGTGTGATCTCCCCCTGTTCTGCTGAGTGTGAGTGAGTGGAGTCTGTGTGATCTCCCCCTGTTCTGCTGAGTGTGAGTGAGTGGAGTGTGTGTGTTCTCCCCCTGTTCTGCAGAGTGCGTGTGAGTGAGTGGAGTTTGTGTGATCTCCCCCTGTTCTGCTGAGTGTGAGTGAGTGGAGTTTGTGTGATCTCCCCCTGTTCTGCTGAGTGTGAGTGAGTGGAGTCTGTGTGATCTCCCCCTGTTCTGCTGAGTGTGAGTGAGTGGAGTCTGTGTGATCTCCCCCTGTTCTGCTGAGTGTGAGTGAGTGGAGTTTGTGTGTTCTCCCCCTGTTCTGCAGAGTGAGTGTGAGTGAGTGGAGTTTGTGTGTTCTCCCGCTGTTCTGCAGAGTGCGTGAGTGTGTGGAGTTCGTGTGTTCTATCCCTGTTCTGCTGAGTGTGTGTGAGTGTGTGGAGTTCGTGTGTTCTATCCCTGTTCTGCTGAGTGTGAGTGAGTGTGTGGAGTTTGTGTGTTCTCCCCCTGTTTTGCAGAGTGCGTGAGTGAGTGGAGTTTGTGTGATCTCCCCCTGTTCTGCAGAGTGCGTGAGTGAGTGGAGTTTGTGTGATCTCCCCCTGTTTTGCAGAGTGCGTGAGTGAGTGAGTGGAGTTTGTGTGTTCTCCCGCTGTTCTGCAGAGTGCGTGTGAGTGGAGTTTGTGTGTTCTTCCCCTGTTCTGCAGAGTGCGTGAGTGAGTGGAGTTTGTGTGTTCTCCCGCTGTTCTGCAGAGTGCGTGTGAGTGGAGTTTGTGTGTTCTCCCGCTGTTCTGCAGAGTGCGTGAGTGAGTGGAGTTTGTGTGTTCTCCCCCTGTTCTGCAGAGTGCGTGAGTGAGTGGAGTTTGTGTGTTCTTCCCCTGTTCTGCAGAGTGCGTGAGTGAGTGGAGTTTGTGTGTTCTCCCGCTGTTCTGCAGAGTGCGTGAGTGTGTGGAGTTCGTGTGTTCTATCCCTGTTCTGCTGAGTGTGAGTGAGTGTGTGGAGTTTGTGTGTTCTCCCCCTGTTCTGCAGAGTGAGTGTGAGTGAGTGGAGTTTGTGTGTTCTCCCGCTGTTCTGCAGAGTGCGTGAGTGTGTGGAGTTCGTGTGTTCTATCCCTGTTCTGCTGAGTGTGAGTGAGTGTGTGGAGTTTGTGTGTTCTCCCCCTGTTTTGCAGAGTGCGTGAGTGAGTGGAGTTTGTGTGATCTCCCCCTGTTCTGCAGAGTGCGTGAGTGAGTGGAGTTTGTGTGTTCTTCCCCTGTTCTGCAGAGTGTGTGCGAGTGAGTGGAGTTTGTGTGTTCTCCCCCTGTTCTGCAGAGTGCGTGAGTGAGTGGAGTTTGTGTGTTCTCCCCCTGTTCTGCAGAGTGAGTGTGAGTGAGTGGAGTTTGTGTGTTCTCCCCCTGTTCTGCAGAGTGAGTGTGAGTGAGTGGAGTTTGTGTGTTCTTCCCCTGTTCTGCAGAGTGCGTGAGTGAGTGGAGTTTGTGTGTTCTCCCCCTGTTCTGCAGAGTGAGTGTGAGTGAGTGGAGTTTGTGTGTTCTCCCCCTGTTCTGCAGAGTGAGTGTGAGTGAGTGGAGTTTGTGTGTTCTCCCCCTGTTCTGCAGAGTGAGTGTGAGTGAGTGGAGTTTGTGTGTTCTCCCGCTGTTCTGCAGAGTGTGTGCGAGTGAGTGGAGTTTGTGTGTTCTCCCCCTGTTCTGCAGAGTGTGTGCGAGTGAGTGGAGTTTGTGTGTTCTTCCCCTGTTCTGCAGAGTGTGTGCGAGTGAGTGGAGTTTGTGTGTTCTCCCGCTGTTCTGCATGGGTTTCATCTGAGTTCTCCAGTTTACTCTCGTCACTAAAGACACCCACAATGCAACTGGTATTAGCCAATCCCAAGTCCCAGCGCTGACAGATCACAGCAGCAACATTGCCCCAAATCCTGCGGAAAATTGGCAGGACCCTCCTGAAAACGAGTCTTGTAATTCCTCAGTGAGGCTGTTATGGGTAAGAAGGCACAGCAGCAGCAGCAGGAGCAGCAGCAGCAGCAGCAGCAGGAGCAGCAAGAGCAGCAGCAGGAGCAGCAGCAGCAGCAGCAGGAGCAGCAGCAGCAGCAGCAGCAGCAGCAGGAGCAGCAAGAGCAGCAGCAGCAGCAGCAGCAGCAGGAGCAGCAAGAGCAGCAGCAGGAGCAGCAGCAGCAGCAGCAGCAGGAGCAGCAGCAGCAGCAGCAGCAGGAGCAGCAAGAGCAGCAGCAGGAGCAGCAGGAGCAGCAGCAGGAGCAGCAGCAGGAGCAGCAGCAGGAGCAGCAAGAGCAGCAGCAGGAGCAGCAGGAGCAGCAGCAGGAGCAGCAGCAGGAGCAGCAAGAGCAGCAGCAGGAGCAGCAGGAGCAGCAGCAGGAGCAGCAGCAGCAGCAGCAGCAGGAGCAGCAAGAGCAGCAGCAGCAGCAGCAGGAGCAGCAGCAGCAGCAGCAGCAGGAGCAGCAAGAGCAGCAGCAGGAGCAGCAGGAGCAGCAGCAGGAGCAGCAGCAGCAGCAGCAGCAGGAGCAGCAGCAGCAGCAGCAGCAGGAGCAGCAAGAGCAGCAGCAGCAGCAGCAGCAGCAGGAGCAGCAAGAGCAGCAGCAGGAGCAGCAGCAGCAGCAGCAGCAGTGTTATGTACAGTCACCGATGGTGACTTGGACGGTTCAGTGCACGCGTCGTGAGGTCAGAGGTCGATGTTGATGGATGATGGAGGTCGCATTGCTCGGCCCTTGTGAAATGCAAATGAGCACTGGGCTGTCCTCTTTCAGAAATTGCAGTCGGTGAGGGAAATTCCACGTTACCATGACAGGAGTGGCTGTACATCTGTGTAACAACACGGAAGCATACAGACGTTAGGGAGTTCACACGTGTGTGTGTGTGTTAGTGGGTTCACATGTGTGTGTTAGTGGATTCACACGTGTGTATGTGCGTACGTGTGTTAGTGGGTACACACGTGCATGTGTGTGTGTGTGTGTGTTAGTGGGTTCACACGCACGCGCGTATCGCCGGCATTCCACCAAAATCAGCTGGCATCCCGGGCACGCGTCAAGCTCGACACGCGGGCCACCGGGAATGTGGCTACCCTCTCCCCTCGCTCTCCCCTCGCTCTCCCTTCGCTCTCCCCTCACTCGCCCTCAGACTCACCACGCTATCACCACATACTCCCCGCGCTCTCCCCGCGCTCTCCCCACTCTCTCCCCTTACTCTCCCCTCGCTCTCACCATGATCTATCCTCGCTCTCCCTCAGACTCACCACGCTCTCACCACATACTCCCCTCACTCTCCCCTGGCTCTCCCCTCACTCTCCCCTGGTTCTCCCCGCGCTCTCTCCTGGGGGGCAGCCGCTGGCAGCTAAGTGGCTGGGCCGGTTGCACACGCGGGAAGTCCCACGTGGTGTGTCCAGAGTGACCAGGTGAACGCTCGAGGGACCAGGATCGGGAAGACCCACGTGGTGTGTCCAGAGTGACCAGGGTCACCAACACCGTAAAAGCGAAACGATAACAACTGAGATGCAACAATGAAGCAAACAGAAATCAGAGTAGAGACAACCGGATAGAAATCAGACCAGAGGCAAGAACAAATAAATCAGTGTGTGTGTGTGTGCTTGTGTGTTCGCCTGCGTATGTGCATGTGTAACTGTGCGCGTGTACGTGTGTATGCATGTTTGTGTGTCTGTATGAAGTGTTCCATGACCTCTGGCCAGCAGGCCTTAGACGCTTCACATGGCCTCAAAGTGCATGGCCCAAGCGCCGTGGTGACGTCGCCGTCCCTTAGTGGTGAATGGCGGTTGTTGGTGTGTGTGTGTGACGTGTGTGTGTGTGACGTGTGTTTGTGTGCCATGTGTGTGTGTGTGACATGTGTGTGTGTAGGGGGAATGGTAGTGCAGCGGTTAGCGCGCCGCGCTACGAACCCGGCCGGCCGAGTTTCATTGCCGCTCACGGCCAACACCGGTGACGAATATCTGAACCGGCCCTAGGCCTCCCCTAGGTGTGCTCAGCCTTAAATGAGTACTTGGTCTTGATGTGTAGACATCAGCGTTGGGGAGACAAAGGCGGCCGGGCGTAGCCGTGGCCACCCACCCCCTTGTGCGCTGCGCTGGCCTTCACAGCCGCTCGCGAACAGCACGTGCCCCTAGAGGCTGTCCAGGCTTCACGAGGGCCGTGCGGCGTTTGTCTCCGTCGCGTGCGCAGTGACGGGCGCATCGTGGTGCAGCCGCTGTGCGGGGCCCACCACTTTGCGGTGGCCGCACACGAGGAGCAGGTGAACTGCATCGACAGCGGCAGGGACGTGATCGTGAGCGGCTCGCGCGACAAGACGGCCAAGGTGGCTCCCCTCGGCCGCACGCTCACACTCCACCACTCTCACTCGTAGTCACCCTCACACTCAACCACTCACCCTCATCGTAACCCTCACACAACCACTCACCCTCACACTCAACCACTCACCCTCATCGTCACCCTCACACTCAACCACTCACCCTCATCGTCACCCTCACACTCAACCACTCAACCTCACACTCAACCACTCACCCTCAACGTCACCCTCACACTCAACTACTCACCCTCATCGTCACCCTCATACTCAACCACTCGCCCTCACAGTCGCCCCACTTAAACATGAACCCTCACACTCAACCACTCGCCCTCAACATCACCCTCACACTCAACTACTCACCCTCATCGTCACCCTCACACTCAACCACTCGCCCTCACAGTCGCCCCACTTAAACATGAACCCTCATTATATGAACACTGAACCCACACACGAGCCCCGTGTGCGAAGGTGCCGTGCTCACAATGTGGAGCACAAACCACTGGAAGGGATCTCAGAAGCAGTTGTGTGACATCTGCTTCCCACCTGTGGATCATCACCCCAACGATACGGAGCGTGACGCAACGATAACCCACAATGCTATCCCTCTCACTGGCCATAAGACTCATCGTGAGCCTAACAACCACCCTGACATCAACCCGAGCACCTAACCCAACCTAACCACAACCATAACCACTGGGGAGACAAAGGCGACCGGGCGTGGTGCTGGCCACCCACCCCCTCGTGTGCCGTGACGGCCTTCGCAGCTGCTCGCTAACAGCACTTGCCCCAACAGTCTGCTGAGGCTATACGGGGGATCTTTATCTTTTCCGTGCCACAAAGAGGCCAGGCCTTATCATCAGCCCCACCAAAACAAAACACCTGGCTGGGCGCGCTGTACCATCAAACACTGCGCCCCTTCAACTCCCCGTGAGTAATGGTGGTTGTGGAAAGGGTGGAGGAGTTTCCTTCACTGGGCAGTGTGCTCGTGGCCAGCTCCGGTTTTGGCAGCGGAGATCTCACTCCAAATCAGTCAAATGGTATATTATCTTTTCATCGGATGCGTAACGCTGTGTGGAAGCTGCCCGGCCTGTTGCTCCATGCGAAGCTCCGGGTCTTCTCGGCCACAATTGCTGCACCCTCTATTCTCTACGCTTGCGAAACGTGGAGCCCTTTAAAGGGAAATATCTGCGGCAGCTTGGGACATTCAGGATGGGTGCCTGCGATCCATCCTGGGATGAACCAGACTGGATTTTGTGAGGAGCTCACAGATTCATAAAAGATCTGGGCACATTCCCATCGGTGAGCTCCTCCGGCAGACGAGGCTGCATTGGCTGGGTCATGTAGCCCGCATGCCCAGCCACCGCATGCCCAAGCTGCTGCTGTTTGTAAAGGATGCTATCGGACAGTTGGAGGTAGTCGTCCTCCGACAGTAGCGGAGAGCAGAGGAGCGAAGCGCCACGTGGATAAAACACCGCACAGGTGGGCATCTCAGTCAACCCGTGACCTCCTGCGAGCGAGTCTTTGGCACTTGGCCTCAGAGTGCCTCTAGCCTGGCACGAACACCACGGTGATGTCACCGCCTCTTAGTGGTGAATGCCAGTTGTTGTTGTTGTTGTTGTTGTGGTGGGGTGCGTGTGAAGGTGTGGTCTCTGCTGAACGACCGGAGCAGCGAGTGTCTGCACACCATCGACACGCAGGACCGCGTGTGGTCAGTGGCCATCAGCCCCGCACACAGGTACGAAGAGGGGAGAGAGGGAAAGCTACCGGCCATGAATACACCGGGCGTGCGGTGTGTGGTGCGGGTGGTGGTGGTGTGTGTGGTGCGGGTGGTGGTGGTGTGTGGTGCGGGTGGTGGTGGTGGTGCGAATGGTGGTGGTTGTCGTGCAGGTGGTGGTGTGTGGTGCGGGTGGTGGTGGTGGTGGTGGTGCGGTGTGGCCACGTGGCCCGAGTGTGCGTGCGACAGGCGCGGTGCGCGGACTCCGCCGCACGCTTCACGTTGTTGTTCTTCCCCCGTGTTGGTTTTGCGCGGCAATTAGAGCCGATTGTTGCCATGAATGGAGGGTGGCGGCGGCGGTGGCGGGGAAGTGGGCGCCCCGCCACTTGGCAGCCTGCTCACAAGAGGGGGACCACACGTGCGGCCGCTCGCTCAGCCGCCCGGCGACACAGCGAGAGAGAGAGAGGGGAAGAGAGAGGGGGGCAGAGAGGGGAAATCGAGGGGGCAAGGGGTGGCACGGGGAGAGAGGGGGGTGGGGGGCTGCACAGGCAGAGAGGGGCTAACATGGCGAGAGATTGGGGGTGGCACGGGCAGAGAGGAAAGAGAGAGAGGGGGGGTCCATTGAGAGAGCGGAGGCACGTGGTGGTGGTGCTGGGGGGAGGGATCGAGGGAGCGAGGGAGCGAGAGGGGGCACGGGTAGAGGAGGGGGCACGGGTAGAGGAGGGGGCACGGGTAGAGGAGGGGGCACGGGTAGAGGAGGGGGAGACACCCGGGGGGGGGGGGGGGAGCCGACAGAGACAGACAATGGAGCGGCGGTGGCGGCGTGGGGGGTGGGGGAGCAGCGGGGAGACTTGTCGAGAGGAAAGTGGAGCGAGCGAGAGAAATTGAGAGATGGAGGAAGAGGGCAGGGGGAGTGGTGGGGGGTTAATGGAGGCGAGGGCCCTTTGATGTCCGCCGGCAACGCACCTGCGATCAAAGCCGCGCCTGTGGGGAGCGCGCGCGCGTGCACCCGCGTGCACGCGCGTGCGTGTGTGCGGGGAGCGGTGGCGCAGTGGTTAGCGCGCGGCGCTACGACCACGGCGACTCGAGTCCCGATTCCCGCTCAAGACCAATGACAGTGGTGAATATTTGAAGCGGTCTTGGGCCTCCCTTAGGTCGACTCAGCCTTAAATGAGTACAATAAACTAATCAGCACTGGGGAGACCAAAGGAGGCCGGGCGTTTGTATTGGTCAGCCACACCCCTCGTGTGCCGTGCCGGCCTCAATAGGTGCTCGCTAACAGCACTTGCCTAAACCCGTCTGTTAAGGCTATACGGGGGATCTTTGTCTTTTTGTGTGTGGACGTCAGTCTGGGAGCATTGATGATGTGGGGATTGGAGGATGGGACCTCCTGGGTGAACTGCGTGAAATGTTTATGGGAGGATGTGAGGCTGTCTGCGTTGTTGATGGGAGGAGGAGGAGGATGGGAGGAGGATGATGATTATGACGATAACGATGGGAGGCTGTCTGCGTTGTTGATGGCAGGAGGATGATGGGAGGGGGGGATGTGAGGATGGGGACCCGGTGGTTGAACTGGGCGCGCCGCCGTCTCGCCGACGCGAGTCGCCTCCGCGCGCCCCGACGGGAGAGATGAGGGATCTCTCCGGGACCCCGTCACCTGCTTCAATAAAGGACTTGGAATTGAATGTCATAAATCGCAATCAAAACAGCCTCATTGTTGTGGCAGGGAGAGGCGGGCGGGCGGGCGGGCGGGAGACGCGCCGCTCAGTGGAGTCAGCGGAGTCATCGCGCGCAGTTTCCTACCCCCCCCCTCCCACGAGCCGTTACACGGCCCCCCCCCCCAAACCCTCCCAGCCGGGCACCCCCCCACCGACCCACACCCCCCCACCGACCCACGCCCCCCCCACCGACCCCCCCCCCACCGACCCCCCCCACCGACCCCCCCCCCCCTCTCTCTCTCGTTGTGTTCAGTCGGCGAGGAGACAAATTTGAAATTCGCGCCCCCCGCCCCTCGCCCCCCGCCCCCCGCCCCCCGCCCCTCGCCCCCCGCCCCCCGCCCCTCGCCCCCCGCCCCCCTCCGCAGAGGAGATCCCCGCGACTGACAGCGGCGCCCTGGTCATGTGTCGCGTGCGAGCGCTGTGCGTGCACGGTGCGAGCCTAGGTCGACTCAGCCTCAAATGAGTACTCGGTGCGGTGTGTAAACATCGCCACTGGGGAGACAAAGGCGGCCGGGCGTGGTGCTGGCCACCCACCCCCTCGTATGCCACAGTGCCGGCCTTCATAGGTGCTACTCGCTAACAGCACTTGCCCCTACAGTCTGTTAAGGCTATACGGGGGATCTTTGTTGTTAGTGAGTGTGTTAGTGAGTGAATGGGTGTGTTAGTGAGTGTCTTAGTGAGTGTGTTAGTGAGTGTGTTAGTGAGTGAATGGGTGTGTTAGTGAGTGTGTTAGTGAGTGAATGGGTGTGTTAGTGAGTCTGTTAGTGAGTGAATGGGTGTGTTAGTGAGTGTGTTAGTGAGTGTGTTAGTGAGTGTGTTAGTGTGTTAGTGAGTGTGTTAGTGTGTTGGTGAGTGTGTTAGTGTGTTAGTGAGTGTGTTAGTGTGTTAGTGAGTGTGTTAGTGTGTTAGTGAGTGTGTTAGTGTGTTGGTGAGTGTGTTAGTGTGTTAGTGAGTGTGTTAGTGTGTTAGTGAGTGTGTTAGTGTGTTAGTGAGTGTGTTAGTGTGTTAGTGAGTGTGTTAGTGTGTGTGTTAGTGTGTGTGTGTTAGTGTGCTAGTGAGTATGTTAGTGAGTGAGTTAGTGAGTGAATGGGTGTGTTAGTGAGTGTCTTAGTGAGTGTGTTAGTGAGTGTGTTAGTGAGTGTGTTAGTGAGTGAATGGGTGTGTTAGTGAGTGTGTTAGTGAGTGAATGGGTGTGTTAGTGAGTGTGTTAGTGAGTGTGTTAGTGAGTGTGTTAGTGTGTTAGTGAGTGTGTTAGTGTGTTGGTGAGTGTGTTAGTGTGTTAGTGAGTGTGTTAGTGTGTTAGTGAGTGTGTTAGTGTGTTAGTGAGTGTGTTAGTGTGTTGGTGAGTGTGTTAGTGTGTTAGTGAGTGTGTTAGTGTGTTAGTGAGTGTGTTAGTGTGTTAGTGAGTGTGTTAGTGTGTTAGTGAGTGTGTTAGTGTGTGTGTTAGTGTGTGTGTGTTAGTGTGCTAGTGAGTATGTTAGTGAGTGAGTTAGTGAGTGAATGGGTGTGTTAGTGAGTGTCTTAGTGAGTGTGTTAGTGAGTGTGTTAGTGAGTGTGTTAGTGAGTGAATGGGTGTGTTAGTGAGTGAATGGGTGTGTTAGTGAGTGTGTTAGTGAGAGTGAGTGCAAGTGGAAGTCTTAGTGAGGGTGATGCGTGTCGTGATGTAGATGTGTGGTGATGTGTGTGTGTTGGTGATGTGTGTGTGTTAATATATCGCGCCGTAGGTTGTGATGTACGTGCAGTAATGTTGGTGATGTGTGTGTTGGTGATGTGTGTTGGTGATGTGTGTGTGTGTTGGTGATGTGTGTGTGTGTGTTGGTGATGTGTGTTGGTGATGTGTGTGTGTGTTGGTGATGTGTGTGTGTGTGTTGGTGATGTGTGTTGGTGATGTGTGTGTGTGTGTGTTGGTGATGTGTGTTGGTGATGTGTGTTGGTGATGTGTGTGTGTGTGTTGGTGATGTGTGTGTGTGTGTTGGTGATGTGTGTGTGTGTGTGTGTTGGTGATGTGTGTTGGTGATGTGTGTTGGTGATGTGTGTTGGTGATGTGTGTTGGTGATGTGTGTTGGTGATGTGTGTTGGTGATATGTGTGTGTGTGATGTGTGTTGGTGATGTGTGTTGGTGATGTGTGTTGGTGATGTGTGTTGGTGATGTGTGTGTGTGTTGGTGATGTGTGTGTGTTGGTGATGTGTGTGTGCTGGTGACATGTGTGTGCTGGTGATGTGTGTGTGTGTGCTGGTGACGTGTGTGTGTGTTGGTGATGTGTGTGTGTGTGTGTTGGTGATGTGTGTGTGTGTGTGTGTTGGTGATGTGTGTGTGTGTGTGTTGGTGATGTGTGTGTGTGTGTGTTGGTGATGTGTGTGTGTGTGTTGGTGATGTGTGTGTGTTGGTGATGTTTGTGTGTGTGTTGGTGGTTTGTGTGTGTGTTGGTGATGTGTGTGTGTGTGTGTGTTGGTGATGTGTGTGTGTGTGTGTTGGTGATGTGTGTGTGTTGGTGATGTGTGTGTGTTGGTGATGTGTGTGTGTGTGTTGGTGATGTGTGTGTGTGTGTGTTGGTGATGTGTGTGTGTGTGTGTTGGTGATGTGTGTGTGTGTGTGTTGGTGATGTTTGTGTGTGTGTTGGTGATGTGTGTGCGTGTATTGGTGATGTGTGTGTGTGTGTTGGTGATGTGTGTGTGTGTGTTGGTGATGTGTGTGTGTGTGTTGGTGATGTGTGTGTGTGTGTTGGTGATGTGTGTGCGTGTGTTGGTGATGTGTGCGTGTGTTGGTGATGTGTGTGTGTGTGTTGGTGATGTGTGTGTGTGTGTTGGTGATGTTTGTGTGTGTGTTGGTGATGTTTGTGTGTGTGTTGGTGATGTTTGTGTGTGTGTTGGTGATGTGTGTGTGTGTGTTGGTGATGTTTGTGTGTGTTGGTGATGTGTGTGTGTGTGTTGGTGATGTGTGTGTGTGTGTTGGTGATGTTTGTGTGTGTGTTGGTGATGTTTGTGTGTGTGTTGGTGATGTTTGTGTGTGTGTTGGTGATGTGTGTGTGTGTGTTGGTGATGTTTGTGTGTGTGTTGGTGATGTGTGTGTGTGTTGGTGATGTGCGTTTCGCCGTGTGCAGCGATCTTCGTGCTGATGGCGTTGATGCTCTTGCTGACGGTATTGATGTTCGTGGTGATGGTGGTGCTGATGGGCGAGCGATGTGAGTCTCCTCTGTTATTGGTTATTTACATTTCCTCTTCCACTGTTGTGTTTGCAGACGCTTTGATCTGGGGGCGGCGGGGGCGGGGGGCGGCGTGATGAGGGCAGTGTTTGAACTGCAGTGTGCGTGTGTGTGTGTCTGCGTGTGTGTGGGGAGCGGTGGCACAGTGGTTAGCGCATTGCGCTACGAGCCCAGCGACCCAAATTCGATTCCCGATCACCGCCAACACCACTGACGATTATCTGAACCAGTGCTGAGCCTCCTCTAGGTCGACTCAGCTTCAAAAGAGTACCCGATGCGGTGTGTAAACATTCCCACGAGGGAGACAAAGGCGACCGGGCGTGGTGCTGGCCAAGCACCCCCTCGTGCGCTGTGACGGCCTTCATAGGTGCTCGCTAACAGAACTTGCCCTAACAGTCTGTTGAAGACTCTATGGGGGATCTTTGTCTTGTGCGTGCGTGGCCAAGTTAAATCCTTGGCCATGAATTAGCACCTCCTCTAGGTCGACTCGGCCAAAAACAAGTCCCTGGAGCAGCAGCAGAGTGTGAGTCAGGGCCGTGACGTGTGCCTGGCGCCCCGCGTGAGTCCACCGTGCCGGAGGCCGTTGCTTTGTGGCCGCGGCGAGGGTGCGAGCGACGGCTGGGTGAGTCCACCGTCCCCGTCGGCCTTCTGTGGTCGAGCGAGCGTGCGAGTGACGGCTCCCGATGGCCCCGCGTTCCGGCCGGGGCTCTCTGTTTGTTGTTCCGCGCCGTCGGGTTGAGTTTCGCGCCGTGGCGGCGGCGGCGGCGGCGCTGGAGGTTTTTGATTCGAGAGCCGACCGCTGCAGATGTTTCTGCGAGCCGCGATTCGCGGTGTGCGGTTACACCACAACTCCAACACCCAGCGACGCACACCTGCCACAATGACAAGGATCTCTTTCCCCTGATAGTCTGACGCGGGCTGTTGTGCCAAGTTCTGTTAGCGAGCACCTGCGTGGTCTGATGGGGTGCACGAAGTGGGCGTCGTGTGGTCAGCATCACACCTGGACTCCTCCTCTGTCTAAAGATGGTCACCTCATCGCGTGGCGCTTTCAGATGCGCTTCTGCGGCCGTTTGGAACGCTCTTAGGAAGCCGCTGGAGCTGTGCACTTTAAATCATCTACATTGAAAACTAATTTCTTTAGAACTGCTTTTTGTGTCCCCCCGCACTTCGGATTAGCAGTTGGCTACGTAAAAGGTTCAACACACTTGTTTAATATTACACCGCTACCAGGTACTCATTCAAGGCTGAGTCGACCTGGGTGTGAGGCCCAGGATCGGGAGAGACCTTTGCAGCCGATGATGCCCGTGAGCGGGAAATTGAATCAGGGTCGCCGGGTTCGTAGCGCAGCGTCGCGCGATCCACTGTGCCACCGCTCCCCCGTGTGTCGGTGATGCGGTACACCCACACACGCAGGGACACCCACACACGCAGGGAGACAAAGACAAAGAGCCCCATATCGCTTGAACAGACTTGGGGTAAGTGCACCGATGAAGTCTGGCATGGCACACGAAGGGGTGGGTGGCCAGCGCCACACCCGGCCGCCTTTGTCTTCCCATTGGGGATGTTTACACACTGCACCAGGTACTCATTTGAGGCCGAGTCCATCTAGGGCAAGCCCAGAACCGTTTCAGATAATAGTCACTGGTATTGGCCATGAGCGGGAATCGAACTCGGGTCACCGGGTTCATAGCGTAGCACGCGAACCACGACACTACCGCCCTCCAGACAAAGACACGCGCTGGCACGCACACACACACACATTGGCACACACACCCACAGACAAGAGCGCACACATTCCCATTCTCTCGTGTTCGACTCGAGAGGCATTTTTGGTCGTAAAAAAGTGAAAGGAAGTAACATTTAATATTTGGCCGAAGCACTCTCTCCAGATTAATATTTTCCAGTGACATTTTGCTAATTGAGTGAGGCCACCTCGCACGAGCTTTGGGTTCACCGACTCATCAGCGGGGCGTAGCCATGAAAAAAACAATCAAAGTGATTTCCTGCTCGAGTGAACATCGTGGCATCGGTGCTCATCTCCCGCTTGCAGCCGAGCAGAGCGGGTGGTGGAAATTCCACATTGCGATTGCGGGAGATGTTAACCACCTCGCCTGGTATACAGGAGGTTGTGGGTTCGATCCCGACCTTGACGACTGTATATTTGGAGTTTGCTTGTTCTCCCCGTGGTCGCGTGGATTTGTCTCCGGGTCCTCCGGTTTTTCCCTCCATATTTAGAACCACGCGTTCAGAGTTCTTGTCTGCTACTAGCCCAGCGGGCCTTACCTCGTAAAAAAACAAGTTATTTAGAGGGACAACTGTTTTCCTCCGCACAAAACAGTACTCGTTTTATGGACCCCAGGGGGAGAGGAGGGATGATGGGCTGAGACAATCCCCCAACCCCAATCAGGAGTTCAACTCGCGCCGTTCCAGTTTCGGGCCACTCGCTTTCCCGCTGAGCCACCCGGGCGGACTGCACAATCCAGCGCGGACTCGGCCGGTGAGACTCGCTGGATGACGGGATGCCGCTTCAGATAATAGTCACTGGTATTGAATGAAGGGATGCCTTTCTGGGTGCCCTCGTCAAGGGTCACCGGGGCCCACGTACATTGTCATCATGAGCCGTGTCCTGTCCACTGCTGGATGAAAGCCCCACCCATCGTGCCGAAGCCACGTCTCGTGGTCTCGCAAAGCAGCGGTCCGACGAGGTCCCGATCTCGCCGTCGCCCCGCTCCCTGCCGTGGCCGTCCTGCCGGGCGCGCGACCCTCCTTCGACTGCCGCTCCATCGCCGGCCTCGACCGCCTCCGTCCCTCGCAGCGCCGCGTCGGGTCCCCGTGGCCTCCTGTCCCCGCGGCCTCCTGTCCCCGCGGCCTCTTGTCCCTGCGGCCTCCTGTCCCCGCGGCCTCCTGTCCCTGCAGCCTCCTGTCCCCGCGGCCTCCTGTCCCCGCGGCCTCCTGTCCGCCCCTCGGCAGTCGGCGTGACGTCTCCGACTCGCGTGCTCCTTGCATTGGGGGATCTCGATCCAAAACGCGAACGCCCCCCCCCCACGCTCTGTGAAGATGTAGGGGTCGTGGGAGGGGGGGGGCGGAGGGTGGTGGGGTAGGGGGGGGGCGGAGGGTGGTGGGGTAGGGGGGGGGCGCTCCGGACGCGGTTGCGCCAACGTCGCGCGCGGATGCCCCTCCGTCTGCGCGGTGCGGCGGGACGGATGAATCGGGGATTGTGGCCGGGCGATGTCGCGCGGCCACGCTCGCCCCGGCGCACAAAGCGGCCCCCTGTGCGCCTCGCCGTGCCCCCCCCCCCCGTGCCCCCCCCCCGTGCCCCCCCGCCAATGACCTTTTCCTGACAGCGGGCATTGTGAGCCGTGAGCTCAGCGCCGGCTCGCTCCGCTGGTTGCGCACGGGCGCCGCGGTGGCGGTGCTGCCGGCGGTGGTGGTGGTGGAACGTAACGTGGAGTGGCGTTGGTGACGGTAGTGATGTCGCAACGTGTGATGGTGGAGCAGTGTGGAGTGGTGGTAGTGGAGTGTAATGTGTGGTGGAGGTGGTGGTGGTGATGGAGTAATGTGGGGTGGCATTAGTGGTAGTGGTCGTTGTGGTCGTGTGTGGTAGTGGTGATGGGTAGCGGTGTTGTATTATGTGGTCATGATTGGTGGTGGTAGTAGGTGATGCAGTGTGTGCTGTGTACCTGGTGCGGTGTGTAAACATCGCCACTGGGGAGACAAAGGCAGCCGGGCGTGGTGCTGACCACCTACCACCTCGTGTGCCGTGCTGGTCTTCATAGGTACTCGCTAACAGCACTTGCCCCAACAGTCTGTTAAGGCTATACGGGGATCTTTGTCTTGTGTCTGTGCGTGTCTCTGTGCCTTCATGCCGTGCTTCTGTCGGAATCTCTGCGAGTCTGTGCGGCCATCTATCTGTCTTGTCAGCTGATGCCTCATTCCTTATCCACAGCCTCATTAATCCAACACAATGTGGAGTTACATAGCGTCTACATGTGACGGCATCTCAAGACGCACACACAGTGGGTTTATTTCACAGAGAAAGGGGCAGTCGGTCATAGGCAGAGGAGCAAGGCCTTGAGCCTGGAGTTGACCAGGGGCAGGGAGTCAGCAGCACAGTTGCATGGGGGAAGGGAGTTCCACACCATGGAGGCAGCAGAGGAGAATGAGCGACCTCCCACTGAGTGAAGGTTGAATGGGGGCTTCCACAGAAAATTTCGCTTGCCCAGGGGAGTAGAGTGAGATGAGAGGGTAGAGGTAGGAGAGTGTGTGGAGGGGAGTAGAGTGAGATGAGAGGGGAGAGGTAGGAGAGTGCGTGGAGGGGAGTAGAGTGAGATGAAAGGGGAGAGCGGCGATGAAGGGGGAGTCCATGGGGGATCTTGAAGAAGGTGAGTGCGATGTCGGAATTGATCCGGGATTGGATCGGGAGCCAGGGCAGGGGTCGTGCAGTCACGTGGGCCCGTTCGCGGGTGCGGAGTCCGGCAGCAGAATTTTGTATCATTTGGAGACGAGGGGCGTGGGGAGGTGAGGAGTGTGGGGAGGTGAGGAGTGTGGGGAGACGAGGGATGTGGGGAGGTGAGGAGTGTGGGGAGGTGAGAGATTGTAGGGGGGGGGGGGGGAGGGCTGTCGAGGAGGGAGTTGCGGCAGTGGAGTGGGGATGCGATGGAGGCAGGGGTGGGGGTCGCAGCGGCAGCTGGGTGAGAAAAGCGATGGGCCAACCGGTTGTGGAGGGGCCGCGGCGGGCCGCACGCCATGATATCGGTGGCGCGAGGAGCGGCCTTTGTTTGGCGTCACCGCCGCGCCGGGAATCGCTGTAATTGCCTCCGCGCCGTCCGCGGCGCGTCTGGGATGAGCAGTCAAAGCGCAGCGAGAAGAAGAAGAATTGATGACAGAGCCACGGCGAGCGCCGCGCGGCCGCTCCGCCCGCCCTTTGTTAACGTCGGGTCAAGGGGTCGCGCACACCAAATATTTGGGCTGCGCGGCCCCGTGAGGTTGATTGGGGCAAATTGGGTCGCGCGGCCGGTAATTACTGATGGGGGGGTGGAGGGGGACGCTGGTGGGGGTACGGGGGAGCGAGGGGAGGGGCTCACGGAGCTGATGGCCGTGGTGTGCGGTGGGGGGGGTGTGGGAGCGTCCGGTGGAGTCGGCGAGTGGTGGGCCGTGTGGTTGGGGCAGGTGACTGGTCAAGTCAGGAGAGCGGTGGAGTGCGTGGTTAGGGCAGGTGAGTAGTGAGGTGCGTGCTTCATTGTTGCAGTGGGTGAGTTGGGTGAGTTAGGTTGGCGGTTAGGGGAGTCGGGTGAGTGGTTAGCGATGTGCGTGGTTAGTCGGGTGAGTGACAGGTGAGGCAGGTGAGTGTCGGTGAGTTGGCCGTGTGTGCGCCCCTGAATTAGAGACAGCGCTGAGGGCACCATTACCTCCACATTCACAGAGCCCCTCACCCTCCCTCACCCTGCCTCAGTCTCACCCTCCCCTCTACTGCTCCCTCCTCCCTCACCTTCTTCCCTGTCTGCGCTCTCCCTCCCTCCCTCGCCCCTTTGTCTCCCACTGTGCTCCGGGATGCCGGCGTGAGAGTCGGGGGCTCGTGGTTTGTGTTCGCGCCAGGGTGAGAGGCGTTTGGGTAAAGTTCTGACGTCTGTGTTGGTGTTGGGGTTAAACTTGGCGTTAGGTTCGAGTCAGGGTTCAAGTTCGTCAGGGTTCAGGTCACGGTCAGGATGAAGGTGTTGGGGAGGTTTAGGGTCAGGATTAGGTGAAAGGCAGCTTTGGGGTTGAGGTCAAGATAAGGGCCATGGCTAGGGTAAGCGTTAGGATCATGTTACATCTCGGGTCAGGATTAGGGTGTATGCAGCTGGCTCCAGGGGTTGCGGGCAGGAGTTCCAGTCTGGGGCAGGGGTCGAATTCACCGCACCCCTGTGTGTGGGGGTCCGAATCCCAGGAGTAATTTTCATTTGATCCCCATCAGACGGGGTTCGTCGTCACCTGATCCCCTTGATCCGATTAGGGAGTTGCGGTTAAGAATCCGGTCGTGAAGGAGGAGGGGGAGGAGGTCAGACGGAGACGGGGGGGGCGGTGCTGGCTCACTGATGATCACCAATCAGGCCAAGACCGCGGAGCCACGCTCATCCCACACCGCCCCCTAGCGGCCAGCGGCGCGTACATCATCATCATCATCACGGTGGCGCCCTCCATGTGGGGGGCCGATTGGTGGTGTGCCGAGCGCTGCTGTTCGCGAGAACCTATTACGGGCTGGAGCAGCGTGGCGCATCAAGGACCACGACCCGGCCGCCTTTGTCTCCCCAACTGCTGATGCTCGCACACTGCACCAGGCGTGCTGATTTACGGTGTCCCCTGACAGACGACGTGGACTCTCCCTGGGGTCTCTGTGTGTGCACGTTGCGTGTGTGGGGAGCATCTTCGCCTCTGTGTATGAGTGTGTGAGGTGCATCTTCGCCTCTGTGTATGAGTGTGTGAGGTGCATCTTCGCCTCTGTGTATGAGTGTGTGAGGTGCATCTTCGCCTCTGTGTATGAGTGTGTGAGGTGCATCTTCGCCTCTGTGTATGAGTGTGTGAGGTGCATCTTCGCCTCTGTGTATGAGTGTGTGAGGTGCATCTTCGCCTCTGTGTATGAGTGTGTGAGGTGCATCTTCGCCTCTGTGTATGAGTGTGTGAGGTGCATCTTCGCCTCTGTGTGTGAGTGTTTGAGGTGCATCTTCGCCTCTGTGTGAGTGGTGGCAGTAGTAGTAGTGGTGGCTGTAGTATTAGTGGTGGCTGTAGTAGTAGTTATAGTAGTAGTAGATGTGGCAGTAGTATTAGTGGTGGCTGTAGTATTAGTGGTGGTTATAGTAGTAGCTATAGTAGTAGTAGTTGTGCTACTCGCTAACAGCACTTGCCACAAAAGTGTGTTAAGGCTACGCGCCGGGTCTTTGTCTTTGTCTCGTGTGTGAGCAGCTCGTTCGTGACGGGCACGGCCTGCTGCGGACACCACGCGCCTCTCCGCCTCTGGGACCTGCAAAGGTGGCGCCAGTTGCCTGTGCGGTGTTCTCTCCGTCACTGGGAGCGGTGGCGCAGTGGTTAGCGCACTGCGCTACCAACCCGTCGACCCGAGCTGATTCCCACTCACGGTCAATACCATTATCCGAACCGGTTCTGGGCCACCTCTTGGTCGACTCTGTTTTATAAATGAGTAACTGGACCGGTGCGTGAACATCAGCACTGGGGAGACAAAGGCGTCCGGGCGTGGTGTTGGTCGCTGACCACCCCCTTGTGCGTCACTACTCGCTGGCAGCACTTTACTCATGGGTCTTAAAGGCTATACAGGGGATCGTTGTCTTTGTTCTCGCTGGCGTGTACACGCGAGTGTGTGTACAGGCTGCCATGGACTTGGGTATTTGTTTCTGAGAGCATCCAGTCTCGTGTGCACGTGTGTGATGGATCTCTCTCATGCTTGCACACGCGCATGCAGTGCGGGGTGTGTGTCAGCCCTTGTACCACAACCACGCGTGTGTGTGTGTCCGTGTCCCACTTGTGAATCGGGAAGGGGTGGAGGGACGGAGGTAGGAGGAGGAATTAGCGAAGCGCAGAGGTGGGGACGGCGTGATGTAGGTCGGCGTGGATGAGGTGATGGTACCGGTGGTGGCTATTTATGAAAGTGGTGGACGAGGTGAAGAGGGAGGAGGAGATGGAGCTTGCGATGGGATGGAGGGGGGGAGAGAGAGCAGAGGAATTCCTTCGCCGTGCCGGGCCCTAATCAGCCGCGACAGCCACGGCTGATAGATCGTGAGCAGAGCCAACAGGATGCCGAGGACGTTGCTACGCCGCCGACGATCAAGAGCGGTCAACTTTGTCCCGCGGTGACGCCGCCGCCGCCGACTCGTCCAAGTTGTCCCATTAATCAAAGGCAGATGGAGCAAGCGTCCGTGGCGCGGTTACGGAGAGCACTGCCGACTGTCGAGTGGACGAGCCGAGCGCGTGCAGGAGCAGCTGCCGCGAATACCCCCCCTCCTCCCCACCTCCACACTTGCCCCCTCCGCACACCTGCGCCGGTTTCTCGAAGCAGTCGCGCTCACGAGGAGTTGATGCGTGAATTGTTCATTGGTTAATCTGGAGGCAAATCGGCCCGGCAGTAGATCTGTTTTTCTCACGCAGGTAACACGTGAACACCAGTGCTAAGACCCCCCCCCCTCCCCCCACACCGTGTAGCCTTGAGCAGCCTTCAGTAAGACTCCCACTTGCACCCACTCTCACTAACACACTCGTTCGTGCGCTCGCAAGACAAAGATCCCCCGTGTAGCCCGAACAGACGGTTAGGGCAAGTGCTGTTAGCGAGCAGCACCTGTGAAGGCCGGGACGGCGCGCGAGGGGGTGGGTGGCCAGCACCACGCCCGGCCGCCTTTGTCTCCCTCGTGGCGATGTTTACTGCACACCGCACCAGGTACTCGACTGATTTCGGGGAATTGAAATCGGGTCACCGGGTTTGTAGTGCAGTGGGGTAACCACTACACCACCGCTCCCCACACACAAAAAGACACATCAACACACACACAGTCACATACTCCCAAACTTACAGAGTTACTAATTCACGCACACACACAAACGTATCAGTATACACATGCATCCATAAATACCAGCAAAGACACACGAACACACAGACACGTACAATCACGTGCACATGTTTAAGATTTCTCACTAATACATGATGTACACGAACACACACACACACGTACACGCACGCACACACACACGTACACGCACGCACGTGCACGTGTTTCAGATCCCAGGCCACCGAGGGGACCTTATTGAATTAAGTGGTGGGGGGGGGGGGTTGGAGGGGTGTGGTCTTGCCCCCCCCCTCCCACTATTGCTAAGGAGATTCATGTTTATTCGCTGCATGACATGCGTACACGTGGGGGGGGGGGGGGGTCTGTGTGTACACACGTGCGCCTGTCTGTGTACGTACGTGTGCCTCTGTACATGTAGATCGACTCGGCCTTAACTTGGACCCTGTTTGTGGGGTGTTTGTAGATTCAACATCAGCACTGGGTTGTGATGCTGGCCACACCACAACCCCTGGTGTCTCGTTCCAGCCCTCGTAGAGGATTTCAAATAGCACCTGCCCCAACAGTCTGTTAAAGGCTACACGGGGGACCTTTGTCTGCAAGATCACGTAACCAGTCACTGCTCCAGCCACGTGATTGGCGGTCTCAATTTGACTGCGAGTCAATGAAACGTCGATTGTTGTGCCGTCTCGTGTCCTCTCGCAGAGGGGATCTGCTGGGCTCCCTGGGCTCGGAGTTCCGACACGGCGCCGGGGTCCTCGGGGTCCAGTTTGAGACCCCCTCCGTGCTGCTGTCGTGTGGCCACGACACCTTCCTGCGCCTGTGGGACACGCGCTGCAGCATGAGGTGGGGCGCCACGCTGCCACCCACCACGCTGCCACCCACCACGCTGCCACCCACCACGCTGCCACCCACCACGCTGCCACCCACCACGCTGCCACCCACCACGCTGCCACCCACCACGCTGCCACCCACCACGCTGCCACCCACCACGCTGCCACCCACCACGCTGCCACCCACCACGCTGCCACCCCACCACGCTGCCACCCCACCACGCTGCCACCCCACCACGCTGCCACCCCACCACGCTGCCACCCCACCACGCTGCCACCCACCACGCTGCCACCCCACCACGCTGCCACCCACCACGCTGCCACCCCACCACGCTGCCACCCACCACGCTGCCACCCACCACGCTGCCACCCCAACACGCTGCCACCCACCACGCTGCCACCCACCACGCTGCCACCCCACCACGCTGCCACCCACCACGCTGCCACCCACCACGCTGCCACCCCACCACGCTGCCACCCACCACGCTGCCACCCCCACCACGCTGCCACCCCACCACGCTGCCACCCACCACGCTGCCACCCCAACACGCTGCCACCCCCACCACGGTTTCCAACCCTGCAATGGGTCCACCCCACCCTGAACCGGCCCCACTTTTGCACAACCCACCACTCGTCCCCATCGTCCCGTGCGCACAGACACATGGGAGACGCTCTCTCTGGGGACCCCAGGTCCAGGTGAGACCTCATCCCCTGAGACCCTCAAGGCCAGATGAGATCCCCTTCCTTGAGACATCAGGTCCATATGAGACCCTATTTGTCATGTGACCCAATGTCCAGGTGAGATCCCCTTTCCTAAGACCCCAAATCCAGGTGAGACCCTCTCCCCACACCCCCATTTGGCCCGCACCCCGTGCGACCCCTTGGTGTGGACCCCTGTGCTGCGTGACCCCAGCAGGCCGTGACCCATGGCCCACGCCAAGACGCCGCGTGTGAGCACGCGTTCACGAGTTCCACGCATGACTGCGTGCGTGCATTAGTGCACGTGTGTGTGTGAGTGCGTGCGTTTCACGTCGGTGTGTTGTGTAGCGTCGCATTTAGCACACAGCGCTGGGAACCCAGCGGCCCGAGTTCAATTCATACGCTCAGCCAACATCACCGCCGATGAATATCCGAGCCGGTCCTGGGCCTCCCCCTAGGTCGACTCGGCCACAAAATTGGCATCTGGTGCGGCGTGTAAACATGAGCACTGTGCGCCGGCTCACCGCACTTTGCCACCAACAGTCTGTTGAGGCTTTAAGGGGACCTTTGTATTTGTCTCGAGTGAGCGTGTGCGTACAGCTTGCGTGTAGCGATCACAACAACCCGTAAACACCGAGGGGCCGTGAGCGGTGCAGTCGTCACGGCAACTGCGACGCGTGAAACAACCCACACGCACTGCGCCCCGTCGGGAGGTGGGGGTCGGTGGGGGTGGTGGGGGGGGGGCGATTGGGGGGCAGTGAGTGGTACCAGGTCAGGTTATCCTACCTCTCCCCCTACCGTAACTCTCACTAACGCTATCTTTATCTCTATCCCTAACTCTAGCCTACTGCTAATTCTACCCCTAACACTAACTCCAGCCCAAACCCTCACTCTAACCCTACTGCTACCCCGAACTGTACAGCCGACCCATGACCCGACCCCGAGCCCCCCGGGGCGATGGGGCAGCGGGCCATCACCGCGGGGCCCCGTCCTGCGCCCGGTGCGGCGAGGCCGTTGAGCGTGCGGGGCCGTTGACCGTGCGGGGCCGCTGACTGTGAGGGGTTTGCGTTGGGATCGTGCGACTCCGGCCCGTAGGGGGCCCTGCCGGCCGGGGCGCCGCCGTCGTGAAGAGAGCGCCGTTAGGGGCGCCCTGGGCAGTGGGGGCCACGTGGAGTCGGGGGTTGGAGGCGTGGAGGGGGGGGGGCTGTGGTGTGGCATGAGAGGTGGGGTAGGCTAAGGGCAGCCTGGTCTTGACTTTTCGTGGGGCTGCTGGGGTCTGGTTTTTGGGATAGCCTGGGTCGGTGTGTCCTGGGTTGTGGGATTGACTGGGCCGGTGTGTGCCCTGGGTTTTGGATAGAGGGGTTCTGCTTGCGTTGATTTATCATGCCTACTCGTTGATAATGACGTTGGTCTTGCTCCAACATCGGCTGCACTGCACGTGGTCTTCGTTGGTGAGGCCAACGTTTGGGTTGGGGTGGCCCGTTCTGGCTCAGGCTGGGCTGGTCGTGGCCTGCGGCAACTGGGCTGGCCAGGCCCCCCCAGACAGCAGACTCGTATTGCCGTAGCTGTTTCTGCTGCTGACGATGTTGTTCTGTTGGTGCCCCAGGGACAGATGTGAGGCGTACGCCCCCCGCCCGCCCTCCCCGCTCCCAGGCAGATGCAGTCCCCCCACCTCCTCCTCCTCCTCCCCTCTGCCCGGTCGCGTCGCGCAGAAAGCACGTGAACTCACGAGTGGGCTCCCCGCGGCCCGCCGTGCGCCGCCCATTAGAAACAGGTGTCCGCCGCGCGCCGTGGGGACAGCTCGTTAGGCCGGTAACTGAGCTGCTGGGGCGGGGGGGGGCAGGCGGTGTGGGGGACCCCCCCCCCCCTCTACCCCACTACCCCCTACCCTCCAGCAGCAGCAGCAGTGCAGCGTCTCCCCCCCCCCCCCGCCGCTCTGTCTGCCCGGCGTGGAACACGGAGCCCGGCCCAGACTCCTTGGGGGGCTCGCGGCGCGTCTGGTTGTACAGTAACGGGCAGCCCCCAACCACCCTACCCCCCTCCCCCCACCCTCCCAGCGATTCGATTAATTTGTTACATTTCAAGGGCCCCGATTTGATTAAAACCCCCCCCGAGCGCTGTTCAGCCCCCGGTGCTCGCGCGCCTCGCGCGCTCTCCCCACGCACGACTGCCGCGGGCGCCTTCAGAAGTGGCTGCGAGGAATTTGGGGGGTTGGAGGCCCGGGTGAGATCTCCCACCTCGGCTCGTGGATGAAGTGCCGGATCGTGAGTGGAGCGGTGAGTTCCGTCACCGCGTGAAGCAGCCGGCCAGGAGGGAGCCGTCGCAGCGGCTCAAAAAAGGGAATTTGAAGTTTTGAACCCCCATGAGCGGAAGCCTTCATTTTTTGGTTTAACACGTAGTGGGGCTTTCGCGGCCAATGTCATCCATGATACGCGTGTTTTTGGGTTAGATCGCGTAAATATATAAATGTGTCGTTGAACCCGCCACCACCCGACACAGCCAACTAGTAAGGGTTGTCACGTGAACAGAACATGCCGATTCGTTACTAGTACAGTGTGTTGGAGAGTAAATCCACAACATTCACAATCTGAGTACAATTACACATCTTGTGGATTTACTCTCCAACACACCGATGTGCTGCACTAGTGCCAGTGTACTAGTACACTAGTACCAGTGTGTACCAGTGAACTAGTAACGAATTGGCACGTTTTGTTTACGTGACGAACCTTTTTAATTGGCTGTGTCGGGTGGTGGCGGGTTTAACGACACATTTATATATTTACGCGATCTCATCCAAAAAAACCCCTCTATTAGTAGTTATGGTAGCAGTAGTAGTGGCAGTAGTAGTTGCAGTGGCAGTAGTAGTGGCAGTAGTAGTAGTTGTGGCAGTAGTAGTAGTGGTGACAGTAGTAGTAGTTGTGGCAGTAGTAGTAGTGGCAGTAGTAGTAGTAGTGGCAGTAGTAGTAGTTGCAGCAGTAGTAGTAGTAGTAGTGGCAGTAGTAGTAGTGGCATCAGTCGGCGTGCCAGTGGTAGTAGTAGTAGTGGCAGTAGTAGTAGTGGCAGTAGTAGTAGTGGCAGTAGTAGTAATAGTTGTAGTTGCAGCAGTAGTAGTGGCATCAGTCGGGGTGCCAGTGGTCGTGGTTGTATCGCTGTAGAGGTCGTCACGGGCGGGATGCCCCCACATCCTGGCCGCCATGAGTTGCAGTCCAGGCCCAGGGCAATCGGGAGAGATAGCGAGCGGGGGAGGGAGGGGGGGGAGACCCGGGGGGGGGACCCCGAGGGGGGGGGGGTGGGGGGGAGTTGGCGCGTGTGGCAGGAAAGCGTCGTCGCGGCGCGGCACGCGAGAGACGCCGCTAACGAGGCTGGCGCAACATGAATGAGAGAGTCTCAGCAGCGCTGTGGCCGAGTTGATTATAATAATAATAGAATCAATGATTACGCTCTGAAGCAAATTGTAACATTTTTCACTTTGGTGCCTTTTAGAAGTTTCCCCCCCCCCCTCCCTCTATCCCCCCCCCCCCACTCCGGCCGTGTTTTCGCACGAGGGCTCTCACCCACGAGCTGGGGGGGGGGGGGGTTTCGTGTGTGCGTGTGTGCGACTCATCCCCGTGACTCCCAGCCCTCACGTCCCCGCTTCTCATCCACGGGCCCCGAGTACCCGGGCGTGAGTCCCTGTGAGTTGGGGAGTCCTTGTGAGTCCAAGACTGAGTGTCTGTAAGTCCAAGTGTCTACGGTAACATCCGACCTCATCATCTTCACGAGCCACGAGGTCGATCCGCTGCTAATGGACGGCCTCCCACCCCCCAGCCGTCAGCATCTCCCGCCGTCCTCCGCGTAACGAGATCGCTCGACCGCACGCACGACTCCGTCACAGCGTCCTCCTGGGCGCTCAACTTCTTCTCCTTTTGGCTGCGAGTCCATCATTAGTCTCGACCACTGGCACCGTCTCTTCCCGCCGTGACCGTGTGTGTGTGTGGTTGCTTCATAGCTATCCCTGCATCCACCACGCTGGCGAAGATCGTTCGATTCTCGAGTGGACGCTGTTGCCCCCGAGTCGGGGCGGCGATGGCTCGGCTGGTGGAGGCGCTGAATGGTTGCAGGCCTGCTCAATAACGGGCAAATGGGGGTCAGAGGGCACCGTTAATGCGTTAATGACCTCATGGAAACGCGGCTTGCGCCGGCACTCGCTGGGAGCGGCGGAGGGAGCGGGGGAGAGGCGTGGAGGAGGAGGAGGAGGAGGAGGTGACGACGATGAATTCCCCATTAGTCACCCGCGTCACCGTCGTGACGCACGGGGGACGATGCTGCGACTGGGTGGTCAACTCTCTCTCTGCTGATCCCTGATCCTCCACTCCCGCACCTGTCCCATCTCTCTCCCATTGCTCCCTCATCTCCCACCTGTCCCCTCCCTCACCGCCCCCTCTCCTTCCTCGGGTTTTTCCCCCTTCTCACCCCCCTCCCGCTGTATCCAGGCTCGCTCCGCTCTCTTCCTTCTCTCTCATCCCCTTTATCCTCGTCCCTTTCCTCGCAATCTCCATCCCTCTCCGCACTCTCGCGTCTTCACCCTCTCCCCCACATCTCTCTTCGCGCTCCCCTTCTCCACGCTCTCTCGTCTCTCTCGTCTCTCTCCAAATTCCACTTTCTCTTCACTCTCATTACCCCCCCCTCTCTCTCATCGCCGTGATGTCACCGCCCCCCCCCCCCCCGCGTTGCCGTGTTTACGGCCCTGACGCGTTGCCACGGAAACGGCGGCAAACCCCGGACCCCCCGGGGCGACGTCGGCCTCGGCTGAGACCCCCGTGCCCCTCCCCTGCCCCCCTCGCTCATCCCTGCGCCCCCCCCCCCCTCCACAGCTCCCAATTTAAAGTTCTTGACGCCGTGATTAGGGTGGTTACCTCTGCACAAACACTGATTGGCACAGGTGGGGTCACTGTAGGGGGGGTCAGGACAGATGGGGTCAGGGCAGATGGGGTCAGGGCAGGTGGGGTCAGGGCAGGTGGGGTCAGGGCAGATGGGGTCAGGGCAGATGGGGTCAGAGCACGTTCCCCTGCACACCTGCCCCTGCCATGCACGTCTCTCTGCACCCGACGTGAAACAGTGCCTCTGCACATCCCCTGTTCATCGCCCTGCTCACCCTTCCTGCTCCGTGCACGGCACCCTGCACAGCACCCTGTACCAGACCGTCCCAACAACATCAGCAGCAGCAGCAGCATCATCATCAGCAGCAGCATGCTGCCCGGACTGGCCGCCGGCCCAGATGATCGCGAATCCCACGTTCTCTGACGGGCGGCACCCGCGCCGATAACCGCGCCACCCCGAAACCCGAGCCTTTGAGAAAACAAGCCCATACAAAAAATAATCCACTCCTTCTTTACAAGACGCCCGGTCCTGCGGGAGAGGGAGAGCGGGAGGCAGAGCGAGCGGGAGAGCGAGAGCGAGCGGGAGAGCGAGAGCGAGCGGCAGAGCGAGCGGGAGAGGGAGAGCGAGCGGGAGGCAGAGCGAGCGGGAGAGCGAGCGGGGAGACGCGGCTGCTGCGTGGCGGAGCGGTGGGCGCGCTCCGTGTTTTTTGAAGTAACACGGTGGGGGGGGGGGGGTTCGGGGGAGTTCGGGGGGGTTCAGGAGAAGGGGGAAATATTCACGTCTGGCGCACGGCCCGGTGCAGCGTGGATCCTCCCTGGCATCGCGTCCAGAGTCAACAAATCTGGGCCCACGCGGGGCCCCGTGCGCCCCTGGAGGCCACCCGTGCCCCCCCCCGTGCCCCCCCCTGTGGGCCCCCTGTGGGTGACCGTGAGTCTCCGTGAGTCTCTGGGCCGTCGGTCCTCCATAGGCACCGACATCGCCAGGGGCATTGGGGGAGGTAAACTTTGGATGTTGGGCCGTTGGGACTTCGGTGTGCGTGTACACGTGTGTTGTGTGCACGTGTGTGTGTACACGTGTGTGTGTGTGTGCACGTGTGTGTGTGTACACGTGTGTGTGTGTGTACACGTGTGTGTGTGTGTACACGTGTGTGCGTGTGTACACGTGTGTGTGTGTGTGCACGTGTGTGTGTGCACGTGTGTGTGTGTACACGTGTGTGTGTACACGTGTGTGTGTGTGTGTACACGTGTGTGCGTGTGTACACGTGTGTGTGTGTGTGTGTACACGTGTGTGTGTGTGTACACGTGTGTGCGTGTGTACACGTGTGTGTGTGTGGGTGTGAGTGGTGAGCTTTAGTGTGGCAGTCAGCGCTACGTTGCATTACGCAATCGGCGACCCAAGTTCGATTCCCGCTCACGGCCAACACCAGTGACGGTTATCTGAACCGGTCATGGGCCTCCCCTAAGTCGACTCAGCCTTAAATGAGTACCTGGTGTGGTGTGTAAACATCACCACTGGGGAGACAAAGGCGGCCGGTCGTGGTGGTGGTCACTCACCCCCCTTGAGTGCCGTGCCGGCCTTCATAGGTCCTCACGAACAGCACTTGCTCCAACAGTCTGTTCAGGCTATACGGGGGATTTTTGTGTGCGTGTGTGTGCCTGAGCGGTGACGCAGTCGTTAGCGTACTGCACTACGAACCCGGTGACCCGAGTTCGATTCCCGCGTGCGGCCAATAACAGTCGCGAATATCTGACCCGGTCCTGAACCTCCCCTAGGTCGACGCAGCCCTAAACGAGTCGGTTGTGTGCGGTGTGTCAACATTAGGGAGACGAAGTCGGTTGGGCGTGGTGCTGACCACCCACCCCCTCTTGTACCGAGCCGGCCTTAATAGGTGCTCGCTAACAGTGCTGGCCCCGGCAAACTGTTAAAGGCTGTATGGGGGTCCGTGTCTGTACGTGCGTGTGTCCATTGCAGTTGCTGTCATTCACAACTCACTGCCACCGACACCTTCACTTGGAAACGCTGAACGTCTGAGCGTATTGTGCGGGTGGGGTGGGTGGTAGTGGGTGCAGGGTGACGGTGGGTGCAGGGTGGTGGTGGGGGTGGTGGGTGGTGGTGGGTGCAGGGTGGTGCTGGGTGCAGGGTGGTGCTGGGTGCAGGGTGGTGGTGGGTGCTGGGTGGTGATGGTGGTGGGGGTGGTGGGTGATAGTGGGTGCAGGGTGGTGCAGGGTGGGTGCAGGGTGGTGGTGGGTGGTGGGTGCAGGGTGGTGCTGGGTGCAGGGTGGTGGTGGGTGCTGGGTGGTGATGGTGGGGGTGGTGGTGCAGGGTGGTGGTGGGTGGTGGGTGGTGGGTGCAGGGTGGTGCTGGGTGCAGGGTGGCGGTGGGTGCTGGGTGGTGATGGTGGGGGTGGTAGTGGGTGGTAGTGGGTGCAGGATGGTGGTGGTGGGGGTGGTGGGTGGTAGTGGGTGCAGGGTGGTGGTGGTGCTGGGTGGTGGTGGGTGCAGGGTGGTGGTGGTGGTGGGTGGTAGTGGGTGCAGGGTGGTGGTGGTGCTGGGTGGTGGTAGGTGCTGGGTGGTGGTGGGTGCTGGGTGGTGGTGGTGCTGGGTGGTGGTGCTGGGTGGTAGTGGGTGCAGGGTGGTGGTGGTGCTGGGTGGTGGTGCAGGGTGGTGGTGGGTGCAGGGTGGTGGGTGGTGGGTGCAGGGTGGTGCTGGGTGCAGGGTGGCGGTGGGTGCTGGGTGGTGATGGTGGGGGTGGTAGTGGGTGGTAGTGGGTGCAGGGTGGTGGTGGTGGGGGTGGTGGGTGGTAGTGGGTGCAGGGTGGTGGTGGTGCTGGGTGGTGGTGGGTGCAGGGTGGTGGTGGTGGTGGGTGGTAGTGGGTGCAGGGTGGTGGTGGTGGTGCTGGGTGGTGGTGGGTGCTGGGTGGTGGTGGTGCTGGGTGGTAGTGGGTGCAGGGTGGTGGTGGTGCTGGGTGGTGGTGGTGCTGGGTGGTGGTGCTGGGTGGTGGTGGTGCTGGGTGGTGGTGGGTGCTGGGTGGTGGTGGGTGCTGGGTGGTGGTGGGTGCTGGGTGGTGGTGGTGCTGGGTGGTGGTGGGTGCAGGGTGGTGGTGGGTGCTGGTGGTGCTGGGTGGTGGTGCTGGGTGGTGGTGCAGGGTGGTGGTAGGTGCAGGGTGCTGGGTGGTGGTGGGGGTGGGTGGTGGTGCTGGGTGGTGGTGCAGGGTGGTGGTGTAGGGTGCTGGGTTGTTAATGCTGGGTGCTGGCCAGATTTGCCTGGGAGATGGGAGGGTGTTAATTGCAGGCTGGGTGTCTTTAGGATTATGCTTGGAGTCTGTGGTGTTGGTTGTTGCGTGTGCGCGCACATCTCGGTCTGTTGGTGTGCACGCCTTGGTGAGTGTGTGTGTGTTGGTATGCGTGCGAGTACATGTAAGTGAATATGTGCGTGTGTGTATGTTGGTACGCGTTCACGCCTATTGTAAAAGTGAGTTGGAAAGACATCTGCGCTGGGAGTTTACGTGGAGGGAGAGGGGGTGGTGCAGTGTTGGGGGGGAGGGAGGGATGAGGGACGGGGAGAGGGGGGCCGTAAGGAGGGGGGGGGGGTCTGGCCAGCGCCGTGTGAATTGCACTGGGGAGGTCAGGCAGCCAAGGGGTTCCCGTCGCGTTTGGATGAAGTTCCAGAGCCCCCACCCCTACACCCCACGTACCCCCTCCCTCGGCCCCCGATTTACCTTTCCGCCCCCCCCCCCTCGCCTCCTCCCGCACCCTCCAGCCCCTTTAGCAGACACTACAACCACATTCACTACAACCACATTCACTACAACCACATTCACTACAACCACATTCACTACAACTACGCTCACTACAACCGCGCTCACTACAACCACATTCACTACAACCACATTCACTACAAACACGCTCGCTACAACTACATTCACTACAACCACATTCACTACAACCACATTCACTACAACCACGCTCGCTACAACCACGCTCGCTACGACCACGCTCGCTACAACCACATTCACTACAACCACATTCACTACAACCACATTCACTACAACCACGCTCGCTACAACCACATTCACTACAACCACGCTTGCTACAACCACATTCGCTACAACCACATTCACTACAACCACATTCGCTACAACCACATTCACTAAAACCACGCTCGCTACAACCACATTCACTGCAACCACATTCACTACAACCACGCTCGCTACAACCACATTCACTACAACCACGCTCACTACAACCATGCTCGCTACAACCACATTCGCTACAACCACATTCACTACAACCACATTCACTACAACCACGCTCGCTACAACCACATTCACTACAACCACGCTCACTAACCGAGCTCCCTGTAACCGCGCACCCCCTACAAACGAGCTCCCTGCAAATGCGCTCGCATTTTTCCACACAGATACAGATAGTGCGATGTACAAATCACGTCTGCGGCTCCCTCGCCCCCCACTCTCCCAATTCTCCCCCGACTCCCCACACTCCCCCAACTCTCCCCAAGACTCTCCCAACTTTGACATCCCAGCCCCCCTACTCACACCGCTCGCTCCCACAACTCTCAGCCGGAATCACACCCTCAGCCCCCCACCCCCCAACTCACACCCCAGCCCCATCTCGAGCCTGGTCCCCGTGGCGGCGAGCCGGGGTCACGCTGCACAATGACAGGAAGCGCCCGAGTGCGGGAGGCGCGATGTCCGTGTTCCAGGCCTCATTGTGAGATGTTCGGCAACAGCAGCAGCAGCAGTAGGAGTCATACATAAATAATTATGGGGGCCCGCGTTTAACTTCATAATGAAACGCAACTTCAGGTTTTCTCAACCGATCTGTGTGGAGTGGCCCCGAAGCGCGGTGGTCGCCTGCCCCAGATGTCGAGTGGAACTCGGAGTCGCGTGGAACCAAGGTCGCGTGGAACGGGTGGTGGGCGAGTCCAGGGTTCGAGGGGAGTGTGGGGAGCGGAAGTGCAGCGGTTAGCGCACTGCGCTACGAACCTGTCGACCCGAGTTCACGGCCAACACCTGTGACGAGTATCTGAACCGGTCCTAGGCCTCCCCTAGGTCGACTCGGCTTCAAATGAGTACTCAGTGGGGGTGTGTGAACATCGCCACTGGGGAGACAAAGGCGGTGGTGCGTGGTGCTGGCCACCCACCCCCTCGTGTGCCGTGCCGCCCTTCATAGGTGCTCGCTGACAGCACTTGCCCCAACAGTCTGTTAAGGCTACACGAGGGATCTTTGTCTTTGTGTGTCACGGTGGTGCGGCCGGATCGGCGCGCGTCAGGGCAGGAGCCTCTCTCTGTTGCTCCTGGACGCCCCTCGCATTCCTCTCCTTCCCGCCACACCTCGCCCTGCTCGGCCGTGGGAAACAGCCCCCCCTCCACCCCCCCTCGCCCCCCCCTCCATCCCCCCCATCCTCGCCCCCCCTCCACCCCCCCATTCTCGCCCCCCCTTCCACCCCCCTCGCCCCCACTCCCTTCCTCGGAGCTGCTCTCTCTCTGCTCGCTCAGTGAGAGTGGGACTTGCCCTTGTAGTTTACACGCACGCGCGCTCGCTCCCGTGTGCACTACAAGGGGACACACACGTGCGTGTGCACACACGTGCCCGCGTGTACTACAAGGGGACACACGTGCGTGTGCACACACACACGTGCGTGTGCACACACACGTGCCCGCGTGTACTACAAGGGGACACACACGTGCGTGTGTGGACTCCTTTGCCTATATGAGCTACACGTAGCGCAGCGGTGAGCGCTCCGCGCTGCGAATCCGTCGACCCGAGTTCGATTCCCACTCGCGGCCAATAAACAGCGGCGAATATCCGAACCGATCTCGGGCCTCCCCCTACGTCGACTCGGCCTAAAATGAGCACCCGATGCGGCGTGTGTGAACATCAGCGCCGGGGAGACAAAGGCGGTGTGAGCACGTGCCGCCTGCGCACGACCCCCCCCCCACCTGCGCTCCTCCCCGTGGGAGCAGCGCTGGTGGGGGGGGGGGTTCAGCTGGAAACACGCAGCGAGCGCCTGACGTTCCGTGCTTTACCTCCCCCCGCCCCACCCAGCCCCCTCCCCCCCGCCCCACCCAGCCCCCTCCCCCCGCCCCAGCCTGCGCCCTCCCCGCGCTCCCCCAAGTCGGCGTGCACTCCCACCCAGCCCCCACCGCAGCCACGCTCATTAACGTGCACGCACACACACACGCACACACGAACGCACGCAGGCTGTTAGGGCAGGGGTTGTGAGAGCGAGTGAAGGGCGGGGTGGTGCGCGACGGGACCCGCGCTCGTTGAAGTGGGGGAGGGGGCCGGGACCGGTTCGGATCCCGCGTGCTGCTCATGATGGTGGCCGCATGCCCCGAATCCGGTCCCCGGGTTTGTAGCGCAATGCTCTCACCACCGCCGCCTTGCCGCGTGTCGTACGAACACGAAGATCCCCGTATAGCCTCAACGTACTCTTGGGGGTGGGTGGCCGACAACACGCCCGGTCGCCTTTGTATCCCTCGTGGAAATGTTTACACACTGCACCAGGTACTCGTTTGAGGCTGAGTTGACATCGGGGAGGCCCAGGACCGGTTCAGATAATCGTGAACAGGAATCGAACTCGGGCTCACACACACCTACAGTCAAACAGAAACACGAATACAGCCAAACATATAAAGACAAAGATCCCCCGTGTAGTTCGAAACAGGCTGTTGGAGCAAGTGCTGTTAGCGAGTAGCACCGGCACACGAGGGGCTACATCCACCCCCCTTTGTCTCCCCAGGGCTGATATTACCGCATCGTACCAAGTACACACACACACCTCCATACAAAGACCACCGCTGTGTTTCTGTGGCTAATGATGATGATGATGAGTACACTGGGTGCTGGGGAGAGCTCGTAGGTCCTCCACACCTCCGGAGGACGTGGAAAGAGGTGGCGACGAGGTGTGGACGATTTACAGAGTTGATCCTGGCCGGGTATTGAACCGGAGCGCCTTGAGGCGGCGTGCGATGGCGCCGCCGCCTCCTCCTCCTCGGAGCGAGCTCGGGGAGCGAGGTGATGTTACGGGGAAACATGCCGCGGAATTTTTGGAATTTGCGAGATACGCGGCGTCGAGTGCCGGGCAGCAGCGGTGATGGGGCAGACGCGGCCCCCGGGGAGGGGGGGGAGGGGCACGCGAGAGTGGCCGAGCGTCCCGTCGTGCGTGCCCGACCCCGCGTGTCTGACCTCTGCGTGTGTGACCCCGCGTGTGTGACCCCGCGTGTCTGACCCCTGCGTGTCTGACCTCTGCGTGTGTGACCCCGCGTGTCTGACCTCTGCGTGTGTGACCTCTGCGTGTGTGACCCCGCGTGTCTGACCTCTGCGTGTATGACCCCGCGTGTCTGACCTCTGTGTGTGACCCCGCGTGTCTGACCTCTGCGTGTGTGACCCCGCGTGTCTGACTTCTGCGTGTGTGACCCCGCGTGTCTGACCTCTGCTAGTGTGACCTCTGCGTGTGTGACCCCGCGTGTCTGACCTCTGCGTGTGTGACCCCGCGTGTCTGACCTCTGCGTGTGTGACCCCGCGTGTCTGACCTTTGCTAGTGTGACCTCTGCGTGTGTGACCCCGTGTGTCTGACCTCTGCGTGTGTGACCCCGCGTGTCTGACCTCTGCGCGTGTGACCCCGCGTGTCTGACCCCGGAATGGTCGCGGTGAGCGCACTGCGCTAAGGACCCAGCGAGTTCGATCCCCGCTCACGACCAATAGCAGTGGCGAATATTCGAACCAAGATAGATTCAACCTTAAATGAGCACCTGGTGCGGTGTGTCAACATCAGCACTGAGGAGACAAAGGCCGCCAGGAGTGGTGCTGGCCACCCACCCCCTCGTGTGCCGTGCCGGCCTCCATAGGTGCTACTCGCTAACAGCGCTTGCTCCAACAGTCTGTTAAAAGCCATACGCGATCTAACCCAAAAAACCTCTTTTATGGATGATATTGGTCGCGAAAGCCTACGTGTTAAACTACACGGGGGATCTTTGTCTTTGACCCCGTGACCTGTATCTGACCCCTTGTCACTGACCCAGCGCGTACGACCCGGCGTGTCTGACCCAACGTCCATATTCCACCTTTTTCTGATCCCTTATCCCCCTGTGATCTCTGCCCCCTCCCCCGTGCCCCCCTCACTCCCCCGTGCCCCCCCCATTCCCCCCCCCCGTGCAGGCAGTGTGTGCGCGAGTGGGAAGAGCCGCACGACAGCGCCCTCTACTGCCTGCAGGCCGACGGGAACCACATGGTGGCGAGCGGCTCGGCGCACTACGGAGTCGTGCGCCTCTGGGACAAGCGCCACCACCGCTGCCTGCAGGTGCCCGCGAGACGACGGCGTCTCCTCGCTCGTTAGTCGGCGTCGTCATCGGCGGCGGCAGCGTCGGCCATGATGAGGTCCCCATCGAACGTGGGCCTTCATTGCCCCGGCGGCGTTTACGTGCGCCAAAATAAACCGCACCGCGCCAATGGTGAAGGCGCCGCCGCCACCTCTCACGATCCTTCCGATGCAGCGACCCACCCGGCACCTGCTCCTTGACACACGAGCTGATTCCATCATCGCTCCATCTCCTCGGTCGACGTCCTCTCTGGACGTGTTCTCTTCACAGGCTGCCACTGCGTTGTTGTTCTTGACGAATGGGCATCGTCCCTCTAGCTGTGACTCATCCTGCCCAAGCCCGCTCGCTTGTCTTGAGAGTTTGGGTGATGTCACCATCTTGTGAATGAACGTCCTGTTGAAGCAATAGAGAGTGCCCCATGTCTCTGTGTCTCCATGTCCCCGTGTGTCTCCGCGTGTCTCTGCGTGTCCCCATTCGTAGACCTTCAACCTGGCGTCTCCTGTGAGCAGCCCCGTGTACAGCCTCCGCTTCAGCACGCGCTGCCTGTACGTGGCTGTCGCCACGCAGGTGTGCGTGCTGGACTTCACCTGACAACACCTGGAACACCTGGAACACCTGGACACGACACTGGGCCCCCGCACCTGCATCTGAGTTGCCGAAGCTCCTCGGTGCCGATGCCTTAACACCGAGGAGTCGCGTGGAAATTCGTCGCAAATTGGTGTCCCGGCGCCCCCTGCCGGCTCTCCCTTCTCTCCCTCTCATCCTGACTCCCTCCGCGCCTCTCCTCGTCTCTCACTCTCCCTGACAGCTCTGATCTCCCTGTCCCCCCATCTCCCTGCTTCTCCCTGCTTTCTTCCACCTCCCTGCCTCTCCAGTCTCCTCCCTGGTCCGCTCTCCTTGCCCCCTCCTGTCTCTTTGCCTCTCATTCTGTCGCTTTCCCAGCCTCACCTCTATCAATCTCTGCTGGTTCTCACCCCCCTTGCTCACCTGTCTCCCTGCCTGCTTCCTCTACTCTGTTCGTCTCGCCCTGCCTCTGCTTCCCCCCCCCACCTCTCCTTGCTCCCCTCGCTTCGGTGGTGGTGGCGGCAGGGGAAATATTGAGGCTGTTATTTGATTCTCGGACGCCTTGGCGGGACGGTGTCTCCTGTCCATGTCTTCCCGGTGTGTTCGTGTCTCCATTACCCCCTCCTCTCTCTGTCTGTCTCCTTGCCTCTGTGTGTCTCCCAGTCTCCCCTTGTCTCCCCATATCTGCCGTGCCCCTGCTCCTGCCTCCCAGGGTGCGTGACCCCGCGTAGCGTCTTGACTGGAACTGCATGCAATGGGGGGGGGGGGCGGTCACAGTAGGGGGCTCTGGGCAAGGGGGTCGTGTCTCTGGGCAGGGAGTGCGTGGGGATGAGTAAAGATGTTGAGAGTTGTACTTGCTCTGTGCCTGTCCTCGTGTGTCCAGGTGAGTGTTGCAGAGTGATGATGGTGAGTGCCTGGTATGGTGAGAGTGTGATGGTGAGTGTTATGGCGTTGGTGAGTGTTGGGGTATGTGTGATGGTGAGTTTTAGAGAGTGTTGCGACTGTGGTAATTGTTTTTTTACCCTTCTATCTGGCAACAAATCTGACACCTTTTTTTACGAGGCGTCATGTTTGCATAGACCGCAATACCTGCGGCCGGAATGCAAACAAAAAAACACAACTCTGATAATGTATGCACTGTCCAGCTTTCCTTAGAGGCTAGTCTCACGTGGTGTTGGACCAGATGACGCCAAAAGGCGCACAACTCAAAGACAATGCACCATCAGAGTATGAGAGCTCGGGGTAAAGCATTTACACCATGAATGCTCAGGGTAAGCATTTACACCATACACCAATTATCATATTTTGCTACTGGCAAAGGAGGTTCCAATGGTGTTATTACTGTCTTGGGTGTGTGTGCTGGTGATAGTGCTGGTGAGTGTTTCAGAGTGCTGGTGAGTGTTTCAGAGTGCTGGTGATTGTTGGCGAGTGTGCTGATGCGGTGGTGAGGGTGATGGTGTGAGTGTTTCTGTAATGAGTTGATGTGACGGTGAATTGGTGTGTGTGCCTCTCGGGCAATCTGACACACGCAATGCACTACAACACAAACAACACAAGTTCAATTCCTCAATCGAACATCAGCAGTAACTTGTAAATCTCAATGTTAGAGGATATTGCCTCTCCTGTAGGTCTACTCGGCCTAAAGTTTTGACAACACAATTGGTACATTGAAAAATAGTGAGGGGTGGCGTTGGCTCGAAAACTAAACTATTATTTTATTGTACCAGGCATGACCCGCTGATCTACAAAGTTATTTTCCAGACTCGACCTGGCCACAAATGATAGCCCAAAGAAGCGGCTTATTACGTGGCAATTTATAGCAGCAGTCGAAGACTAAATTCTAAATGTGGAGGGAAACGGAGGACCCGGAGAAAACTCCACGCGACCACGGGGAGAGACACACAGGGAGTGGCTTGAGGACTTCATCCAGCAGTGGCTTGATTAAGACTGGAGCTACAACTAAATAATGATAATTGCCGAAGGTGGGAATCGAACTCGGGTCCCCATGCCCTGCGGGCGGCGGCGTTACCGCTCGGCCACGCAGAAGCCCAAGAAACCTCTGACCAGGCGCGTGCGCGCGCGCGGGGCACTGTGGGTAAATCAGTGCGGCTCCTCAGGCGGGGCCGCGAACCGAAGCGGCTCGAACTCGCGGGAGGGACCAGGAGGGGACCAGGAGGGGACCAGGAGGGGACCAGGAGGGGACCAGGAGGGGACCAGGAGGGGACCAGGAGGGGACCAGGAGGGGACCAGGAGGGGACCAGGAGGGGACCAGGAGGGGACCAGGAGGGGACCAGGAGGGGACCAGGAGGGGGACCAAGGGCATCGAGGTTCCGCGGCGGCGGTGCCGCGAGAAGAGGAAGAAGGTGGAGGAGGTAACGTGGAACGGTGGCTGGAGGGGGGCGGTGGGGCGACTGAGTTTGGGCAGTCACTGTCGTAGCGGGCAAGAAGCCACTCGCTCAGCCACTCAGTCAGTCACTCAATCAGTCAGCCAGTCAGTCACTCAGTCAACCACTCACTCAGCCACTCACCCAGCCACTCAGTCAGCCACGCATTTGGCCAAGCAGGCGCTCGAGCAGCCATTGGGGCCGTGAGGCGCTTTCTGCCCGCGCATTGCGCGCCCGCGGTTGCTATGGGAACGGCCGGGAGCCATCGCGGATTACGGCCGTTGTCACTTCCCGTGTGTGTCACTCCACGTGTGTGTCACTCCACGTGTGTGTCACTCCACGTGTGTGTCACTCCGTGTGTGTCACTCCACGTGTGTCACTCCACGTGTGTCACTCCACGTGTGTGTCACTCCACGTGTGTCACTCCGCGTGTGTGTCACTCCACGTGTGTGTCACTCCCCGTGTGTGTCACTCCACATGTCACTCCTCGTGTGTCACTCTCCGTGTGTGTCACTCCATGTGTGTCACTCTTGTCACTCCCTGTGTCACCTCGTGTATCACTCCCTATATCCCACCCACTGTGTGAAAGGACATGGAGGTGAGGTATAGGTAAGAGCGCATGAGATCAGGTGAGCAGCCGAAATGCGTCTTATCCCCTGCGTCCAACAGGGCAGAGGTGAGGAGGTCATGACCCCCAGCGTGCGGACCCCCCACCGCCTCCCTCGTGCGGGACCCCTCCGTGACCTCTAACCCCCTGCGGAGGAGACGGCGGCCCGCCCCCACGGGGGGCTCCTGCGAGCGACTCCGTCAACACGCGTCACTCGGTGGGCGGTGGGCACGCTCCTCCAAGTGCCTCGGTGTGGGGTTCTCTACCTGTGCCCCGATTCGCCTGCTCACCTGCTCACCTATGGATTGACTTATGCAGCTAGCGAGGGATGCTAGGTTTAGTGATGTGTGTTGTGTGTGTCGCTATTGTAAACTTTTAATTACATGTGTTGGGAAAACTGTTACGTTGTTTATATACCATTGTTTTAGTAAGTTTTAGAGGGGCTTGGTTTGGCCCGATTGTTTTGTATTTAGTATAGATTTATACTTAAAATTTGTATCTGTATTGTATTATGATTGTTATTGTTTGTTGCGGTTGAACCCAAATCGAATGGCTCACAGGGTAAATTCTAATACATTAACTGAACTAAATCTATTGCTCACCTATTGCTCACCTATTCACGTGCTCATCGACATGTTTACCCGCACATTTCTCTCTCCACATGCCCACCTTTCTGCCTACTCACCACCACTTTCTCAGTCGCCCACCTGCCTACCTATCCACTTGTCCACCTGGTCACTTGTTAATTTGCTCAAGTGCCCACTTGTTCCCCTCTCCACTCGTCTGTCTGCTGGCTCTCCTGCACGCAGCTCTGGGCTGCGATGGAGCACATGGCGGAGGGAGACGCAGCGGAGCACATGGCGGAGGGAGACGCAGCGGCCCTGTCACACGACGGCAAGGCGGAGACGCAGAGCGTGCCGGTGAGGTTCTGTGTGTGCGGTAGCGCAGCGGTTAGCGGTTAGTGGTTAGTGGTTAGCGGTTAGCGGTTAGCGCTCTGCACTACGCATCGGGAGACCTCACGGCTATCTGGCCCGGATTCCACACAGGCTGTTGGGGCAAGTGCTGTTAGCGAGTACCTGGGAATGGCGGCTCGGCACACGAGCACCACGCCTTTTGTCCCAATGACAATGTTTTACACACCGTACCAGGTACTTATTTGAGGCTGAGCCGACCTAGGAGAGGCCCAGGACCGGTTAAGATTATTGCCACCGGTGTTTGCCATGAGCGGGAATCAAACTCGGGTTGCCGTTTTGTTAGCGCAGTGCGCTAACCGCTGCACTACCACTCCCCACAATTCAATCGATTCAACACACGGGTACACACAAACCCACATATACCTGGTGTGGTGTGCAAACACTGGGGAGACAAAGGCGGCCAGGCGTGGTGGGCTACCCAGGGGGTTCTTGTCTTTTTGCACCGCAGATTGCCGCTCTCAAACACAACGGGCTGCTCCAGAGCCTGGCTGTGGAGACAGAGCGCACACCGCGAGCAGGTGTGCGCCGCACTTCCACACCGCACTACCGCACTACCACACCGCACTACCACACCGCACTGCCACACTACTGCACTGCCACACACTACCGCACCGCACTACTGCACTACCGCACTGCCACACCGCACTACCGCACTACCGCACTGCCACACTACCGCACCGCACTACTGCACTACCGCACTGCCACACCGCACTACCACACTACCACACTACCACACCGCACTACCGCACCGCACCATCGCATTGCCACGGGAACAGCATAGGCAGACACACATGCAGAGAGAGACACACACAAAGACACACCAAGCATGTGTGTCTGCCTACACTGTTCCTGTGTCTGTGGTTTATCATTCATTCTTACCTGATGATGGTTGCTTGTGTTGCAACCGAAACGTCGTATTCTATTATTATTTGATTTTATTTTCTACGTGACTTTACCGAAATAACCAAAGAGTAATTCCTGCAGTCACGAAAGCTTCGAATCATCATTAATTGGCTGAAACGATCTTAAAATAAGTACCCCATGTAGGCAGGACCCTTCTGAAAATTATTCCTCGAACTCTGTGTAACCTTCCTGAATAAATAAGTGATGATTATGAATTAGTACATTTCAGTGACGACTAACATCAGTGGCAATGGAGCGGTCGGCGCGCTGCGTTACAAACCCAGCAACCCGAATTTGATTCCTGCTCACGGCCAACACCAGTGACGATTATCTGAACCCGTCCTGGGCCTCCCCTAGGTCGACTCAGCCTGTTTTAAACATCTCCACTATGGAGACAAAGGCGGCCGGATGTAGTGCTGGTCAAATATCCCCTCGTGTGCCATGCCGGCCTTCACAGGTGCTCATTAACAGCACTTGCGTCAACAGTCTATTAAGGCTATATGGGGGATCTTTGTCTTTTTCTGTGTGTGGGTGGACAGAGGAGATGGAGGATCTGATCCAGGCTCAGAATGAGTGGGCAGCAGTGGAAACGATTCAGCCAGGTGACACATCATGTCACATCATCACGCATCATTATACACCCTCGTCACATCATCACTCATCCTCAGATCATCAACATCAGCTTGACCCCTTCACATCAGCAGAGAGCAACCTACATCATCATCATCATTACCCCCATCATCTAGTCGAGGTGCCGATGAGTCAAGGTGCGTGTGTGCATGCCCGATGACCCGAGTTCGATTCCTGCTCACGACTAATAACAGTGGCTTCCCCGAGGTCGACTGAGTCTTAAACGAGTTCCTGATGCGGTGCGTCAAACATCAGCACTGGGGAGACAAAGGCGGCCGGGCGTGGTGTTGGCGATCTGCCCTCTTATGCGCCTTGCCGGCCTTCACAGGTGCTCGCTAACAGCCCTTTACCCGACAGTCCGTGAAAGGCTACACGGGGGACCTTTGTCTGTGTGTGAGCAGTGGCAGGAGCGGGGGCGGAGGCGCTCACTCAGACGCCTCCCATCTCCTTCAGCGAGGCCCTGCACCACTTCCAGACGGCCGACCTCTCCCGCTACTCCGTAACCACAACGTCACCACGCACCATAACCACACCACCGCAGCGTAACCTCGCACGCACACATCTACAGCGACAGAGATCCTTAAGAGACTGTTGGGGCAAGTGCTCGTAGCGAGCGCCATCGTGTGTGTGTGTACGTGTGTGTGTGTACGTTCGACACTTCACGTGGCCTCGGGGTGCACATGGCCTGGCACAAGCGTCGTGGTGACGTCACCGCCACTTAGTGGCGAATGGCGGTTGTTGTTGTTGTGTGTGTGTGCGTGTGTGTATGTAGTGTGTGTGTGTATGTAGTGTGTGTGTGTGTGTAGTGTGTGTGTGTATGTAGTGTGTGTGTGTAGTGTGTGTGTATGTATGTAGTGTGTGTGTGTATGTAGTGTGTGTGTGTAGTGTGTGTGTGTATGTAGTGTGTGTGTGTGTGTAGTGTGTGTGTGTATGTAGTGTGTGTGTAGTGTGTGTGTGTATGTAGTGTGTGTGTGTATGTAGTGTGTGTGTGTGTGTAGTGTGTGTGTGTATGTAGTGTGTGTGTGTATGTAGTGTGTGTGTGTGTAGTGTGTGTGTGTATGTAGTGTGTGTGTGTATGTAGTGTGTGTGTGGTGTAGTGTGTGTGTGTATGTAGTGTGTGTGTGTATGTAGTGTGTGTGTGTAGTGTGTGTGTGTATGTAGTGTGTGTGTGTATGTAGTGTGTGTGTGTATGTAGTGTGTGTGTGTAGTGTGTGTGTGTAGTGTGTGTGTGTATGTAGTGTGTGTGTGTGTAGTAGTGTGTGTGTATGTAGTGTGTGTGTGTGTGTAGTGTGTGTGTGTGTGTATGTAGTGTGTGTGTGTATGTAGTGTGTGTGTGTGTGTAGTGTGTGTGTGTATGTAGTGTGTGTGTGTGTAGTGTGTGTGTGTATGTAGTGTGTGTGTAGTGTGTGTGTGTATGTAGTGTGTGTGTGTGTGTAGTGTGTGTGTGTGTGTAGTGTGTGTGTGTGTGTAGTGTGTGTGTGTATGTAGTGTGTATGTAGTGTGTGTGTGTGTAGTGTGTGTGTGTGTGTAGTGTGTGTGTGTGTGTAGTGTGTGTGTAGTGTGTGTGTGTATGTAGTGTGTGTGTGTGTGTAGTGTGTGTGTGTATGTAGTGTGTGTGTGTATGTAGTGTGTGTGTGTAGTGTGTGTGTGTATGTAGTGTGTGTGTGTAGTGTGTGTGTGTATGTAGTGTGTGTGTGTATGTAGTGTGTGTGTGTATGTAGTGTGTGTGTAGTGTGTGTGTGTATGTAGTGTGTGTGTGTATGTAGTGTGTGTGTGTATGTAGTGTGTGTGTAGTGTGTGTGTGTGTGTAGTGTGTGTGTGTATGTAGTGTGTGTGTGTATGTAGTGTGTGTGTGTAGTGTGTGTGTGTATGTAGTGTGTGTGTGTGTGTAGTGTGTGTGTGTATGTAGTGTGTGTGTGTGTGTAGTGTGTGTGTGTATGTATGTAGTGTGTGTGTGTATGTAGTGTGTGTGTGTGTGTAGTGTGTGTGTGTATGTAGTGTGTGTGTAGTGTGTGTGTGTATGTAGTGTGTGTGTGTATGTAGTGTGTGTGTGTATGTAGTGTGTGTGTGTGTGTAGTGTGTGTGTGTATGTAGTGTGTGTGTGTGTGTAGTGTGTGTGTGTATGTAGTGTGTGTGTGTATGTAGTGTGTGTGTGTGTGTAGTGTGTGTGTGTATGTAGTGTGTGTGTGTGTGTAGTGTGTGTGTGTAGTGTGTGTGTGTAGTGTGTGTGTGTGTAGTGTGTGTGTGTGTGTAGTGTGTGTGTGTATGTAGTGTGTGTGTGTAGTGTGGTGTGTGTGGTAGTGTGTGTGTGTATGTAGTGTGTGTGTAGTGTGTGTGTGTATGTAGTGTGTGTGTAGTGTGTGTGTGTATGTAGTGTGTGTGTGTGTGTAGTGTGTGTGTGTATGTAGTGTGTGTGTAGTGTGTGTGTGTATGTAGTGTGTGTGTGTGTGTAGTGTGTGTGTGTATGTAGTGTGTGTGTGTGTGTAGTGTGTGTGTGTATGTAGTGTGTGTGTAGTGTGTGTGTGTATGTAGTGTGTGTGTAGTGTGTGTGTGTATGTAGTGTGTGTGTGTATGTAGTGTGTGTGTGTATGTAGTGTGTGTGTGTATGTAGTGTGTGTGTGTATGTAGTGTGTGTGTGTGTGTAGTGTGTGTGTATGTAGTGTGTGTGTGTGTGTAGTGTGTGTGTGTATGTAGTGTGTGTGTGTGTATGTAGTGTGTGTGTGTATGTAGTGTGTGTGTGTGTATGTAGTGTGTGTGTAGTGTGTGTGTGTATGTAGTGTGTGTGTAGTGTGTGTGTGTATGTAGTGTGTGTGTGTATGTAGTGTGTGTGTGTATGTAGTGTGTGTGTGTATGTAGTGTGTGTGTAGTGTGTGTGTGTATGTAGTGTGTGTGTGTATGTAGTGTGTGTGTGTATGTAGTGTGTGTGTGTGTATGTAGTGTGTGTGTAGTGTGTGTGTGTATGTAGTGTGTGTGTAGTGTGTGTGTGTATGTAGTGTGTGTGTGTATGTAGTGTGTGTGTGTATGTAGTGTGTGTGTGTATGTAGTGTGTGTGTAGTGTGTGTGTGTATGTAGTGTGTGTGTGTATGTAGTGTGTGTGTGTATGTAGTGTGTGTGTGTATGTAGTGTGTGTGTGTGTGTAGTGTGTGTGTGTATGTAGTGTGTGTGTAGTGTGTGTGTGTATGTAGTGTGTGTGTGTATGTAGTGTGTGTGTGTGTGTAGTGTGTGTGTGTATGTAGTGTGTGTGTGTATGTAGTGTGTGTGTGTGTGTGTGTGTGTGTGTATGTAGTGTGTGTGTGTATGTAGTGTGTGTGTGTGTAGTGTGTGTGTGTGTGTAGTGTGTGTGTGTGTAGTGTGTGTGTGTATGTAGTGTGTGTGTAGTGTGTGTGTGTATGTAGTGTGTGTGTGTATGTAGTGTGTGTGTGTGTGTAGTGTGTGTGTAGTGTGTGTGTGTGTGTAGTGTGTGTGTGTATGTAGTGTGTGTGTAGTGTGTGTGTGTATGTAGTGTGTGTGTGTATGTAGTGTGTGTGTGTGTAGTGTGTGTGTGTGTAGTGTGTGTGTGTGTGTAGTGTGTGTGTGTATGTAGTGTGTGTGTAGTGTGTGTGTGTATGTAGTGTGTGGTGTATGTAGTGTGTGTGTGTATGTAGTGTGTGTGTAGTGTGTGTGTGTATGTAGTGTGTGTGTGTATGTAGTGTGTGTGTGTATGTAGTGTGTGGGTGTGTGTGTGTGTGTGTATGTAGTGTGTGTGTGTAGTGTGTGTGTGTATGTAGTGTGTGTGTAGTGTGTGTGGTGTATGTAGTGTGTGTGTGTATGTAGTGTGTGTGTGTATGTAGTGTGTGTGTGTATGTAGTGTGTGTGTGTATGTAGTGTGTGTGTGTATGTAGTGTGTGTGTATGTAGTGTGTGTGTGTATGTAGTGTGTGTGTGTATGTAGTGTGTGTGTGTATGTAGTGTGTGTGTGTATGTAGTGTGTGTGTGTATGTAGTGTGTGTGTGTATGTAGTGTGTGTGTGTAGTGTGTGTGTGTATGTAGTGTGTGTGTATGTAGTGTGTGTGTGTGTGTAGTGTGTGTGTGTAGTGTGTGTGTGTGTAGTGTGTGTGTGTATGTAGTGTGTGTGTGTATGTAGTGTGTGTGTATGTAGTGTGTGTGTGTGTGTAGTGTGTGTGTGTATGTAGTGTGTGTGTGTATGTAGTGTGTGTGTGTATGTAGTGTGTGTGTGTATGTAGTGTGTGTATGTATGTAGTGTGTGTGTATGTAGTGTGTGTGTGTGTGTAGTGTGTGTGTGTAGTAGTGTGTGTGTATGTAGTGTGTGTGTGTGTGTAGTGTGTGTGTGTATGTAGTGTGTGTGTGTGTGTAGTGTGTGTAGTGTGTGTGTGTATGTAGTGTGTGTGTGTATGTAGTGTGTGTGTGTATGTAGTGTGTGTGTAGTGTGTGTGTGTGTGTAGTGTGTGTGTGTATGTAGTGTGTGTGTGTGTGTAGTGTGTGTGTGTATGTAGTGTGTGTGTGTGTGTGTAGTGTGTGTGTGTGTGTAGTGTGTGTGTGTGTGTGTGTATGTAGTGTGTGTGTAGTGTGTGTGTGTGTGTAGTGTGTGTGTGTGTATGTAGTGTGTGTGTGTGTGTAGTGTGTGTGTGTGTGTAGTGTGTGTGTGTGTGTAGTGTGTGTGTGTGTGTAGTGTGTGTGGTATGTAGTGTGTGTGTTGTGTGTGTGTGTATGTAGTGTGTGTAGTGTGTGTGTGTATGTAGTGTGTGTGTATGTAGTGTGTGTGTGTATGTAGTGTGTGTGTGTGTGTAGTGTGTGTGTGTGTGTGTAGTGTGTGTGTATGTAGTGTGTGTGTGTGTGTGTGTAGTGTGTGTATGTAGTGTGTGTGTGTAGTGTGTGTGTGTGTGTAGTGTGTGTGTGTATGTAGTGTGTGTGTGTATGTAGTGTGTGTGTGTGTGTAGTGTGTGTGTGTGTAGTGTGTGTGTGTGTAGTGTGTGTGTGTGTGTAGTGTGTGTGTATGTAGTGTGTGTGTGTGTGTAGTGTGTGTGTGTGTAGTGTGTGTGTGTGTATGTAGTGTGTGTGTGTGTGTAGTGTGTGTGTAGTGTGTGTGTGTGTGTATGTAGTGTGTGTGTAGTGTGTGTGTGTATGTAGTGTGTGTGTGTGTAGTGTGTGTGTGTGTGTAGTGTGTGTGTATGTAGTGTGTGTGTGTGTGTAGTGTGTGTGTGTGTAGTGTGTGTGTGTGTATGTAGTGTGTGTGTGTGTGTAGTGTGTGTGTAGTGTGTGTGTGTGTGTATGTAGTGTGTGTGTAGTGTGTGCTGTGTATGTAGTGTGTGTGTGTATGTAGTGTGTGTGTGTATGTAGTGTGTGTGTGTGTGTAGTGTGTGTGTGTGTGTAGTGTGTGTGTGTAGTGTGTGTGTGTGTAGTGTGTGTGTGTGTGTAGTGTGTGTGTGTATGTATGTAGTGTGTGTGTGTATGTAGTGTGTGTGTGTGTGTTAGTGTGGTGTGTTTATGTAGTGTGTGTGTAGTGTGTAGTGTGTGTGTGTATGTAGTGTGTGTGTAGTGTGTGTGTGTATGTAGTGTGTGTGTGTGTGTAGTGTGTGTGTGTGTGTGTAGTGTGTGGTATGTATGTAGTGTGTGTGTAGTGTAGTGTGTAGTAGTGTGAGTGTAGAGTGTGTGTGTAGTGTGTGTGTGTATGTAGTGTGTGTGTTATGTAGTGTGTGTGTGTAGTAGTGTGTGTGTATGTAGTGTGTGTGTGTGTGAGTAGTGTGTGTGTGTAGTGTAGTGTGTGTGTATGTAGTGTGTGTGTGTGTAGTGTGTGTGTGTGTAGTGTGTGGTGTGTGTGTATGTAGTGTGTGTGTGTATGTAGTGTGTGTGTGTATGTAGTGTGTGTAGTGTGTGTGTGTATGTAGTGTGTGTGTGTGTGTAGTGTGTGTGTAGGTAGTGTAGTGTGTATGTAGTGTGTGTGTGTATGTAGTGTGTGTCGTATGATAGTGTGTGTGTGTTAGTGTGTGTGTGTAGTAGTGTGTGTGTGTATGTAGTGTGTGTGTAGTGTGTGTGTATGTAGTGTGTGTGTGTGTGTGTAGTGTATGTAGTGTGTATGTAGTGTGTGTATGTAGTGTAGTTGAGTTATGTAGTGAGTGTGTGTATGTAGTGTGTGTGTGTAGTGTGTGTAGTAGTGTGTGTGTGTATGTAGTGTGTGAGTCGTTGTAGTTGTGTGTGTAAGTAGTTGTGTGTATGTAGCTGTGTGTGTGTATGTAGTGTGTGTGTAGTATGTAGTGTGTGTGTAGTGTGTGTGTGTATGTAGTGTGTGATGTAGTGTGTGTGTGTATGTAGTGTGTGTGTGTATCTGTAGTGTGTGTGTGTAGTAGTGTGTGTGTGTAGTGTGTGTGTGTGTGTAGTGTGTGTAGTGTGTGTGTGTAGTGTGTGTGTGTGTAGTGTGTGTGTGTGTAGTGTGTGTGTTATGTAGTGTGTGTGTGTAGTGTGTGTGTGTGTGTAGTGTGTGTGTGTGTAGTGTGTGTGTGTAGTAGTGTGTGTGTGTAGTGTGTGTGTGTATGTAGTGTGTGTATGCTAGTGTGTAGTGATGTAGTCGTGTGTATGTAGTATGTAGTGTGTGTATGTAGTGTGTGTGTGTGTGTATTAGTGTGTGTATGTAAGTAGTGTGTGTGTAGTGTAGTGTGTGTGATGTAGTGAGTGATGTGTGTAGTGTGTGTGTATATGTAGTGTGTGTGTGTATGTAGTGTGTGTGTGTATGTAGTGTGTGTGTATGTAGGGTGTGTGTATGTAGCTGTGTGTGTAGTAGTAGTGTGTGTTAAGTAGTGTGATAGTGTGTATCGTAGTGTGTGTATGTAGTGTGTGTGTGTATGTAGTGTGTGTGTGTATGTAGCTGTAGTGTGTGTAGTTGTGTGTGTGTAGTAGTGTGTGTAGTAGTGTGAGTGTACAGTAGTGTGTGTGTGTATGTAGTGTGTGTGTGTATGTAGTGTGTGTGTGTATGTAGTGTGTGTGTATGTAGTGTGTGTGTGTAGTGTGTGTGTGTATGTAGTGTGTGTGTGTATGTAGTGTGTGTGTGTAGTGTGTGTGTGTATGTAGTGTGTGTGTAGTGTGTGTGTGTATGTAGTGTGTGTGTGTATGTAGTGTGTGTGTGTAGTGTGTGTGTGTGTGTAGTGTGTGTGTGTGTGTGGTGTGTGTGTGTGTGTGTGTGTGTGTGTAGTGTGTGTGTGTATGTAGTGTGTGTGTAGTGTGTGTGTGTATGTAGTGTGTGTGTGTATGTAGTGTGTGTGTGTAGTGTGTGTGTGTGTGTAGTGTGTGTGTGTGTAGGTGTGTGTGTGTAGTGTGTGTGTGTAGTGTGTGTGTGCATGCGGGGAGTGGAGGCGCAAGTGGTTGTTACGGGCAATAGTGGAGCCAGGATTTTCAGGTGGGGGGGGGGGGCAACCCCTCCAGCAATGAAAAATTATAGAGGAGTTGTGAGTAAGTAAGGAGTTGTGAGTTTGTAAGGACTTGTTAGTAAGTAAGGAGTTGTTAGTAAGTAAGGACTTGTTAGTAAGTAAGGACTTGTCCCTTGCTTTTTATTCGACGCGTGTGCGGCGATGGCGCAGCCATCGATCGAGGGTCGAATTCGAACCGCGTTGTGTGATCGGCATCGCGCTAGCTGAAGGTGCTTGCCTTCAGGGAAGTCGTGTACTGTATACGCAACTGGTTTGTCGTTACTTATTGCCAATTATGGACTCAGATTATTGTCCTATCATCTCATAGAGTCCCTGGCACGTAATAATATGCTACACAGTGGCAGTGGGGGTCGTAAAATGCCGATTTATTACTAATAAACCCCAAAGATCCGATCGAAATCCCTAATTTAATTGGGGGGGCACGTGCCACCCCACCCCCCCCCACGGGCTCCGCCAGTGGTTACGGCGCTGCGCTACGAACCCAGCGACCCAAGTTCCCGACTAAGAGTGGTGAATATCTGAACCGGTCCTGGCAAGGTGTGTGAACATCATCACTGGGGAGACAAAGGTGGCAGGGCGAGGTGGTGGCCGCACCACTCCCTGTGTCCCCTGGCGGCCTTCATCGGTGCTCGCCAACAGCACTCGCTCGAGCAGCCTCTCTCTGTATGCCGGGTACGTGGGGTATCTCTGTCGGTATTTTAAATGCATGTTTGTTAATAATAGGATAGTGAATACAAATTATGAAGTGAGGTGTATTCAATATAATGGGATATTGCCACAGACCGATGTGGATTTAGGCAGACAGTTTGTGTGTTGAACTTCTTTCACACAGCGTATGTAGCCAACCTTGTTCATCAGAGACAGAGGAAGACAGCAACTGGAGGTGTGCCTGCACCTCCTCAGAAGGGCAACAGCGAAACGAAGAGGGATGTGGTGGGTGAGGGGGGTGACATGAAGCAGTGGACCCAGCTCGGCAGGGGGTCACACCGCAAGAGCTGCTGCCGAGGGTTGGAGCGGTTTCACATTCACCACCCACCTACGAACCTGGAGCTGACACCGATGGATTTGTGTGTCTGTCTGTGTTTGTTTGTGTCTGTATGCGTGTGTGTGTGTGTGTCTGTGTGTGTGTGTCTGCATGTGTCTGTGTCTTAGTAGTGTAGCGGTTAGCGTGCTGCACTCTGAACCTGGCAACCCGGGTTCGATTCCAACTCACGGCCAACACCGGTGACGATTATCTGAACCGGTCCTGGGCCTCCGCTAGGTCGACTCAGCCTCAAATGAGTACCTGGTGCGATGAGTGAGCATCGCCACTGGGGAGATAAAGGCGGCCGGGCGTGGTGTTGGCCACCCACCCCCTCGTGTGCCGTGCCGTCCTTCATAGGTGCTCGCTAACAGAACTTGCCCCAACAGCCTGTTAAGGCTATACGGGGGATCTTTGTCTTTGCCCCCCCTCCTCCCTCCCCCGCGTAGAAGTTGATTCAGCCCACGCTGCGTCGAGGGGGGCTCTCGGCCCTCGCACACTTCCTGTTCGGCCCCCCACGCCTCCGCCGGGAGCTGCAGGGAGAGCGAGACCTGGTGTTCACCATGGCTCTGTGTACGCACGCACGCACGCGTGTGTGTGCATGTCCGTGTGTGTGTACGCACTTGAGCGTGGGTAGACAGATATTATTGTTGTTGTATCGTTGAATATTCTCCCGGGTCGGTTATAGACAGGTAGGCACAGGACTAGTCGTAGCCACAGTCATCGCAAGAGCTCTACTCGACGTGGTGTGCCGTGTGCAGATTTATTTTAGTCGCTGACCTGGACAGACTCGGCTGAAATTAAGTCCTGTGAATGCACACCTATGCGTGGTATGTACATGTGCGTGGTGTATATGTGGGTTGTCTATTGCGTGTGTGTACAAGTTGGCACAGTAGGGGGTACAGCTGGTGCATCTACCAGTCATCTCCGCTAACCCATGGCACCTGGGTCTGTCCCGAGACCTCCTGTCGGCAAGCCTTCGACACTTCACGTGGCCTCGAAGTGCACCTGGCCTGGCACGGGCGCTGTGGTGTCGTCGCTGTCAATTAGTGGCGAAGGGCGGGTATTGGTATTGGTACAACTCCAGTCAAGTTCCAGGTGATGTTGTGCAAGCAGGTGGGAACTCGAGCGACTAGGATAGAGTCTTATTTGCAGGAGTGACATGGGTCACCAAAATTACAAAACACAAAAAACGAGTAAAGTACGGCGACGAAGCAAATAGAAATCAGAGCAAAAGCAACCGTGTCGTGTGGTACGTACGCACGCGTGCGTGTTACGTCACGTGCCCCAACAGCCTGTGTAGGCTACACGGGGGATATGTGTGTGCTCAGGCCCGCTGGATCACAGCCAGGCCGTACACACACGCATCCTGCAGACCGTCTACCGCCAGCTCACGGGCTCCCGCCTCGACTGCCCACGCTTCGGCCCCCACTGGGAGGAGATCGGCTTCCAGGGTACATCACTATGATCGCCATCATCACCATCGCCACCATCACCACGGCAACAATTGCCATCACCACCAGCACCATCGTCATCATCATAGGCGCTTGCTAACAGTACTTAACACCTAAGAGTCTTTGTTGTGTGTGTACGTGTGTGCATGTGTGTGCGTACGTGTATGTACGTGTGCGTGCGTGTACGTGCATGTGTGTACGTGCGTTTACGTGTGTACGTGCGTTTACGTGTGTGTACGTGTGCTTGCGTGTGTGTGTGTGTGTGCGTGCTTGTGCGTGCGTGTGTGCGTGCGTGTGTGCGTGCGTGTACGTGTGTGTACGTGCGTGTACGTGTGTACGTGCGTGTACGTGCGTCTACGTGTGCGTGCGCGCACTGTGTAGGCAGTGACCCGGGCACCGACCTGCGTGGAGCGGGGCTGCTGGGTCTGATGCAGCTGCTGTGTGCGCTCACGGAGCCCCACAGCCTGCCTCTCGCACGCGACCTCTACCGCCTCTCCCAGCACCACACACAGGCACAGCGCTCGCCACATACGCTCACCACACTACACACACACAGGCACAGCGCTCGCCACATACACTCACCACACTACACACACACACAGGCACAGCGCTCGCCACATACACTCACCACACTACACACACACACCACACACAGGCACAGCGCTCGCCACATACACTCACCACACTACACACACAGGCACAGCGCTCGCCACATACACTCACCACACTACACACACACAGGCACAGCGCTCGCCACATACACTCACCACACTACACACACACACCACACACAGGCACAGCGCTCGCCACATACACTCACCACACTACACACACACACCACACACAGGCACAGCGCTCGCCACATACACTCACCACACACACTCACCACACTACACACACACACAGGCACAGCGCTCGCCACATACACTCACCACACTACACACACACACAGGCACAGCGCTCGCCACATACACTCACCACACTACACACACACACCACACACAGGCACAGCGCTCGCCACATACACTCACCACACTACACACACACACAGGCACAGCGCTCGCCACATACACTCACCACACTACACACACATACCACACACAGGCACAGCACTCGCCACATACACTCACCACACTACACACACACACAGGCACAGCGCTCGCCACATACGCTCACCACACTACACACACAGGCACAGCGCTCGCCACATACACTCACCACACTACACACACACACCACACACAGGCACAGCGCTCGCCACATACACTCACCACACTACACACACACACACAGGCACAGCGCTCGCCACATACACTCACCACACTACACACACACACCACACACAGGCACAGCGCTCGCCACATAAACTCACCACACCACACACACACAGGCACAGCACTCGCCACATACACTCACCACATTACACACACACAGGCACAGCGCTCGCCACATACGCTCACCACACCACACTACACACACAGGCACAGCACTCGCCACATACACTCACCACACACACACACACCACACACAGGCACAGCGCTCGCCACATACACTCACCACACACACACACACCACACACAGGCACAGCGCTCGCCACATACACTCACCACACCACACACACACCACACACAGGCACAGCGCTCGCCACATACACTCACCACACACACACACACACCACACACAGGCACAGCGCTCGCCACATACACTCACCACACCACACACACACACAGGCACAGCACTCGCCACACCACACACACACACCACACACAGGCACAGCGCTCGCCACATACGCTCACCACACCACACTACACACACAGGCACAGCACTCGCCACATACACTCACCACACACACACACACACCACACACAGGCACAGCGCTCGCCACATACACTCACCACACACACACACACCACACACAGGCACAGCGCTCGCCACATACGCTCACCACACCACACACACACACCATACACAGGCACAGCGCTTGCCACATACACTCACCACACCACACACACACACACCACACACAGGCACAGCGCTCGCCACATACACTCACCACACCACACACACACACACCACACACAGGCACAGCACTCGCCACATACACTCACCACACACACACACACACCACACACAGGCACAGCGCTCGCCACATACACTCACCACACCACAAACACACACCACACACAGGCACAGCGCTCGCCACATACGCTCACCACACTACACACACACACACAGGACAAAGATCCCCCGTGTAGCCTTAACAGACTCTTGGGGCGAGTGCTGTTAGCGAGCACCTATAAAGGCCAGCACGGTACACGAGGGGGTGGGTGGCCAGCACCACGCCCGACCGCCTTTGTCTCCCCAGTGGCGATGTTTACACACCACACCTGGTACTCATTTGAGGCTGAGTCGACCTAGGGCAGGCCCAGGACCTGTTCAGATAATCGTCACCGGTGTTGGCCGTAAGCGGGAATTAAACTCGGGTCACCGGATTCGTAGCGCAGGGCACTGACTACTACACTACCGCTCCCCACACACAGGAACACGCATGCACGCACGCGTTCACATCACAAACACGCGCACGTACGTGTGTACACACTCGTTCACTGCACACACTCACCACACTCTCTATCTCCTACAGAACTTCCCATTCTGCATCATGTCCATCAACCTGAGCCGCATTTGCCTGCAGGCTCTACGCGAGGAGTGCCTCACCAGGTGAGTAATAAACTCACCAGGCGGACCACACTCACCGCACACAGGCACCGCGCATTAAGCGGTGATAGATTTCACTTGCCCACTCGCCAGTGAATCCACCTGCACGCTCACTACCGCCCCGACCCCTGTGTGTGCCGCGAGCAGGGAGTGTAACCGCCGGCTGCAGGTGGTGCCGGTGCTGAGCGACCTCTTTGCTGCGCTGCTGCTGCAGCTGCACCGCACGTGGAGGGAGCGCCACTGCACCATCGCTGACTCCGGCGCCGTGCTGCAGGGTGCGGACCCACCGCTCGCTCGCTCGCCCACATGCTCGGAAAGATCCGTGTTTAGCCTTAACCGACTGTTGGGGCAGTTGCCGTTCGCGAGTAGCAACACCGATGAAGGCCGGCACAGCACACGAGGAGTTGGGTGGCCAGCACCACTCCCGGTCGCCTTTGTCTTCCCAGTGGCGACCTAGCGGAGGCCCAGGACCGTGAACGGGAATTGAACTCCGGTCGCCGGATTCGTAGCGCGGTGCGCCAACTGCTACACCGCTGATATCCGCAGCACCCTCTCGTGAGCCGTGATAGGTGCTCGCGGACAGTGCTTGACCCCCAACCGTCTCTCCGGGGGGTCTCTGTCTTTGTTCTAGAAGTGGAGGTGGCCGCCAAGCGGTCCCCGAGGCAGCTGCTGCGCCAGCTGGAGCTCCACTTGAGCGGTGGCGCCGCCGGCCCCACCGCTCCCGCCGGCCCCACCGGCCCCACCGCAGCCCAGACCCTCGGCTTCTCCTCCGTCTCCGACATGGACGGCAGCCCCCCCGGACGCGCGGACAGAAGCAAGGGGGGGCACGCGGGGGGCAGGGGGCAGCAATACATCGTGGACGAGCGCACGGCGCCCTAAGGGAGGAGTGCAGGGCGGGGAGGGGGGTCACGTGGTGGAGGGCGGAGGTCGCGGGTGGAGCGACGGGGTGTCGCGGTGCTGCTCCGGTGATGAGCTCCGCTCAAGAGAAAGTTAATGACAGGTGGCGGTGGTAGCGGTCGCTGGTGACAGTGGTGGTAATGGTTGTAAGGGGTGATGGTGATGGCGATCGTAGTGGCAGTGTTGGTAGTCATGGCGGTGGTGGTGGCTGTGGTGATAGTGGGAGCGGTGGTAGTGGTAGGGGTTCAAGTTCATTGTGTGTAGCCAAGATGAGAATGCGAGAGACCAGGGTAGGAGTATCCCACTTGCAAGAGTGACCCTGGCCACCAAAGTGACGTAAACAAATATAGTACGACAATGAAGCAAATAGAAATCGGGGTTAGTGGGGGTAGTTGATAGTTGTGGCGGTAGTGATGGCGATAGTGGGGGGCGGCGGTAGTCATTGCGCGTAGGCCGTTTGCCGGTTCGCTAAACACGCGCGTGACGGCTACCAACGCACCGGTGTGAGATGAATTGGAGATCGGGCCGCTCTTGACGTTTGTGTCGCCAAAGTCCGACATGGCGGGGGAGGAGGTGCCGCTAACTCTGACGCCAGCTGCGGCCAGCGGCGCGCAGAGACGGACATCGCCGACTCGGAGACTGGGAAGCGCTTCGGGAATAATGATCAAAATCAGATGTCTAACAGCTCACCCAGCGGCGATTCCATGAATTGCCGTCATTAGGGTTAGGGGGTAGAATGTATGATTGTTTTGTCTCGTTTGTACCGTTTCGTTTGTACTGTTCATAAAAAAAAGGTTTTTGGGTTAGATCGCGTAAGTACAAGTGTGTTGTAACCCTCCACCACCCGACAGCCAATGCGTGAGGGATTTGTCGCGTAAACAAAACTCCAGTTACTGCTTCAGCCCACCGGCGTGCTGGAGAGTAAATCCACAACATTTACAATTTGAGTACCGCGATTTGTCAAATCGCGATGTAACCCAAAAACATTTATTATTAATATTGGTCGCGAAAGCCTACTACGTGTTAATCTCGTTCGTATTGATCGTCTCGTGCATTAAATCTTGTCCGTTAGCCTCAATCCGCATTCGTGATTTATTTCCGTGCGTCTCGCGATGCGACGCGCGTGCGTCTCGCGGATCCGCGGATCGTCGATTCACGTGCAATCGGCACGGGTCGAGCGCCTCGGGTGAAGCCCTCTGAGCAGCCCACGGCGCTGATGTGGGGATGGCCAATCGGCAGCTTCTGATTGGCCGACGTGAGGAGGCGGCGGGGCTGGTGAGGTGAGGGCGACGCACTGTGGGGGTGAAGGGTGTGGGGGTGAAGGGGGTGAAGGGGGTGGGGGTGAAGGGGGTGGGGGTGAAGAGGGTGGGGGTGAAGGGGGTGGGGGTGAAGAGGGGGGTATAGATGGAATTCGGCAGTGGCGCGAGACGCGAGGGTTGTGCTCCGAGTCAACGCCGGGCGCCGCCGGTGCGTGGCGCTGCTGGTGACTTGGTGCGGTGACTCCCGCGTGTGCGCGCGTGACATAGACGCGTGACACAAACACGTGGTGAAGCAGCCGTGTGTCACTCCGCTGCTGGCTGAAGGCCTCTCCCCCGCCCCACACCGTGTCGGTCGCCGCAGTCGCGTTTTTACCGTTTTGCTGTTTGCACCAGACGATGAGACGGCAGATGTTGGCTCAACTTTCCGAAAACGGCACAGGTTAGCGTGTCGGTATTCTGGGTTTTTATTCAATCCATGCTACTTGATGGACAAATGCATTCAGAAAGCGCAAACAAAACTGTGAATACAATCGTGTAGTTTTACATCCACGTTTATTGACCTGAGAGAGTTGACCTCGCGAACTCTCCAACACCAACACGACGTTGCCGGGGCAACGCGATGCCTGGTCTGCAGCTTTACCCACTCACCTCACCCACTGCCCTGCCGCTCACCTGCCGCCTCACTCGTCCACTCATCTTCAGTCTCACCTGCTGGCTCGTGGACCCACTCACCTACACTCTTCACCTGTACGACTTACCGTACCTATCCGCTCACCTACCCAGCACTCACCTGCCCGCTAAGCGCCGCCCTCACCCCTGAGGGGAGACGTGGCCCAGGAGGGGTCAGTGCGTGGCCCCGTGACCACCTCCCCACATTGTCACCTCTAACATCACCATCCGCCTCATCCTCCTCAACTCCAATCCGTTGTGGACCCCTGAATTCTGTTAGACTGCATGGGTGGCCCCGAGCCTCAACCAGCCTCCTAGCTTTAGGGGGCTAGCGGACTGGAGGGGGTTTGCCCCCCCCCCCCACCTGCTAAAGTCACGTCAAACAAACCTTGGTACATTAACACGAGTGGTGGGTTTCCCTCACCACGTCGTCAAAAGGCAGATCGAGACACTTCCCAAGGGGGGGGGGGGGGGGCGACGGTCCTGAAATCTCTGAATATGGCCCCCTATATTAATACAACATTAAATGTCATCTCCTCTGGCAAATATCAAGACCACAGCAATGTGCGTGCGCCTCAAGAGGGTCTTGCTGCCCTCATGAGTTGCCGTAGCGCTCCACCCTTCAGACGAGGTCACGCCGCAGAACTGGCCCCAGGTGCGCCCCAGACCGAGCGCAGGCCCAGGCGGCCCCCGGGCCTTCTGAGGGCCCCCAGAGGGCCCTCAAAGGGCCACGCTGGCCAGGCTGGCCGTGCTGCTCTGCGCCTTGGCCTTGGCCGCGCCGCCGCGGCGGCAGCAGCAGCAGAAGAGGCGGCGCAGCTCGGCGCGGAAGGCGCCGTGCAGCCAGGCGTAGATGAGCGGGTTGGCGCAGGCCGAGCTCATGGCCACCCAGTGGCACGCGAGCTGCACGGCGCCAAAGTAGCGCGGCGCCACCAGCGACAGGTCGACGTCGCGCGCCAGGTTGAAGGCGTGCAGCGGCAGCCAGCAGAGCGCGAAGGCCGCCACGACGGCCGCCAGCAGGCCCTGCGTCTTGCGACGGCGCCGGCGGTCGCGCTCGGCCTGGGCGCGCGTCACGCTGCCCGGCACGACGCGGGCGCGCAGCTTCGCGCCGAGCCGGGCGTAGGCGGCGACCGCCACGGCGAGGGGCAGCGCGTAGGTGAGCGCCACGAGGGCGGCGGCGTGCGCCACGCGCTCGCGCTCGCGCCGCGCGCCCCACAGCTCCTCGCACAGCGTCACCTCCGCCTCGCCGCCGCCGTCGTCGGCGGGCAGCCGCACGTAGCGGGTGTTGGCGAGCGCCGGCGCGGCCAGGGCGGCGCCCAGCAGCCAGAGCGCCGCCGCGAGGAGGCCGCAGCGGCGCGGCGACATGCGGGGCCGCAGGGGGTGCACGAGCGCCGAGTAGCGGTCGAGCGCGATGGCCACCAGCGTGAAGGAGGAGACGTGCACGGTGACGGGCTGCAGGTAGAGCGAGGCCAGGCAGGTCCCGCGGCCCAGCACCCAGCCGCGCGGGTCGTACACGTAGGCCAGCGACGTGGGCACGCACAGGGCGCACATGAGCGCGTCCGACGCCGCCAGGTTGCCGATGAGGAAGTTGGTGACGGTGCGCATCCTCTTGACGCGCGCGATGGCGCCCACGAGGAGGACGTTGCCCACGATGGCGGCGGTGACGAGGAGCGCGTAGAGCAGCACCACCAGGGGCTTGAAGCGCTCCAGCAGCTCCAGAGACTCGAGCTGGTCCGTGGGGGCGAGCGAAGCCTCCGTGGGATCGTCCGGGGTGGAGAGGGACGCGGGGAGCGTCGGGCCGGATGCGCGGAGGTCGCTGCTGACGACGGCGGCGGCGGTGGCGGCGGTGGCGTTCGCGTCGCTCGGATCGGGGGCGAGCGACATCGTCAAGGATTTGCGGTTCCTGGGCGGGAGAGAGTGGGACGAGGAGTGATGTGTGCGTGGAAAGTGCTTCAATAAAGTTCGTGAGGCGGACATTGTAACACGCACGGATGTACATGAAAGACAAAGATCGGCATTTCGCATGGTGTCTGGCTCTGGTTTGCTCTCACACAGCCAGCCACTCGCAGTGGTGGGCAACTTCCTCTCACATTTGAGGCACAGCAGCCCCAGCGTGGTGAGCCCACGCTGCCCCATGACGCCATCTTGAAGTGTTTCCCCTCCACTGCGACCTCAGAAATGCTCAGTACACCTGGAATTGTGACGGTGGTCAATGGACACTCGCTCACTCCCTCGATGCAGACCTCGCCCGCAGCGACACGTTTGACCAATGTCGGGACGGGTCCGCCACTGATGCAATGAGCGAGCCGCCTCTTGTCAGGAGTGTCGATCAGGGCTGATTAAGTCAGGTGGGGGTAATTAAAACAGCTGACCCACCCCGAACAATGAGGCCGATGAGCCAATGGCGAGGCAGCAGGGCTAGCGAGCACGACTATATAAAGGGGCCGAGACAGAATCGGAAAATCGTGGACCACCGAGGTGCGCAGAGGAGAGCAGCAGCAGCAGGAGCAGCAGCAGCAGGAGCAGCAGGAGCAGCAGCAGCAGCAGCAGGAGCAGCAGCAGCAGGAGCAGCAGCAGCAGGAGCAGCAGGAGCAGGAGCAGCAGCAGGAGCAGCAGCAGCAGGAGCAGCAGCAGCAGGTGAGGCGAGGGTGGAGGGGCACGGCCCGGGAGCCCCGCGACCGCCACGCGCACAGCGGGCGAAGAAGAGGAGGCCTCGCCAAGCCGCGTGTGCGGCGCAGCGCTGCGGACACACGAGCCGCCGTATGTGTGTCTGTCTGTGTGTCTGTGTCGGCGTGTGTCTGTGTTGTGGGGGGCGGTAGTGTAGCGGTTAGCGCGCAGCGCTACAAACCCGGCGGCCCAAGTTCGATTCCCGCTCACGCCAACGCCAGTGACGATTGTCCGAACTTGTCATGGGCCTCCCCTAGGTGAGCTCGGCCTGAAGTGAGTACCCAATGTGATGCGTAAAACATCACCACCTGGGGAGACAAAGGCGGCAGGGGCGTGGTGTGTCGTGCCGGCCTTCATAGGTGCTCTCTAACAGCACTTGTCCCAACAGTCTGTGCAGGCTATACGGGGCATATTTTGTTGTGGAGCGGTGTGGAACTGCGTGGGGTGTGGCGGGGTTGAGTCGTGGTCGCGTTGGCTGCGGTGTTGCGGCTTGTGGCGGTGCCTTCCTCGCTTTGCGCTCCCAGTTCAACTCGACGATTCATCTCGCCCCGCGTGTCTGTCACGGCCCCACTCCGCCCGTGGTGGATTTTAAATGGATTTTTCTAGCGACGTTTTGATCGCGCGCTACCCCGCGACCTCCACCACTCATCCGCACGGCGCCGCACGGCGCCGCACGGCGCTCCGAACCTCCTCCTCGTCCTCCTGCACGACGCAGACGCCCGGAACGGCCCTTGCGCTCACCCTCGGGGCTCGCTGGAATGCCGCCTCTGTCGCCTCTGTCGGCCAGGGTCTCCGGGGAGGTCGACGCTGCCATGCAGCCATGGCAGCTGCACGAGGCACAGTCCTGATCTCCCCCCCCCCCCACCCCCCCGTTTGATGAAAGTCGCTTGCAACTTTCATCAGCTAGCCGAGCCCAGAGACGACTGTTGTGGGTTTGAAGGGGGTCCTTGATGGACGCCTTCCAACAACAGCCTTGCCTGCATGTCCCTCACTGATGTGCATCGGTGGGGGTGTAAACCACCACCACCACTCCTCGCCTCCTGTTGATGGGGAGGTAAGCCCACGACAGCCTGGGATGTGCAGCTCCCCACACCTCCCCGCCACACACACCCTCATTCTTGCACACGCGCGCACGTCAACCGATACAAACTCACGCGCCAGAAAACGTGGCACTTTCCACCACTGACACATCCGTCTCACACGGCGGCTCTCGCGACCGATATCGTCCACAAGAGGTGGCTGTCGCCTCCTGCTGCTGGTTGTAATTACTGGCGAAACGTCGTACTCGGATTGTATCATGAATGTTGTAGGTTTACTCTCCAACACATCCCGTGTGCTGTACTAGTAACGAATTGGCATGTTCTGTTTACGTGACAAACCTTACTAATTGGCTGTGTCGGGTTTCACGCCACATTTATATTTACGCGATCTAACCCAAAACAAAAAGCTATACAGTATTATGGCTAATACACATCCACTATCATCCACCCAGACACATTTACCCCAAGGCTGACGTCGGCACACACACACACTGGCACCTGACGTTGGCACACACACACACGCACGCACCACCCCCCCCCCCCAAACACACGCACCACCCCCCCAAGTCCCAGAGACGGTGTTTCACCACCACGAGCGCCGCTACCGGCGTCTCGTGTTGAACAGCGCTGGACTGTGGAGATGCGAACACGTGCACAGGAGTAGCTCCCGGGTTCCCTGTGGCTCCGTGCCCCCGTGTTCTCCATGATTCTGTGTCCCAGTGTCTTTGTTTTAATGTCCCCATGCTAACCGGCGTTTCTGTTCTTCACCCTATCTCCCCAGTCCCCTCGTCTCTGTCCCTGTGACTCCAAGCTGCCTGTGGAAACGTCTCGGTGTGCGCCTGTCCGTGCCTTCCTGGTCTCCTTGCACCACCGATCACGTGGAGCCTACGAGCCAAGGCCCCACAGACCCCTTTCTCCAGTTCCGCTCTACCCCAGGGGATTTGCACTCTGGGTTTGCATTTCTGTCTGTGCCACCCTTCCCGGGTCGCGTCTCACCCACACCCAGCTCACGTCTCGCTCACACCCAGCTCACGTCTCACCCAGCTCACGTCTCACCCACACCCAGCTCACGTCTCACTCACACCCAGCTCACGACTCACCCACACCCAGCTCACGACTCACCCAGCTCACGACTCAACTCGCCCAGCTCACGACTCACTCACCCAGCTCACGTCTCACTCACACCCAACTCACGTCACACCCAGCTCACGACTCGCCCTCACCCAGCTCACGACTCACTCACCCAGCTCACGACTCGCCCACACCCAGCTCACGACTCACCCACACCCAGCTCACGACTCACCCACACCCAGCTCACGTCTCACTCACACCCAACTCACGTCACACCCAGCTCACGACTCGCCCTCACCCAGCTCACGACTCACTCACCCAGCTCACGTCTCACTCACACCCAGCTCACGACTCGCCCACACCCAGCTCACGTCTCGTTCACGACTCACCCACACCCAGCTCGAGTCTCACCCACACCCAGCTCACGACTCACCCAGCTCACGACTCGCCCTCACCCAGCTCACGACTCGCCCTCACCCAGCTCACGACTCACCCACACCCAGCTCACGACTCACTCACCCAGCTCACTCACACCCAGCTCACGACTCACCCACACCCAGCTCACGTCTCACTCACCCAGCTCACGACTCACCCACACCCAGGTCGCGTCTCACCCGTGTGCCGAGACGCCCAGACACGAGGTGTGGAATTTGCCAGGCGCAGGCAGAGCAGGGGCGACCACGGGGGGGGGAGGAGGAGACAGGAGGCTGAGCGAGGTGCCGAGGCGGTCGGCGACGTTACGAGAAGGGAAGGGAGCCGATCTTAGCTAATGAGGTGGGAGGTGATTTGAAGTGATGAGCGATTGTAGCAGGGAGGAGACGGATGGTGATGGGAGATGGGTGGAGACGGGAGGCAAATGAGAGATGAGGCTGTGGGGAGATGAGGCTGGAGACGACGCTGCGAGTGGACTTCCACAGCCGATCTGCAACTAAGAACGCGGTGTCTCTGCCACCCTTCACCCCTCATTCCCTCCACTGCCCCCCGCCCCCCTGTGGTGGCGTTGAAACACCGCGAATGACGTCGCGCGCGCCTTGGTGCCCCTGGCGGTGTGGCCAGTCAGGGCGGCCGTCAATCACCGCGGAGAGAGAAAGACGGCCTCGTGGGTGCAGCGGTTATCGGCGCGAGACACGCAGTGGCCGCACGATTTGGAATTATTGCGGGCCTCGCGCTAAATTAATCGCTGAGAAGTTTAAAGAATAAAACTGTCACGGGCTCGGTCTGAGGTGGGGTCGGGGGGGGGGTCGAGGTGCTGCCCGGCGCTGCGGATGAAGCGACCGCATCGGGACGGCAGCAGCAGCCGCCACGACTCGGTAACATGAGGGAGGCTCGGAGTCCAACACAAACATCATTATGATAATCTTTAATTCAATTTTACATTCATTACACTTTCTCTACCTTGCCCGACACGTGCATTCCGATTTACACATTCAACCGGTGGCGAGGGTTTGATTGTAAATTTTGATTCCTTTTTGGGGGAAACCCAAGGGTGCCCCAGAATGGGCAGGGCAGTACAAGCGACGCGAGCCGCAGCACAAGTGACGCGACCTGCAGTCCTTCCCAGCTCGCAAGGGCGCCCCCCCCCCCCCCCCGCTGGCCGCCAGCACGACCAGAGGGGGTCCCCGCCAAGCCGGCTGCCGCGGTGAACTAAGGAGCAGCTGCGGAGCGGAAGGGCTCTCAACCCAGGGCCTGCAGCAGGCTCTCGTTGGGCTGGAGCGAAACCAGCGTGCTGCTGGCAGACGCCAGCTCTGCGAGCGACACGCGGCCACGCTGCCGGATGAAGCGCGCCACAGAGTCCCATCTCCTCCTCCGTCACATAAATGAACTTTCCACGGTCATCTAGTACACCTGGGGTGGGGGAGGTGTGAGTGGGGGGGGGGGGGGTGCGTGTGAGTGGGGGGGGGGGGGTGAGTGGGGGGGGGGTGCGTGTGAGTGGGGGGGGGGGTGCGTGTGAGTGGGGGGGGGGGTGCGTGTGAGTGGGGGGGGGGTGCGTGTGAGTGGGGGGGGGGGGGTGCGTGTGAGGTGGGGGGGGGGGGGTGCGTGTGAGTGGGGGGGGGGGTGCGTGTGAGTGGGGGGGGGGGGTGGGGGGTGAGTGGGGGGGGGGGTGAGTGGGGGGGGGGTGAGTGGGGGGGGGGTGAGTGGGGGGGGGGGGTGAGTGGGGGGGGGGTGAGTGGGGGGGGGGGTGAGTGGGGGGGGGGGTGAGTGGGGGGGGGGGTGCGTGTGAGTGGGGGGGGGGGGTGGGGGGGGGGTGGGTGCGAGTGGGGGGGGGGGGGTGGGTGCGAGTGGGGGGGGGGGGGGTGCGTGCGAGTGGGGGGGGGGGGTGCGTGCGAGTGGGGGGGGGGGGGGGTGTGCGTGCGAGTGGGGGGGGGGGGGTGTGCGTGCGAGTGGGGGGGGGGGGGGGTGTGCGTGCGAGTGGGGGGGGGGGGGGGTGTGCGTGCGAGTGGGGGGGGGGGGGGGGGTGCGTGTGAGTGGGGGGGGGGGGTGAGTGGGGGGGGGTGCGTGTGAGTGGGGGGGGGGGTGCGTGTGAGTGGGGGGGGGGGGGTGCGTGTGAGTGGGGGGGGGGGGGGGTGCGTGTGAGTGGGGGGGGGGGGGGTGCGTGTGAGTGGGGGGGGGGGGGTGCGTGTGGGGGGGGGTGCGTGTGAGGGGGGTGCGTGTTGAGTGGGGGTGCGTGTGAGTGGGGGTGCGTGGGTGTGCGTGGGGGGGGGTGTGTGAGTGGGGGGGGGCGTGTGAGTGGGGGGGGCGTGTGAGTGGGGGGGGCGTGTGAGTGGGGGGGGGGCGTGTGAGTGGGGGGGGGGCGTGTGAGTGGGGGGGGTGTGAGTGGGGGGGGTGTGAGTGGGGGGGGGTGTGGTGTGAGTGGGGGGGGGGGTGTGAGTGGGGGGTGCGTGTGAGTGTGGGGGGGTGAGTGGGGGGGGGGGGTGCGTGTGAGTGGGGGGGGGGGGTGCGTGTGAGTGGGGGGGGGGGGGGTGCGTGTGAGTGGGGGGGGGGTGCGTGTGAGTGGGGGGGGGGGTGCGTGTGAGTGGGGGGGGGGGGGTGCGTGTGCGAGTGGGGGGGGGGGTGCGTGTGCGAGTGGGGGGGGGTGCGTGTGCGTGTGGGGGGGGGTGCGTGTGAGTGGGGGTGCGTTGTGAGTGGGGGTGCGTGGGTGTGCGTGGGGGGGGGCGTGTGAGTGGGGGGGGGGGGCGTGTGAGTGGGGGGGGGGTGTGTGAGTGGGGGGGGTGTGAGTGGGGGGGTTGCGTGTGAGTGGGGGGTGTGAGTGGGGGGGGCGTGTGAGTGGGGGGGGGCGTGCGAGTGGGGGGGGGTGTGCGAGTGGGGGGGTGTGCGAGTGGGGGGGGGTGTGTGAGTGGGGGGGGGGTGTGTGAGTGGGGGGGGTGTGTGAGTGGGGGGGGTGTGTGAGTGGGGGGGGTGTGTGAGTGGGGGGGGTGTGTGAGTCGGGGGGGGTGTGTGAGTCGGGGGGGGGGTGTGTGAGTGGGGGGGGGGTGTGCGAGTGGGGGGGGTGTGTGCGAGTGGGGGGGGGTGTGTGCGAGTGGGGGGGGTGTGTGCGAGTGGGGGGGGGGTGTGAGTGGGGGGGGGTGTGTGAGTGGGGGGGGGGTGTGTGAGGGGGGGGGGGTGTGTGAGGGGGGGGGGGTGTGTGAGGGGGGGGGGGGGTGTGAGTGGGGGGGGTGTGAGTGGGGGGGTGTGTGAGTGGGGGGGGTGTGTGCGTATGAGTGGGGGGGGGGTGTGTGAGTGGGGGGGGGGTGTGTGAGTGGGGGTGCGGTGTGAGTGGGGGTGCGTGTGAGTGGGGGTGCGTGTGAGTGGGGGTGCGTGTGAGTGGGGGTGCGTGTGAGTGGGGGTGCGTGTGAGTGGGGGGGGGTGTGAGTGGGGGGGGGTGTGTGGGGGGGGTGTGTGTGGGGTGCGTGGGGGGGGGGTGTGAGTGGGGGTGCGTGTGAGTGGGGGGGGTGTGTGTGGGGGGGGGTGTGTGTGGGGGTGCGTAGGGGGGGGGTGTGTGTGGGGGTGCGTGTGTGTGGGGGTGCGTGTGAGTGGGGGGGGGTGTGAGTGGAGGGGGGGGGTGTGAGTGGGGGGGGGGGTGTGTGAGTGGGGGGGGGTGTGTGAGGGGGGGGGGGTGTGTGAGGGGGGGGGGGGGTGTGAGTGGGGGGGGTGTGAGTGGGGGGGTGTGTGAGTGGGGGGGGTGTGTGCGTATGAGTGGGGGGGGGTGTGTGAGTGGGGGGGGGGGTGTGTGAGTGGGGGTGCGTGTGAGTGGGGGTGCGTGTGAGTGGGGGTGCGTGTGAGTGGGGGTGCGTGTGAGTGGGGGTGCGTGTGAGTGGGGGTGCGTGTGAGTGGGGGTGCGTGTGAGTGGGGGTGCGTGTGAGTGGGGGGGGGTGTGAGTGGGGGGGGTGTGTGGGGGGGGTGTGTGTGGGGGGTGCGTGGGGGGGGGTGTGAGTGGGGGTGCGTGTGAGTGGGGGGGGGTGTGTGGGGGGGGGTGTGTGTGGGGGTGCGTAGGGGGGGGGTGTGTGTGGGGGTGCGTGTGTGTGGGGGTGCGTGTGAGTGGAGGGGGGGGGTGTGAGTGGGGGGGGGGGTGTGAGTGGGGGGGGGGGGTGTGAGTGGGGGGGGGGGGTGTGAGTGGGGGGGGGGGGTGTGAGTGGAGGGGGGGGTGTGAGTGGAGGGGGGGGTGTGAAGGGGGGGGGTGTGTGGGGGGGTTGTGTGAGTGCTAGTGTGCTGTGTGTGTGTGCAGGGTCAAGGGTGAGTGGTGGTGCCCTCACCACTCAGGTTGCCGTCCGCCATGAGGTCCTGCACGCGGCTCACGGCGTCCTGCAGAGGCGGCACAGGCGGCACGGGCGCACGTGTCACTACTCACTGCTCCACTTACTCTACTCACTACTCCACTCCACTCACTACTCTACTCCACTAACTCACTATTCCACTCACTACACTACTCCACTCACTACTCGACTCACTGCTCGACTTACTCTACTCACTCCTCTACTCGCAAACACAGCTGCTGCTCTGCCGAATATTACTGCCACTACTCCCCACTGCTAACTACTACTACCCTCGAATACTCACTACTACTACTCACTACCATTAACCGCAAATGCTACTCACGACTACTATTCCCTGCCATTACTGTTCACGACTGCCACCACCACTTTGCTATTCGCCATGACCATTCACCACTCAACGCTCCTATTGGTTCACGTCCATTGTTCCCCGCTGCTATTCCCTGCTGCTGCGGCTGCGGCTGCGGCTGCTGCTGGGCTCTCACCTGTGTCCTCATGGCGAAGTGCGACGCCAGGTCCTCCATGAGCACCACCTTGGACGCCTGCAGGTAACACACGTAACACACACACAGGCATCCACACATGAAGGTGTGGCGCGTGTCACGTGGCGCGTGTCACGTGGTGTAGCGTGTGGCCGTGTGAACGGAGTGCAGTGTGCGGGAGGGTCCAAGGTAAACTGCCTTGGCAGGGCACGACTGCTCGGGTCGTGTGGTGGGCTCGGGTCGTGTGGTGGACTCGGGTAGTGCGGTGGACTCGGGTCGTGTGGTGGACTCGGGTCGTGTGGTGGGCTCGGGTCGTGTGGTGGACTCGGGTCGTGTGGTGGGCTCGGGTCGTGTGGTGGACTCGGGTCGTGTGGTGGGCTCGGGTCGTGTGGTGGGCTCGGGTCGTGTGGTGGACTCGGGTCGTGTGGTGGACTCGGGTCGTGTGGTGGGCTCGGGTCGTGTGGTGGACTCGGGTCGTGTGGTGGACTCGGGTCGTGTGGTGGACTCGGGTCGTGTGGTGGGCTCGGGTCGTGTGGTGGACTCGGGTCGTGTGGTGGGCTCGGGTCGTGTGGTGGACTCGGGTCGTGTGGTGGACTCGGGTCGTGTGGTGGGCTCGGGTCGTGTGGTGGGCTCGGGTCGTGTGGTGGGCTCGGGTCGTGTGGTGGGCTCGGGTCGTGTGGTGGACTCGGGTCGTGTGGTGGACTCGGGTCGTGTGGTGGACTCGGGTCGTGTGGTGGGCTCGGGTCGTGTGGTGGGCTCGGGTCGTGTGGTGGGCTCGGGTAGTGTGGTGGGCTCCGGTAGTGCGGTGGACTCCGCTGGTGCGTGACGCCGACGGGATGTCACCGAGTGCCTGACGGAGAAAACTGAAGACCCAGGCTGCTGCAGTGTCGTCACAGCCTATGGAATTCAGTTCTCACCGCCCGGCACCCTCTCCACCCAGAGACACGCGTACGTATGCGTGTGTCTTTGTGTGTGACAGTGTGTGTGTATGAAAGCCTTCGATACTTCACGTGGCCTCAAAGTGCACCTGGCCTGGCACAGGCGCCGTGGTGATGTCACCGTCACTTAGTGGCGAATGGCGGGTGTGTTGGTATTGGAGCGGTCATGTAGTGGTTGGCGCGCTGCGCTACGAACCTGGCGACCCGAGTTTGATTCCCGCTCACGGCCAACACCAGTTACAATTATCTGAACCGATCCTGGCCTTCCCTTAAGTCGACTCGGCCTCAAATGAGTATCTAGTGCGGTATGTAAACATCGCCCACTCAGAAGACAAAGTTGTAGCAACCCACCCCCTTGTGTGCTGTGCTGCCCTTTATAGGTGCTCGCTAACAGCACTTGACTCAAAAGTCTATTAAGGCTACACAGGAATCTTTGTCTTGTGTATGTGTGTGATCGTATCGGTGTGTGCATGTGTCTGAGTCCATCACCTTGATGAAGTCGATGAATTCCTGCAGCTGGTTCTGGGACTGTTGAGACACGCACAGCACAACCGTGATGCGTGCGCCGCTCACTCACTCTCTCCATCACTCACTTGCTAACTCACACACTCATGCACTCATTCTCTCGCTCGCTCTATCAATTGCTCACTCCGCTACTCGCTAGCACTAAAACTGTTCATCGCCTCTGCTCTCCCTCCACCAGCATGTAGTGCTGAGACCCACCGCTAAAAGAGCACACCACCGCCTCTAGCCTGCGTCCCCTGTATACGGGGCACACTCCCCACAGCACGCGCGACCGACACACACGGCCACGCGGACTCACCACTGCTAATGCAGCCCGTGCACTACCAGGCTCACCGATTACGTATGGTGTGAAAGAAGTTCCACACGCATCACTGCTAACAAAGCACGTGCTACGAGGCTCACTGCTGAAGCAGCCTCTTTTCAACACACACGGCGCACAACCAGTAAACCACCAGCCCAGCAGTCCACCCCCCCACCCCCCCACTGTGATCCGGCGTGACCTCTCACCTCCTGCTCGGTGGCCTCATCCAGCATGCCCTCCTCTTCCACCACGAAGGCCGCCCTCAGCTTCAGGTACTCCTCCTGCTCGCGCCTCTCCTCCTCCTCCTTGGCCCGGAGCTCCTCCACGGCCTGCGAGCGGCACACGGCACGACGGCCCCGTCACCCTCCCGTCCATCGCGCGCTCTCGTCAGCCCCCCGATAGGGGGATCCGCCGGTCTCTGCCCCGCCGTGCCGCACCCCCCCACCTCCCCCCGCTCCCTGGACGCACGGCGGCGTCCGCTACGCGAGAAGGACGCGGCAGTGGACGGAGCGCATCGTCGCGGGGAGAGCCGGGCCGCAGCCGGGCCGCAGCCGGGCCTCGCCTGTCCACCACGTTCCTCGTGTGTCCCTCGCTCTGTTCTACCTCGGGGAGGGGGCGACGCGGCCCGAGACTCGAGCGCACGGCCACTTCCTCGTTCGTCCGGTTGCGACCATCCCGATGCCCGCATGCACCGCCTCGGTGATCATCACAACGCGGTGGCGGCGGGCGGCAGCCAGACCCTGGGGTTTTATCGAGGTCCTCGATTTGCATAGCAGGCAGAGGGGGGGGGGCCGGTGGGGAACTAAAAAAATTCCCTAAAGCAACGCCCACTTCCCCCCCCACCCCTATCCCCCTCCCCCACCCCCTATCTCCTACACTCCTCTTCTACAATTGACAAAACCCACCGACCCCTCCCCCTCAATCCACCCACGTACTTCCTGGAATGGTATGGTGGGGGGAGATCACATGAGGGGAACGGGGCTGCTTAACCAATGGGGGGGGGGGCTGTCCACCACGATTGCAATTAGCCACCCCCCCCCCCCCACATCGTGGGGCGCTGTGAGGTTGTGGTCGTGGCGGCAGAGGGCAGTGCGGGAAAAACCCCCGCCCCTTAGCTGCCCCCACACACCGACTGGCGTGGTGAAGTATGGACAAACATCCCTCGCAAGGCATGGAGGAGGAAGTGGATAGGCCCCCCATCCCTGTGTGCGTGGCCTGGCCGTGGCCTGAACGTGGCCTGGCCGTGGCCTGGCCGTGGCCTGGCCGTGGCCTGGCCGTGGCCTGGCCGTGGCCTGGTCGTGGCCTGGCCGTGGCCTGGCCTGGCCGTGGCCTGGCCGTGGCCTGGCCGTGGCCTGGCCGTGGCCTGAACGTGGCCTGGCCGTGGCCTGGCCGTGGCCTGGCCGTGGCCTGGCCGTGGCCTGGCCTGGCCGTGGCCTGGCCGTGGCCTGGCCTGGCCGTGGCCTGGCCGTGGCCTGGCCGTGGCCTGGTCGTGGCCTGGCCGTGGCCTGGCCTGGCCGTGGCCTGGCCGTGGCCTGGCCGTGGCCTGGCCGTGGCCTGAACGTGGCCTGGCCGTGGCCTGGCCGTGGCCTGGCCGTGGCCTGGCCGTGGCCTGAACGTGGCCTGGTCGTGGCCTGGCCTGGTCGTGGCCTGGCCGTGGCCTGGTCGTGGCCTGGCCTGGCCGTGGCCTGGCCGTGGCCGGGGCGTCAGGTGAACCAAGGTGCTGGCACACCTGGGGCTCGGTGGTCACGATGCGAGTGTGGGGGGGGGGCAAGGTGACCTCACGCAGGGGTCACAGTGGGACGGCGGGTGGGGGCAGCTGGGACCTCGTTACGGTGCCCCGAGCGACTTCCACTTTCTGTTCACGAGGCGGTGCCGCGGGTGCCGCCACGGCGAGGGGCACGGAGGGGGCCCCTCGTGCGTGGGGAGTTATTTTGAAAAACGGGAAACTTGGCCGATTATTATAAAACCACGGCCGCTGTTATTTCGTTTTTGTTCAGTTTTTTTTCTTTCTTGAGGCCAACTGTGAGTTTCTGGGAAACGAGGAGAGGGTTTCTCGTCAGTCTGCGTTGTGCAACCACGAGCGGCAAAACCCCACGCACAGCCGCGACGAGCACAGCCGCGCCGCTACGACCGCCGGAGCGTGCGAACAGCGCAAGCACCACGGGACACACCATGGATACACAACCACACACAACCGCAATGGGCACAACCACACGCAGAGCAACAAGCACACACGCACATCCCGCCCCTCCACACGCCAGGATAAATAAAGATTCTCATTCTGACCACCACCACCACCACCACACAACAGCGTCCAACACACCTCCTGTGCAGACACAACCACGGTCACGCAACGTGCACCAACTAAAAAGAGACCCAACACGAACACACAAACATCACGACCACACACAACCTCTACAAGCACAACCACAGCAACCGCCAATAAGATAAAGATCCCCTGTATAGCCTGACCAGACTTTTAGGGCAAGTGTGACAACACAACAACAACAACCACCATTCACCACTAAGTGGCGGTGACAACACTACGGCGCCTGTGCTAGGCTATGTGCACACACCCACACACAATCATACATTCACGTACAACCACACGCACCACCACCAAGCACACAACCTCAAACACACGCCCAAAAAGACACCCCGTGTAGTCTTCACAGACTGTTGGGGCAAGTGCTGTTAGCGAGCGCCCGTGAGAGCCGGCACGGCACACGAGGGCGCGGGTGTCCAGCACCACATCCGCCCGCCTTTGTCTCCCTAGGGCCGAGTATACACACCGCTGCAGCTACTAATTTAAGGCTCAATCGATCTAAGGGAGGCCCAAAACCGGTTCGGACATTCATCACTGTGAGCGGGAATCGAACTCGGGATACCGGGTTCGTAGCGCGGCGCGGTAACCGCCGCGCCACCGCTCCGCATGCCAAGGTACACGTCACACCAAACGTGGCTCCGCCATGAATTTGGCCAAACCCCACCCCACCCCACGTGGGAGCGCTGCAGGTGCGGGGGGCTGCCGCTGGCGACGGAAGCGCTGCTGTGGGCGGCAGGGCCGAGCTCGCTCGCTCCCATCAACCCGAAACCCCGCGATTGCAGAAGTGAAGAGTGCGCGAGTAAGCGCCAGCGGGCAACGCTCGGCCACAAGCGAGAAGCTGTGGGCACCAGCTTTGCCGGGATCAGCACAATGCCCGCGGATGGGGGGAGAGAGGAGGGGGGGGGGGGCAACGGCCCAGCTGTACGCCACGACGGCGCTGCACTTGTTTTTCCTAAAGCGCGTCCCGCCGTGTGTCCCGCGGCGCTTCGCCCGCTCGGATCGATTCTAGCGCTGGCCGGGATCGTGAAGGGCACCGCGTGTGTGCGTGCGTACGGGTGTGCGCGTCGGTATGGGTGCGAGCGCAAATGTATTATTTTAAAATTATAGATCGAGGGTCCATGCAGTGCGAGCTGAACTTGCGAGGCACAAACACGACGTGGGAAAGAGACCGGGATTCTGAACCGGAGTGCCTGGGATCTAGAGGAGACCTGGGGTGTTGAGGCTCTGATGGTTCGACCAAGGCTGTTAGTCGGGCCTCTAAACAATTCACCGATTCGTAACGCAGAGACACACACCTACACTCAAGATACGCCCACGCACGCACATGCACGTAAGAAGCTATTTTTAAAAAAAATATGCAAATTAAATCCAAATGATTTCTGCTCAATGAAGCATACATGGAGGTCTTTAGTAAGGAGATCTGTAGTGAGGAGGACTGTGAGGAGGTCTGTGGGGAGGAGGTCTGTGGCGGATTAGACATTCAGTGCCTCATCGGCAGAGTCAAGCTGGGCTCGACAATTCTGTACAAGGGCCGTCTCTGTTGATGAGAGGTGCCCACGGCACTGGCTTCCCTACTCGAGGTCACCGTCCCCACCGGCTCGCTCCCCACCGCACGCACGCACGCACAGATTAACACAGCCCCGCCGTACCGCTAACGCTCCCCCGTCGTGTGCCGTCGCCGAAATATGGATGTGCCTCTCCCAGTCGCGCGTGCTCTCGACTCCCTGCACCTGTTAAAGTCCAGGCTCGAGGCCTTGCTCCTCCCCCCTACCTGCGAGAGACGCCTCTCTACAACATAGAACTAACTGGACAGGTTTGTTTTGTTTAACCAGGAGTGAACTCAAGGAACCAGGATAGAGTCTCATTTGCAAGTGTGAGTGAGTGGGCGAGTGTGTTGTGACCTGCACTGTGCTGAGCGGGTGAGTGAGTGAGTGGGTGAATCGGTGAGTGTGTTGTTGCGACATGCAGTGTCGTGAGTGGGTGAATGAGCGAGTGGGTGAGTGTGCGTGTTGTTTTGACCTACAGTGTAGTGAGTAGATGAGTAAACTAGTGTGTTGTTGTGACCTGCAGTGTGGTGAGTGGGGAAGTAAGTGAGCGGGTGAGCGAGCGGGTGAGTTTTTTGTTGAGCCCTGGAGTGTGGTGGTGGTTGAACAGTGTAGAGGACGTGAAGCAGTGCGTCTGGTGTTCACTCCGATTCACGTGATGCGCATGTCACGCTGAGCGGCGTTTCGTGATTCTGCCAGGTGTAGTAGATACTATATATGAATAAACTCTGTAAGCTGTAATTGTGTGGGATCGACGATACGGCAACGTCATGAGTCGAAGCGATTTCCTTCTCACACGAGCCTGGAGGCGGTGTGCATCTTCCTGTTTATAGCCCCGCACGGCCAGCGGTGGACATTCTACATTCCTGTGGCGGCCATCCATCGGAGAACCACTGTTCTTACTCAATCGATGAACTCGGCAAGGGAGGGATGATGATGATGATGGGCCGAGTCGACACCCCCACCCCAAACCTGGAGTCGAACTCACGGCGACGCCCAGCCGCGAGGAGCCGCTCACGACGATGCCGCGAGGCCTCACGACGGATCGCGACGGGAGCGCGACGCCGAGCCGCGAGGCCTCGCGACGGAGCGCGACGGGAGCACGACGGTAGAATCGCGCGTGACTTTCTCTCAGATGTATTTTTGTCGTCAAAGTCCACAAGCGGACGGCGAAAAAGCCCCACGCGCCCCGCCACTTCCTCTAAGTGGACGCTGCCGGGAAATCGGATCGTGGCATTGAACCTTCGGTGTCCTGGAAAAGCTCGATCGCCCGCCGTGTTGCTAAACATGCGAGCAACACGGCGGGCGATCGAGCAGCAACTAATATGTGTAAACACATTAGTTGCTGCGGCGCCATATTATTAACATTCCTTCCCTTTATTAATTCTAACCTTACTCCCTCCCTTTGATACTGCTAATCCTGCATAATGCATGGGCATAATGACTTTAAACCCCTCACCAAACCTCCTACGCATTTCACAAGTAGTACTAATCGCATATCTGCATTTCCCATAAATATGCTAAATTCCTCTTGATATGCAAATTATTTTGTCAAGACGCTCTCCGCCCCTCCATCCCGGCATAAATAGTCGCTCCAAGCCTGGAGCGTGCCATTCAGACTCTGTCTACTTGACAGACCTGTTCTCCACCTGAAGACGGCTGATTGCGTTGTGGCCGAAACGTCGTGAGAATTATTTTATAATGTTTTATTTTTATTATTTTCCTTCTACGTGACTTTACCGAAAGAACCAAGAAGATGCGTATGTCAATCGACGGCCTCGTTACGAACGCACGACGTGTCCTCGGGCACGCCCGCACGTGGACAAGTCGGCGCGATGTGAGAAGACGCTCCCGGCACGCCGAGTGACACCTCGGACATCGCGCCGGGCTACACGCGGAATGCGGCTATTGTGTCGTTTAGGGATATCGTGTAGTTTATTTGGGGATATTGTGTCATTAATTAGGGATACTGTGTAGTTTATTCACAGATGGCCGCACGATTCATTGTTAGGAGTATTCTAGTAAAGGACGGTAAAAGTTACCTTCATATTTAAATTGTAAGGGGCTGCCGCCAAACACGAGAAACATGGCAAACTTTGCGGTGGCCACACGGCACGATCGTGGGATGGCGCCAATTTTTAGAGCGGCAGTTTTAAACGGCTTGGACGGCTGTGTGACGGCCGTTGCTGTTGATCTATGTGGAGGGGTCCTGTGTAACTTCCCACTGCGGTTTGAGGCTCCATTACAAACCCGTTACAGTCTCTGCCCGTGTGTTGGAACGGCCTGGACACCGCTTGCAACGGTGCCCATGCCATTAACTGACACAAGCATTTATGCTTTCATCCACTTAGCCGCCTATTCTTTCCACACACGCGCTGCTACGGAGAGACACTACACCAAAAAACACATGCGATTCTTCTGTGTTGGCAGTGGTGCACGATGCACACAAAAAAAACTTAACACATTCGTCACGAACAGTGTGGTCCATAACAGAAACAAGATAACCGAAGTTTTGTGAGATGGCCCTTCTTCATCTCTGACATATCCCGGCAAGCCAAAACTCCCGGCAGGCCACCACCAGAGGCTCTGTGGGCCGACAGTTCAACAACCGCGTTCTGTACCAACGCCGACACCCGTACGTCGAACATCGCTCTCGTATTAAGAGCCGGTGGAGAAAGTGCCGTCCTCTACCGTGTGCAGACCAGAGGTCACTCGAAGGCAGCTCTGCGACATCTGCTTCCATGGGCCGTTCTCTAACATTGGCAGGAAATAGAAATATTTTTTGGTAACGAAAGACGCTGACACCGCCAGACAGAGCCGCCCCTAGGGTACGACGAATTGGGGCGACCACCCCGGGCCCTGCGCTTCGGGGGGCCCCGCGCTTCGACGTCACGCTGTCAGATGTAATACTTCTGGTTTGGTATAAAGGAATCTGATGGAGGGCCCATACAGTGGGATTTTACCCGGGCCCCGCACCACCACCCCGTAGACGGCCCTGCCGCCAGACGCTCGCGCCTCGTCCGTCTGCGGTCCATCTCGTCGTGAGCGAACCAACGAATGCGGGCGAGCAGTAGTCACTCGGGCGAGCAGACACTCACCTGCCGCTCCTCACTGTCACGCTCCCGCGCCTCCTCCTTCTTGCGCTGCTCGTCTCGCGCCGCCTCCATTCGCCGGCGTTCCTCCCTATCTGCCTCCTCCGCCTGACGGAGACACACACAAACATGTATGCACACACGTGCACACAAGCATGCGCACATGTGCAAAATGCACGGGCATGCACACATGCCTGCACACATGCCTACACAAAGACAACCACTCCCCCGCGTGGTAGCCGCTACACTACCGTTCCCCACACACGTGTATACAAGCACATGGGGACACACACACGCGTGCATCCGCCCATGTGTACGCATATAGAAGTGAGACAGGAGGAGAGAGGTAGGAGGGCACAGCGAGGGTGGTAAAGTGAGATGAGAGGGAAGCAGAGGGAGACGAGAGGGAGAGGGGAGTAGAGGGAGGGGAGAGGAGATTACAGTGAGACGAGATGGGAGTAGCGGCAGATGAGATGGGAGTAGGGGGAGGTGAGAGGGAGGTGAGAAGGGAGGAGGTTCACCTCTCTCTGCGACTTCTTCTCCTGCTTCATCTGCAGCTTGCGCTGCTTCTTGGCTCCCATCTTGCCCCCGCCCACCTCCTCCTCCTCCGAGTCACCGGAGTCCCCCTCCCACTCGGCACCTGCGCACGACGCCCGCAAAGAGTTGCCGGGCACAGGCCCAAAACGTCACGGAGCCAGCAACAATCAGCACCATTGACGTTGTTATAAACAAGAGTGGAATTGAGCAAGGTTATTTATTATTAGAGCTTGAGGTAAAGAGCCGATGGGAGGGAATTTCGAAGTGGAGCAGTGCGAGGGGAGATGCAGGGAGAGGAGTGAGGTGGCCTGCAGTGTTGTGAGTGGCTGACTGAAAGGATGCATGAGCGAGTCAGTGAATGGGTGATAGTGGTGTCTGAACGAGAGAGGGTGAGCGGGTGGATAAATGAATACGTGGGCGATTGAGAGTTTTACTGAGTGGGTGAGTGAGTGAGCGAGTGGGTTGTTGTGACCTAAAATACGGTGGTCAGGTGGGCGAGAGAGTGGGCGAGAGAGTGGGCGATTGATCAAGTGGGCGAGTGGGAGAGTGAGTTGTTGTGACCCGCAGTGTGGAGGTGGAGGAACACGGTGTGGATGAGACGAAACAGTCGAGTCTGGTCGACCGAGTCCCTTCACATGTGGTGGCGGAATCAGTGAGTGGAGGGTCCGACAGGCGAGTGGCCGATGAAGGCGCGAGCGGGCGGCAGCGCTCACCGCCCTCCTCATCCCTGTGCATCAGCTGCTGCTGCTGCGCCAGTCTCTGAGCGTCGCGCCGGTGCCGAAGGTTGCGGACTCGACGCGGCTCCCCCGGCGCCCGCTCTTCGTTGGCCGCGGCGCGGGGTCTGGTGGCGGCCGCCAGCGGCGGCACTTGTGCCGCATCGTCAAGCTCTGCGGCGCCACGGCACGGGGCGGGGGGGGGCGGTGGTCAGCGGATTAATACAGAATCACCAAGAGAGGAGGGCGGCTGACTCTCTCCTGTCCAGGAAAAAAAAAACCCATCATCATAACAGCACGATAGCGCAAGCTATAACACGTAATTGTCAAATAACACAGAGAAAGGTGTAAATAAAAACACGGCCATTTGTGCATTCTGCAAACAAACATCAGCATTTCATGAACAAATGCATTGTGGTCAACTTGTCTGAAATCGCCATCGAAATAAACGTCAGAGAATGTGGCTGACAGCAGCAATGACGCTGCGACAGACCCCCCCCCTCCCGACCGGTTTCATCCTTAAAACGACTCGTCAGCACGGCCGAGTGACCAATGCTTCTTCACTGCCGTGAAGTCTGCCTACGGGAACCATCTCTCTCTCTCTGTGAAGTCCCCATCCCCACACTACTGCGCCCCATTGCATTGGCCAATGCCACAAGCTCTCGCATCTCTAAACCACGGACGTGGCAGGCCACGGCCACTGCGGCCACTGACGCGCGTCAACACGTGGCCCCCTGAGGCCCATCAGGCCCCCCCCCCCCCCCCCTGTGCGTGCCCAGCTACTGACGGTCCCCTGGAACCAAGTCCAGAGTCGTCCGTGGACATCCCCACACTGCGCTCACTTCGGCTGGCGGTCGCCGCTCGAAGCGGACTGCGACCCTCCGTGCTCGGTGCATCAAACACATCGCGCGAGACGGCGGGGTAGGTCAGCGAGAGCAGGCTATGCGAACGCGTCTGGCGCGACGCGTGGATACCCACAGACCCCCATGAACCCCTCGGGCCCACGTGGTCCCCTGACCCCCGCGCACTGCTCTGAACCCCTCGGGCCCACGTGATATTGATCGCCAATCGTCCCCCTGTGTGCCACCCGGTGGGTCGCGATGTCACCGAGTGTCCATATCGAACCCTCAGCGAACCCAGTGGATCACTGCGGTCCCTATGGGGTTCTCAAGGCCCCGTGGGTCCCTGCGGGTCCCTTACGAACCCTACGGGTCCCTGTGTCTCTCTGGGGGTCCATGTGTCTCTCTGGGAGTCCCTGTGTCTATCTGGGGGTCCCTGTGTCTCTCTGGGGGTCCCCGTGTCTCTCTGGGGGTCCCCGTGTCTCTCTGGGGGTCCCCGTGTCTCTCCGGGGGTCCCCGTGTCTCTCTGGGGGTCCCCGTGTCTCTCCTGGGGTCCCCGTGTCTCTCTGGGGGTCCCTGTGTCTCTCTGGGGGTCCCTGTGTTTCTCTGGGGGTCCCTGTGTTTCTCTGGGGGTCCCTGTGTCTCTCTGGGGGTCCCTGTGTCTCTCTGGGGGTCCCCGCTAAGTCCCGCGGGTCCCCCGTTACTGTACGGTACTGTAACATCCCACATTGAACTCGGTGGTTCACTGCGGCTCCTCCCGAGTCTCTGCAGGGCAGGGCCCCTGTGCACACCCGCGATGACCCCGGGCGTGATGACCCCGGCGTGATGACCCCGTGGTGCCCTCACCGGGCCCTCGGGCACGCCGCTGCCACCGCAGCAGCAGCAGCAGCAGGAGGAGGAGCAGCAACGAGCCGACGGGCAGCGCCACCCACAGCGACAGCGCCTCCATGTCGAGCCCCGCGCGCCAGTCACGTGGCCCCGGCTCTGACGGTGCATCCGGCGGAAACGGAAGTCGCGATGCGCTAATTAGCGTCATTACCGCGCTGGGAACACGTGGGATTGTTTACCGCATCACAGGGGTCGTGTGTGCGCCCGCGTGATACTCGGGGTCTATTAAAGCACCTTGGCTGTGTCGGATGGTGGCGGGCTTCTAACGCCGCATTTATCTATTTACGCGATCTAACACACACAGGAACCTGACCTGTGTTATGGGCGAGATTGGTCGCGAAAGCCGGCGTGTCCAACGTGAAACACTTTGTGATAATTATCGCACGCGATGAAGGCGCAGCCCTGCAATGCCACTGCTCCACCGCCAGAGGGCGCTCTGTGGAGGGCGGGCGGGTGGCGGTCACCCCCCCACCCACCTGACCCCCACCTCCGCTGCTCCTGACAGAGGTTCGCGGTTCGAACCGTCCAGTCCGCCCTGGTCACTGCTGCTGCGTGGTATTGATCAACACGTACTGCGCGCCGTCTCCTGCACGGTCCACGCTCAAGACCCCGCGACGTCGTTCGGAACGCGCAGGGGGTCGTGTGCCCGCGTCACGGTCCAAATTCGACAAAATCCCCCCCCGCCCCAGACAAAAATACCCGCAGATGACTTGAGTTGGCGTCACACGAAGCAACGTCGCCCCCTGCCGGGTGCCTACGACGCGTCTGTGAAGCACAGCGCTGCTGGTCCTGCGACGCCCTCGCCGCCAATGTTGACGCCGGCTGCGGAGTTGGTCTCAGCGAGAGACCAGCCTGAACAAGCAGCTGGAATCCTACTTCTCGCGAGAGAACCTGGCACACGACCTGTACCCGGTGTCCCAAATGGACAGTGACCGGTATGTCCCCATCTGGACCATTGCCAACTTTAACCAAGTCAAGCGGCTCACCTCCGACCTGCAACTCATCGTAGGCACACTCAAGTCATTCTCAGCGAGACCAACTCCGTTACCACCGAGCGGGTCTCAGGGAGTCTCGGCGACGCTGCGGCCAGCAGCTCCCGCAGGCGACTTCGATACCGTGACGGTGGCGGCCCGTGACCGCCGCGTCCCCCCAGCACAGCAAAGGCGCCCGCGCGGTTGGCACCCGACTGTGCTTTAGCGGACAGCTGGTCGCGATGATGAGCGCATGGACGTGCCGTTGTCTGTGGCGTTAAGCCGGGGACAGGGGGACCGAGGGGTCCCGGGTGGTCATTGACCCGTCGTGGGAGCGTCATCCTCGCGGTTCTGACCGCTCGCTCTCCACGGGAGCCGGAACCTCAGCGATGCCGTGACAGCTGCCTGACGAGGGCTGCCATTTCAAGTCGACACATTCCACGTCGCCATTCGGAGAGTGGCCCTCACATCTTTGCCTGTGTAGCGGCATCATCGCGGTGATCCCCAGGGTCAGGGTTCGGGCCATACCCCGCCACGTGGCGAGCCACGCCGTCTGTCGGAACCTCCGGGATCGGGAGGCCGAACTGACCCGGCATGGTCAGGGGCTGACACTCTGCTGCTGCTGCTGCTATGGAGACACGCTTACTCGGTATCTGCTTGAGTAATACCATTTACAAAGTTATTACGAACGGGTTTTGCCCGTGACGATGTCTCGTTCTTGGAGATTGCTCCCTAGCGCGTGAAGGTTCCGGCCGACCGGATGAAGACGCGAGGCGATGGTGTTTGCGCGTCGCTCTGAGGTTCCCGTGGTCGTAACAAAGCACCCCCCCCCCCCGCGCCGAGTCGAGTTGACTCATGGAACAAAGCGCGTGACGATGAGAGACGTCATGATGTTAAGCGGTGCCTGACATCGCTTTCCACGTGCGTGTGTGTTTACTCACACATTAGCCCATCGTAACAGGATTATAGTGCAGGCCTGCAATATTATGTTATGATGGGTGATGTGTGTGTGTTGAACTTCTTTCGCACCGTACGTAGCCAACCGTGCTAATCGTCGGTGATGGGAAAGGACAACGAACTAAACACCAACATCAGTTGTAAAGAATTTAGTTATAAATCTAGATGATTTAAAAGTGCATAGCTCCAGTGGCTTCTTAATAACGGGAGAGCATTCCAGACGGCCGCAGAAGTTCGTCTGAAAGCGCGCGATGCAGTGACCGTGTTTGTTGGGTAATGTTGTGATGATGGGTTCTTCTCATCTACAGATTTGATTCTTGTTGGCATCGGCCAAGATAGAGGCCCCCACAGTGTGGTTGTGGGGACTTGACTCCCACACCCACGATGAGCCCCATCGACTCGCCTCCACGCGCTCCGTGTCATCATCATTAGCAACATCAACAACGTCAACATCATCATCATCAACAGCCCGTGCCAGTATCAAAAATATCAATACAATCATCGTCATCATCGACATATCAATCCATCATCATCACCAGCATGCCAATACATGATCATAATCAGCATACTCTGTGATCGTAAACATCATCTTCATCATCACAAACAACACCCGATATATTATCGTTATCACCCCAGTCCACCACCTTCATCTCCCCAGTCCATCATCATCAACAACAACACCAGTACCCAACTCATCATCACAGTTCACCACCACCACATCATAATCATCATCACAGCACCCAATATGACATCATCATACCAATCGTCACTGTCATCACACTCGCGGATGACTGCACGACAGCACACGCAGCTCTTATCTTGTAGCCGCACGATCAGGTCGCATGGCCCACGCTGTTTGATGCAACTCTGCATATTTGCCCACGATAACAACACGGAGACTTCAAAGTTACGGCTAGGAAATCCATGACAATGGAATGGTAGCTGAGTGCACAAACAAGACCCCTACAAAGCAATAACCCCCTTTGCAGATTACTTCCCCGACCCCCCGAGCACACAAAGCAGAGGGAGGGGGGGGCTTCCTTGGGGGTCTGCGCCCCACCGATTCTCTCCCTCCGCCTTTCTCCGACCTCCCACTCGAGCCGCTGTTACCTGGTGTCGCCTGGTGTCGCCAGGTAACCACGCGCGCGCCTGCGTGCGTCACGCGCAGCGGGGGGTCGGAGCCGCAGGTAAGGCGACGGCGGCGAGTCGAGGTGTTTGGACTCGGAGCGTGAGAGGAGCGCGCAGAGACGGGGACGCGGAGGGCAGCAGCTCGGGGCGAGTGAGTGACTCGAGTGAGTGACTCGCGCGGGTCTGGCCGCTTCGGATTCGACCCCGCGTCTCGGCGCGAGGAGGAGAAGAGGAGGAGGAGGAAGAGGAGGAGGAGGTAAGCAGCGGTAGGCGAGGGTTGTGTGGGATAGAAGGTGTGAGGAGGCCGAGAGAGGAGGTTGTTGACGAGGTGGTAGGGAGGACAGGAGGAAGAGAGGAAGAGGTGAACCATTTTCCCGTCACTCGGAAAGACGCGTGGGAACGATTGTTGACATCGGGGGCTGAAAGGGACACGTGTGGAGTAGCCAAGGGGGTTCGTGTGGAGTCGCCAAGGAGGTCCATGTGGAGTCGCCAAGGGGGTCCGTGTGGAGTAGACAAAGGGGGGCTCTGCGTGTGGTTGCGTGTGGCCGCGATTCTCTTGCAAATGACACCTCATGTGCCCCCCCCCCTCTCCGCGCACAGGTACCCCCAAGATCCAGAACCCCCTTTCCTCCGAGGACCCCCTAATAACGGACAGGGACCCCTCCTCACTCCGTGACCATCGCGGCCACTCCGATGCGCGTCCCCGCGCTAGCGGGGTGAGCGACCCGCGGCGTCGGCAATTATGTTCCTGGCCGGCCCTGCTCCTATTCTCACGCCACCTCCCGTCCAGGGGCACAACTTTCTCAGCCGTCCTCTGTTTTTCCCGGGCGCCGCGTGGTCGGACCCCAGCGCCATGGAGACCTTCCATCACTTCCACCACGGAGGACGCGGCACCACCACCACCACCTCGCCCTACTCCTCCTACTCGTCCTCCACCCCGCCACATTACCCCTACCAACACGCCTACCCCTACCTGCACCCCGGCGCCTATTTCGCCCCGTACGTCAACCCGTACGTCAACCCGTACGCGTACCATCAGCACGCGGCAGGCTACTACGCCGGCTATCCTGGCACGTTCGGGCTCTACTACAACCAGCAGCAGCAGCATCATCAGCAGCAGCATCATCAGCAGCATCATCAGCAGCAGCAGCAGCACCACGCGCAGGACCTGCAGCATTGGCCCGAGGGCGCGAGGCTGAGCGGGGAGCTGCGCTTCGGGGAGGTGTCGCGGGTCCACGCGGGCAGCGAGCGGCGCCCGCTGCCCGCGCTCGTGCTGGCAGACCTGCGGCGCGTGTACGGCACCTTCCCGCACACCGCCTTCTCCGTGAGCCGCAGCGGCGGCGAGTTCCTGGTGCACGGGGAGCCGCGCGTGGGGCCCCAGGAGTACACCGTGGAGCGACGCGTGCTCAGGCCCAGCCCGAGTCCCAGCGGCAGCAGCAGCGGCAGCGGAGACAGCGACGGGGGCCGGAGGGGGAAGGGGAAGAAGGGCAAGAAGGGGGCCAGGCGCTAGGACGAGGGCGGCGAGGGACGCGGGGGGTGGTGGTGGTGCCGGGGGGGTGGTGGTGGTGGTGCCGGGGCGAGTCTGTGGCTCCGTCTCGCCCGGCCGTCGTGGGAGGTTCCATTGCCACCTGCCGCGAATTGTCTTGTGTGCGCCACGGGTGGCAGGCGGCCTCGGCGTGGCCCTGGCCGCACCACGATGGCCTCGTGCACCGTGCCGGCCTTCGCAGGTGCTGCCCGCTACCAACACTTGCCCCTCCCTGCCTGTCGAAGGCGATGCGGGGGTGGGCGGTGTTCGTCTTTGACTTTGTTTTACATACGAATATGAAAATACTGTATACGTTTGGGAATAAAACGAAATAAATGTTTACAAAAGGACAAATGTGTGCACGGGTGATTTGCTATCTCTTGTTGTAAGGTAATGTTTGTTTGTTGAACTTCTTTCGCGCCGTACGTAGTCAATCGTGCGAAGCGGAGGTGAGCAAGTGGCAGTTGAAAGGTGACAGGAGAGAGTGAAATGTGACCGCAGACACGAAGGTGTACACGAGAATAATTGGTTTGTAAAAACTATAATTAGTAACAACAACAACAACAATTAATAACAGCAACAACAACAACAACCGACAACGATGCACGCCCCCCCCGCCCGCGTGTTCAATGGCACCAAACAAATAAATACTGACACACACCTCGTCACTCACCTCCTCACTATCACACAACATCATCACTCACCTCGTCACTCACTTTTTCACCATCACACAACCTCATCACCATCACTCACCTCGTCACTCACCTCCTCACCATCACACAACCTCATCACTCACCTCATCACTCACCTCGTCACCATCACACACCTCATCACTCACCTCATCATCATCACTCACCTCGTCACCATCACACACCTCATCACTCACCACCCCACATCGTCATCCCTGCCCCTCGCACTCCACATCGCTCACCTCCCTCCCTCCCTCACCTCCCTCCCTCCCTCACCTCCCTCCCTCACCTCCCTCCCTCACCTCCCTCCCACACCTCCCTCACCTCCCTCATCTCCCTCCCTCCCTCACCTCCCTCCCTCCCTCACCTCCCTCCCTCCCTCACCTCCCTCCCTCACCTCCCTCACCTCCCTCCCTCCCTCACCTCCCTCCCTCCCTCACCTCCCTCCCTCACCTCCCTCCCACACCTCCCTCACCTACCTCCCACACCTCCCTCCCTCCCCTCCCTTCTCTCTGTCACCGAGTCGCCGCTCGCAGCAACAGATCGCGCTTTGTTCTCTGAGAGATGAAAGCGTGGCCCCCACCCCACAACCCCCCTCCCCCTCAACCCAGACCCGCCCCCACCTCCTCCACTCCTCTTTATCTCCCTCCCCCCGCCCCCCCTGCTCATCCCCCCGTGGTGGAGGAGGAAGAGGAGCGCGGGGCGAGTCGCCACTCGCCCGCGGGCTACCCGCCCGGCAGGCCTCCACCACTCGAAACTCCGCACAGATGGATCCAAGAATACATTTCCGTACTGCCATCACCTGGCCACCTCGGAGCCCGAGCCTATAGCATCTGTGACTCCCAGGCAGTTTCACGTCCAAGCACTAACCAGGTGCATTCCGGGAGATTGAGCCGCATGCAAATGGAGTGCGGGTTAGCGAGCCGCCGATTAAGGCAAACGCAGAGCGGACGTGGTGGTGGGCGAGGTGGAAAGGTCAGAATGGCCACGCATGTCTGGCCGCCTTTGTCTCTCCGGCTTTGACGGTTTCATGACCACTACTAGCACCAATCGGACTCATTTCAGGCCAAGTAGACCCAGTGGTGATCCCCACCAGGTTGAACAGAACTCTGGGTGTGTATGGGCAGAGCCACAGGAATGCACACCCCACCTCGCACTCAACAACACCAACCACAATAACAACCACAATAACGTATCTCTCATTCCCAAGGCTTAGCTATCCACCGGGTCTGTCTGGGTTGGCGACCTGCAAGTATTGTTGCATCCGGCACACCACATCCACAGCCCCTCTCACGTTGGCCGTGGCTCGTCGCGTGCGAGCCAACTCCAGTCCAGCAGTGACCCAGAAAATATCCGGTCCAGCCCTGCTCACCCCTCGGCCACGTGCCAGATCTGCCGAGTCGAGTCCGGCCCGGCTCACACGGTGGACTCTTGCCCCCCGTCGCCCGTGACCTCCTCCCCGCTGCCGTAGTGCGTCAACGGGGGGGGGGCGCTCTCGTGAGCCCTCCCCGCCACGATGCTCAGCCTCCCGCTCCCGCCGTGCCGCGGCGACACCTTCACCAGCCGCTCGCGGTACGGGATGGCCGGTGGCGGTGGCGGGGGCAGCGGCGGGGGAGGCAGCGGAAGCGCCACCGGCGGACGACGCTTGGCGCGGAGCTCCCCGTTGGCGCGGAGCTCCCCGTTGGCGCGGAGCTCCCCGTTGGCGCGGCTCCCGTCCGGCAGCGGCTCGGCGCCGGCGAACTGCGGGGCGGCGGAGTGGCGCAGCGAGGCGCGGTACGAGGCCAGCAGCGCCACGTCCTCGCTGCCCACCAGCGGCACGCGCGACTGCCGCTGCTCGCGCCGCCGTCGGTGCGGCCGGTACGAGCGGCCCCCCCCCCCCGCCGCCGCTCTCGCCGATCGTCACCCTCCTGCTCCTCTTCCACCTTCGCACCGCCACCGCCGCCGCCGCCGCCGTCGCCGCCGTCGCCGCCGCCGCCGCGATCAGGACGACCCAGCCTTTCCACGCGCCGCCGCCGGCTAGCGCCGAGCGGGAACCCTCGGGGCGGCAGAGATTCAGGGCGTCGTCGGAGACGGTCAGAGAGAAGGCGGCGACGGCGCGGTGCGAGCGGCGCTCCAGGGCGGAGCACTCGTATGCGCCGGAGCGCTCGCGGCCCAGCGCCAGCAGCAGGAGGCCGTCCGGCAGGGCCCGCCAGGCCGGGGCCTCGGAGGGCGGCGGCCGCCGCAGCTGGCGCCCCTCGTGGAGCCAGCGGGCGTGGGCGTGAGCCGAGGGCATCGGGCAGGGCAGGAACGCGCTGCCCCCGAGAGCGGCCAGCACCGGGGTCACGGTGGGGGTGGCTGCGTACGGGGGAGAGGGCTGATTAGGCACATGAGAGGCTCGTTCGCGTTCAGCTTTGCGATGTTGTCGGTGCCGCGAGACGAAGCGCCGTGCATCACCCAGTGGTGCGGTGGCCTGGTGGAGTAGCGTGGTGCAGTGTGGCGCCGAGGTGCATGATGAGGTGTGTGGTGAATGGCGGTTGTTGTTGTTGGTGAGATGTTTGGTGAGGTGTGGTGAGCTGTGGTGAGCTGTGGTAAGGGGTGGTGAGGGGTGGCGGTGGTGCTCACCCTGTTTCTCGGCGCACTCCCCCACGTTCCCGTTCTCCACATCCTGGATGCGGTATCCTCTGTCACACACAAAGGAACGACACGTGAAGGATTCACTCGCGAAGGAATCAGGCAAAAAACTGATTGCCACGACGTCCGCTCCTTGAGACGGCGCGTGTGGGTGCAGGCGGCACTGTGGGGTGCGTAGCGCTGCGCGGGGGGGTCCGGGGGGGGGGTGGGGGTCGCAAGTCCTCACCTGTTGTCCAGCACCCCCACACAGCCCAATTTAGCGTCCCATGCGCACGTGGGGTCACGCGCGAGAACGCAGTCGGCGCACGAGGGGTAGCGCCCACACGAGGCGCCCCCCAGCGCCACCTGCGCCACCGCGCGCCCGCTGCCCACGAAGAGCCGCGTCTGGGGAGGGGGGCAGGAGGGTGCGGCGTTGGTCGGGGCCGCGGCAACGGCGATCACGACGCTCCCCACCACACTGGCACTCACCCTAACACTAACACTCACCCTAACACTCACCCTAACACTCACTCTCACCCTAACACTCACCCTAACACTAACACTCACTCTCACCCTAACACTCACCCTAACACTCACTCTCACCCTAACACTCACCCTAACACTAACACTCACTCTCACCCTAACACTCACCCTAACACTCACACTAACACTCACCCTAACACTATCACTCACCCTAACACTCACCCTAACACTATCACTCACCCTCACACTCACACTGGCCAAGTGACCCTGAGCCCCTCTCTCTGCCCGCATCCCCTGGCGCCCACCTTGTCGTGCGAGATCTGCAGGCTGCTGATTGGCTGTGGGTCACTGAAGAGGTGCAGCTCTTCGATGACGTGGGCCGGCTGCCCCGGGGGACCCAGCAGAGCCTTGTGCAGCAGCCCTGAGTCTGGCATCGTCATCATCAACACCACCATCATCATCATCGCCATCATCACCACCATCATCATCACCGCCATCATCATCGCCATCATCAACACCATCATAATCGCCATCATCACCACCATCATCATCACCGCCATCAACATCATCATCATCAACACCACCATCATCATCGCCATCACCACCGCCATCATCATCATCATCATCATCATAGCCATCATCACCATCGTCATCACCATCATCATCACTATCATCACCACCATCATCATCACCATCATCACCATCATCATCGCCATCACCACCGCTATCGCCATCACCACCGCTATCATCATCACCGCCATCATCATCGCCATCATCATCACTATCATCATCATCAGCATCATTCACCACCATCATCAACACCATCATCATCGCCATCACTACCACCGCCATCATCATCACTGCCATCATCATCGCCATCATCATCACCATCATCATCAACACCACCATCATCATCGCCATCATCATCACCGCCATCATCATCATCACCACCATCATCATCACCATCATCGCCATCATCACCATCATCATCACCATCATCACCATCATCACCATCATCGCCATCATCGCCATCATCATCACCACCACCATCATCATTGCCATCATCGCCATCATCACCGGCAGCATCATCATTAGCATTGTCATTAGCATCAGCATCACATTATCATCCTTGTGTCTGATGTCACATCATCATCAAGCCATCAAACAACCATAATCCTGTGATCTGACATCATCATTATCGAAAACAGATCCACACATCACCATCGTCATCACTTTGTCTATCATCACCAATGTAATCACCGTCCTGTCAGCTGACATGATCCCAAAAATCATTCTCATTGTTACCATTATCATCCCCTGCATCACTACATCGTCATTTTTGTCATCATCACGATCTTTCCATCTTATTTTAATGTACTTATTAATCGAGCAGAGCCACTCTGCTCCTGCATTGCATTTTATTTTAAGATGTTTTCAGCGAATTAATATTTATTTGTGTAGGAGGGAACCGGAGTACCCGGAGATAACCCACGCCTTGAGTGAGGGGGCAACGCTCTATCCCCGTACAGATGGACACAGATGCCGATTAGTCCGCCTGCTGTACCACCGTCTTCTGGAGAGCCAGGGTACTGCACCTCCTGGACGCCCACGTGGAGGGAGTTTCACAACCCCAGTGTGGTGATCCACCAACCCCAACCAGCACCACCGCCCCTTCCTTGGCTGCGTGAAATGAGGTTGGGGGGGGGGGGGGCGCTGTGGTTGTAGATTGCGGGGCTGTGGTGGGGGGGGGCTCACCTGTGCCCAGGTAGACGAGGTCGCGGGGGGCGCCGTTGGCGTCCAGCACCCGCAGCAGCGCCACCTGCGTGTAGCGCAGCCCGGGGGGGGCCACGAGGACGGGGCCCGCGGCCCCCCCCGGGGTCACCGCCTGCGCCATGAGGGGGTGCTCCAGGGCAAAGGTCAAGGTCTGCTCGGGCAGGTCCGTGGAGTTCTTGATCCCCCGCGCGCGCATGGCGTTCGTGATGCACTACGCACGCACGCGCAGCACATACCTCACCGTGTGTCCCCCGTGCCCTCGCCGTGCGTTCCCCTTCTCCCCCCGTGCACCCCCCCCCCCCCACTGCTCCTTCCACCCTCTCCCTCGTGTCTCACCGATCCGGGCCGTGGGGAGGGGATGTTGGTGCTGCGGGCACTCCAGCACATGCTGTCGGAGTGGAACTCGCGGTACGGGCCTTGGAATACGTCACGCAGGCGCGACACGGGGAGCGGGCACAGCGCGGAGATGGAGCCCCACGGCCTGGGCACCACACACCGCACCACGGGGAACACAGAGGGTACACGTCACCACAAGCGAGATCCATCCGAGTGTCATCGCTGTCAGTGTAAGAGAACCTCCGGGACAACCTCGGCGCTGTTCCGGTGAACATTGCGGAGGAGTGGAGGTGCCGTGATCACTGGAACCTCCTGCGCTAAATCTGCGTCCGGGTCTTGCTGACGGACAGCCGATCCATCCCGTGACCGAGGATAGTGGCGCCCTTTGCACGACTACAAATGGGCAGAGGTACCCCCCCGGCCCCGCTCCCCCGCCCCCCGCCTCTGCTCCCAAAGCCTCACCCCTGGGACTCAAAGACTCCGTAGAAGAGGCCGTCGCGCCACGACGGCCCGGCCTGGTGGTAAAACACGGAGCGGATTTTCTGCAGCGGCCCTAGCGAGCCGGGCAGCGTGCACTCCACGCGGGCCTTGAGGAAGGACGACCACCGCTTCTGCAGGGCCTTCAGCCCCCCGAGGTCTCCCTGCCGAGAGGAGGGGGTGCGGGAGAGGGGGGCGTCAGGGTCAACCGTACAGGGTCAGCAGGTTTTGGTAGAATAACTCGTACATGCACACACAGTCACACACACACGCACGGTCACGCACAACAACAGCTGCCATTCGCCACTACGTGCGCCTGTGCCAAGCCAGGTGCATTTTGAGGCCACGTGAAGTGTCGAAGGCCCGTGACAGACCCAGGTGACATGGGTTGACTAAGATGAGTCGTAGATGCTCCAGCTGTGCCCCCTACTATTATCAGCCCGGCGCTCTGCTCGTTGTTGTGAGCGTCACTCCTCCGCTCTCCGTTGTTGTTGGAGGGCGACTGACTTCAACTGACCAGTAGCGTCCTTCACGAGCCTCCTCCATAGGCGCACACACATTGCACGTACGCACACGTGCGCGCACACACGTGGTACACACCTTGCACACGCGTGCCACGCTGGCCACCATGGCCCTCGTGTCCCTGTCCCTCTCGCTGAAGAAGATGTACACCTTGTCGTCATCGCCATCCTCGCTATCCTCACTCTCCCGCACCGCGCCCAGGAACACGAAGTCCGGATCTGACGGGGTTCACCAGGTCACGGGGTCAGGGCACGCGGGAGTCAGGGGTCACCTTAATGCCATCGGTGTCACGAGGATCAAGGGCTAGTTTCGGCGGTCACAGGTAGGGGTCAAGGATGACGATGGGCGAGGAGGTGATGGGTCAGGCGTCACGGTGGGTCACGGTGGGTGTGTTTGTGTGTGTGTGTTGCAGGGAGCGGCGGTGCGGTGGTTAGCGCACCGCGCCACGAACCCGCGAGTTTCATTCTCGGCCAGGTCGGCTCGGCCTTAAAAGTTAAAACATCGGCACTGGGGAGACAAAGGCGGCCGGGCGTGGTGCTGGCCATGCCCACCCACTCGCTCTGCGTGACGGCGGAGTGCGAGTGGGTGGGCGCCCTGCGGGCCTGTCAAGGGCTCCACAGCTGGGGGATCTTTGTCTTTGTTGCGAGCGTCTCTCACGGCTGAGCCAGTCGTTGAGAAGTTCCGTCTTGAGGGGAGTCCGCCCCCCGAGGGAGCGCGCCACCACGTACTCGGTGCTCAGGAAGTTGTTGGACGTGGCGGTGTAGATCTCACCATCTGACAGGTGAGGGAGGGGAGAGGAACACGGGTGAGGGGGGAACACAGGTGAGGGAGGCGAGGCAAGGAGGGAGGAAATCAGCACAGGTGAGGGAGATATTTGGATGAGGGAAGGAGAGATTGGGGGAGGGGAGCGCAGGTGAGGGAGGGAGGGAGGGAAGGGAGCGCAGGTGAGGGAGGGTTAGAGGGGAGAGGGATGCAGGTGAGGGTGGAAGCGGTTTGAGGTGATGGGAGAACGATAGGAGAGGGCAGGAGACACACGGGTGAGTGAGGTGAGTGAGGTGAGCGAGGTGATGTGAGGTGATGTGAGGTGATGTGAGAGAGGTGAGGGGAGCAGGCTTTGCAGCTAAAATAGAGGGGAAAAATGAGGGGGAGAGGGGGTGGAAGTGAAAGAGTGAGGTGAGTGAGTGAGGTCTGCTGGTATGAGGGCGGGAGGTCAACACACAGAGAGGGAGCGCACGGTGACTCAGACACGAGTGCTGGCTTTGACAATAACCACTTTTACATCAACACAACCATCACCAACATCAACACCATCAACATGCCATTCACCACCCTCACCATCAACATGCCATTCACCATCCTCACCATCAACATGCCATTCACCATCATCGGAATCGAGTCCCCCCCTCCCCCCTCCAGGTACAGTGAGACTCTCACACCTGCGCGCTGCAGTCGGACAAACAACCCCGTACAGCCCCCACCCCGTACAGCCCCCACCCCGTACAGCCCCCACCCCGTACAGCCCCCACCCCGTACAGCCCCCACCCCGTACAGCCCCCACCCCGTACAGCCCCCACCCCGTACAGCCCCCACCCCGTACAGCCCCCACCCCGTACAGCCCCCACCCCGTACAGCCCCCACCCCGTACAGCCCCCACCCCGTACAGCCCCCACCCCGTACAGCCCCCACCCCGTACAGCCCCCACCCCGTACAGCCCCCACCTCCTTCACTCGCCCAGAGAAATCCGCGGAAGCGCCGAGCGCGTGCTGAGAAGAGCGGCGGGGGGAGACGGGGCCTGGGGGTAGCCCCGCCCCCCGCCCCCGCACGGTGAAACCCAAAACTCCGGGGGGAGAGGGGGAGGGGGGGTCCGGGGGCCCCGGGCACTTCCCACCAGCCCAGCACCCTGCGTCAACACGAACACCCGCACGTGTGGTGGTGCACACGTGTGGTGTACCACCACACGTGTGCACCACAGTCACGTGTGCACCACCACACGTGTGGTGGTGTACACGTGTGGTGGTAGACACGTGACTGTGGTACGCACGGGTGGTATGCGAGCAGTGACACACGCAGGAACTCGGCGGGCAAGTTCCCGCTCGCCACGATTGACCGCAGAGACACTAAACCCGGGTTCAACTCGCCAGCCCCGCCCCCACCGCAACCACGACTCGCTGTGGGCACCAGCACCACCACCAGCACCACCAGCACCACCACCACCATCACCACCAGCACCAGCACCACCACCACCAGCACCAGCACCATCACCACCAGCACCATCACCACCAGCACCATCACCACCAGCACCATCACCACCAGCACCACCAGCTTCACCAGCTTCACCAGAATAACACCACCACCGACATCATCACCATCAACATTACCAAGCAGTGCAATCGTCACCAACAGCACCATCAACAACCACCATCGGCATCAACACCGCCATTAGCAGCATGAGTAGTGGAAGCAACATCACAATCATCACCACGAGGAGCGCCACAAACGCGGCCACTGCCACCCCAGGCTGCGGCTGGCGCGGGGTGCGCAGGCGGTGCAACTGCCCCACGGGGCGTGTGGGGCCTGGCGCCCCTTCTACCACCGGCACCAAAGACAAAGATCCCCGGAGAGCCTCCACGAGACTGTTGGGGCAAGTGCCGTTAGAGAGCACCGATGAGAGTCGGCACGGCACACGTGGGGTGCGTGGCCACCACCTCGCCCTGCAGCGCCTGGCACTCGTTTTAACGCTGGGTCCACCTCGGGGAGAGGCCCAGGACTGAGTTCAAACGGTATCCACTGCTAGTGAGCGGGAATCGAATTGCAGGTAGCCGGGTTCGTAGTGGAGTGCCGATAACCACCACCACCACCACCACTCTCCACCTGTGCCACTCACTCACCCCCTGTGCCACTCAGCACCACCACCACCACTCACTCACCACCAGTGTCACTCACTCCCCACCTGCCCCACTCAGCACCACCACCACTCACTCCCTATCTGCCCCACTCAGCACCACCTGTGTCACTCACTCCCCTCCTGTACCACTCAGCACCACCACCACCACCACTCACTCCCCCCCTGCCCTACTCAGCACCACCAGTGCCACTCACTCTCCACCTGTGTCACTCAGCACCACCTGTGTCACTCACTCCCCACCTGCCCCACTCAGCACCACATGTGTCACTCACTCCCTACCTGCCCCACTCAACACCACCAGTGCCACTCACTCTCCACCTGTGTCACTCAGCACCACCTGTGTCACTCACTCACCACCTCCACCACTCACTCCCCTCCTGTGTCACTCACTCAGCAGCACGAGTGTCACTCACTCCCCACCTGCCCCACTCACCCAGCACCACGGAGGCTGCCCCCTGGCTCCGGCTGTAGGGGCAGCGCCCGCGTCCTGCCTCCATAGCCGGGAGGAGCTGCAGGGGCCTGGGGGTGGTGCGCTGTGGGGCCACGGGGACACAGGGACCGGGGTACACACAGGGTACACACACAGGGTACACACACACACACACAGGGTACACACACACAAGGTACACACACATACAGGGTACACACACACAGGGGTACACACACAGGGTACACACACACACACAGGGTACACACACACAGGGTACACACACACACAGGGTACACACACACACACACAGGGTACACACACACACAGGGTACACACACACAGGATACACACACAGGGTACACACACACACAGGGGTACACACAGGGGTACACACACAGGGGTACACGGGGGCAGGGGTACACACACACAGGGTACACACGTAGATTCGTGTTAACGGTGATGATGTGGATGATGATGATGGGACTTACGATGCATGAGCACTGCGAATTGCAGTGATGGTGACGATTTTGAATCTAGTACTGATGAACTTCTTTCGCACCATACGTAGCCAACCGTGCCAATCAGAGTAGTGATTATGTTGACGATGTTAGCGAAGATTGTATTGTTGTTAATGATGATGATGGTGATGTTGTTGGTAATGCTGGTGATGGTCATAATGATGTTGGTAATGATGGTGATGGTCATGATGATGTTGGTAATGATGGTGATTGTCATGATGGTGATGATGTGGGTAATGCTGGTGATGGTGATGATGATGTTGTTAATGCTGGTGATGATGATGTTGTTAATGCTGGTGATGGTGAAGTTGGTAATGCTGGTGATGGTCACGATGGTGATGATGTTGACTCACGATGTAGGCGCACTGCGGGTTGAAGGCGTGTGTGCCGCACGTGAAGAGGTGGGAGTCATTGAGCCGGTGCAGCACGCGGATGTAGTTTGCGCACTCCTGGCGACACAGCGGCAGCAGCAGCATCAAAATCAGCAGCAGCATCAAAATCAGCAGCAGCATAAAAATCAGCAGCAGCATCAAAATCAGCAGCAGCATCAAAATCAGCAGCAGCATCAAAATCAGCAGCAGCATCAAAATCAGCAGCATCAAAATCAGTAGCAGCAGCAGCGACATCGTCGCACCGCGAACTAGTGGCCAGCGTAAGCTGCCGAAATCGACCCGGCAGCCTCTGCAACGAGCGGCAAACGCGCGACCGCTGGGCCGCATCACGGCCCCAGATCCCATCGCGTGGGTCCCTCCCTCCCTCATGACCCTGACCATGACCCTGACCCATACCATGACCCAGACCATGAGCCTGACCTCCATCATGGGTCCCTTGCTGGAGCATTCAGATTTTTCGGACAGCGACGGAGCCCAGACGATCTGTGGAGACACGCGGACACCAGCCAGCCACTCAGCGCACACCACCCAGTCACTCGCCGGCGGGCAGTCCCCTCCCTGTCCCTCTTCTAGCGCTGCTGCGGCTGTGGTGGCTGTCTCCCCTGAACTTTACTCACCGATTCCTCCACCCGTCCTGAAGACTCGGGTCGACCAGATGGAACAATTTCGTCTCGTCCACCACCACACCGCAGGTCACAACAACAACCGCTATTCGCCACTAAGTGGCGGTGACGTCATCACGGCGCTTGTGCCAGGCTAGGTGCACCTTGAGGCCACGTGAAGTGTCGAACGCCCGCTGGCAAAGAGGTCACGGGGCAGACCCAGGTGCCACGGGTCGACTGACCGAGACGACTGGTTGATGCACCACCTGTGCCCCCCTACTGTGCCAACTTTCTGTGCTTTAGCCACCCGGCGCTCTGCTTGTTGTTGTGAGTGTCGCTTCTCCGCCATCCGTTGTTGTTGGAGGGCGACTGCCTCCAACTGCTCAGTAGCGTCCTTCACGAGCCTCCTCCAGGTCACAACAACTCACTCACTCACCCCTCACCCACTCACCAACCTATTCACTCACTCACCCCCTCACTCACTTACCCCCTCACTCACTCACCCCCTCACCCACTCACCCACCACCTCACTTTCACCTCAACGCAGGTCACCTCACCGCTCTCTCTGCTTCGACCCTCACCTCTCCCATCACCGCCGCCGTCTCTCACCCTCCCCCCACCCGCCTCGCCTCTTGGTACAAATCACCTCGCTCCACTCAATCAAAACAAAGACGGGGGGGGGGGGTGTGGGGGGGTGCACGTGGCTGTGTGGGGGAGCGCGTGGCTGTGTGGGGGAGCACGTGGCTGTGTGGGGGAGCACGTGGCTGTGTGGGGGAGCACGTGGCTGTGTGGGGGAGCACGTGGCTGTGTGGGAGTGCACGTGGCTGTGTGGGGGAGCACGTGGCTGTGTGGGGGTGCACGTGGCTGTGTGGGGGAGCACGTGGCTGTGTGGGGGAGCACGTGGCTGTGTGGGGGAGCACGTGGCTGTGTGGGGGAGCACGTGGCTGTGTGGGGGAGCACGTGGCTGTGTGGGGGAGCATGTGGCTGTGTGGGGGAGCACGTGGCTGTGTGGGGGAGCACGTGGCTGTGTGGGGGAGCACGTGGCTGTGTGGGGGAGCACGTGGCTGTGTGGGGGAGCACGTGGCTGTGTGGGGGAGCACGTGGCTGTGTGGGGGAGCACGTGGCTGTGTGGGGGAGCACGTGGCTGTGTGGGGGAGCACGTGGCTGTGTGGGGGAGCATGTGGCTGTGTGGGGGAGCACGTGGCTGTGTGGGGGAGCACGCACCGGCGGAGCCACGGGGCGGCTCACGTTGCTCGCGTCGAGCACGTGTATCGCGTCCCGCCCGCCCAGCAGCAGCAGCCCCTCCAACTCGAGCAGCTGCGAGGAACCCCCCGCAGCGGAGGCGTTCCCCTCCACGGAGGGGTCAGTCCACACGAGGACCCCCTTCAGCTCTGGTGAGGGGGGGGGGGACAGCAGAGGAGAATAGGGGGGGGGGGGGGAGAGGGTGGAGAAGTTAAAATAATCAAGTCAAAGTGATGTCCTACATCTCTGAGCTAGTGATGGAAATTCCACATTGCTGTGACCGGGACGAGTTCATTCCTAGTGGAAACCGCTATTGACTTCCCCGAAAACGTGGTACCGGAGGGATGATTGTTGAGAGTTGTGCACGACACGAGGAGGCCGGAGTGAGGGGGGGGGTCACGGGTAGTGGGGGTCACGGGTAGTGGGGGTCACGGGTAGTGGGGGTCACGGGTGGGGGGGGTAACGGTTGGGGGGGGGTCACGCTTCTCACCTCTCTGAGGAACAGACACGCGAGGTCCAGCAGTGAAGTTGAACTCCGGACCCAGGGCCGCCACGGCCACCATGGCCGCGAGATGAAGGAGCGAGAGGAGGAGGGGCCTGCCGTGAGACCCCATGTGGAGCCGGGGTCCCAGTCGAACCCCCGCCGAGAGGGACGCGGTGGCGAGAGGAGTGGGGAGTGTCTGCGGCACAGGACGAGGGGGTGAGAGGACGCGACCCGAGGAGATGGAACTCAGCGGTCACGCAAATACACGCGACTCGACTCACCCAAGGTCAGGCGATGTTAGGGTCAAGATTAGGGTCAGGGCCATGGTTATGGTTAAGGCGTTAGATGTTAGGATGATGGGTAGGAGTAGGGTCAGGGTATGGGGTTCGGGGCTGGGGGTATTGGGTTAGAGGTAATGCGTAACAATCGGGTGACGAGTGTGAGTAGGGCTATGGGGTTAGGGGTCAGGGGGCGAGTGGTCCCGCACGCGTGGTGGCGGCGGCGGTGGCGGTGAGGCGCCTCCGAGTGATCCTCTCTCCCTCTCCCCCTCTCTCTCTCTCTCCATCTCTCCCTCCCTCTCCCCCTCTCTCTCTCCCTCCCTCTCCCCTCTCTCTCTCTCTCCATCTCTCCCTCCCTCTCCCCCCCTCTCTCTCTCTCTCCCTCCCTCTCCCCCTCTCTCTCTCCCTCCCTCTCCCCCTCTCTCTCTCTCTCCATCTCTCCCTCCCTCTCCCCCGCTCTCTCTCTCTTTTTTTTACGATCAGTGGAAACAAGAAGATGCTCGGTGTATTCGGCACTTTGTTTCGTTCATCATTTCGTAAAATGTTTTTTTTTAACGGGGCTTTATGTAACCCTCGCTTTCTCGCTCGCTCTCTCTCTCTCTGGGCGAGCGGACCCGGCGTTCCGAGTTCACGTCGTGACCATCACCAGTGTTAGGGTGAGGGATTGAGTGCAAGGTGTAAAGGTGTCTGTGTGTGTCTGTGTGTGTGTCTGTGTATGTGTGTGTGTCTGTGTGTGTGTGTCTGTGCGTGTCTGTGCGTGTCTGTGTGTGTGTGTCTGTGTGTCTATGTGTGTGTATGTGTGTGTCTGTGTGTGTGTGTCTGTCTGTGTGTGTGTCTGTGTGTGTGTCTGTGCGTGTCTGTGTGTGTGTCTGTGTGTGTGTATGTGTGTGTGTCTGTGTCTGTCTCTGTGTCTGTGTATGCGCGTGACATTGCCACACCTCCCCATTGTTGTCAATAGCGCCATAGCCTCATCCACCTCGTCATTGTGTTTACCATCATCATAAACATGATCATAAACATGATCATAAACATCATCATAAACATCAACATCATCCTTCACCAATCATCATCGTCATGAACATCAACCACGATCATCACTCCACGTACCCTGGGTTCCTGCGTCTGTTCTCTGGGCTTCACCTGTATCGGGTCACACCTGTGTGAGAGAGTGAGAGAGTGTGAGAGAGTATGTATGAGAGTGTGAGCGAGTGTGAGAGAGTGAGAGAGAGTGTGTGAGAGTGTTAGAGAGTGTGTGAGAGAGTGAGAGAGTGTGTAAGAGAGTGTGAGAGAGTGTGTGTGAGAGAGTGTGTGTGAGAGAGTGAGAGAGTGAGAGAGAGTCAGAGTGAGAGTGCGTGAGAGAGTGAGAGTGTGAAGACTGAGCGCGAGAGTGCGCACACCTGGAATAAAGGTGATGCAGTGTGTGTGTGTGTGTCTGTGTGCGTCTGTGTGCGTGTGTACGTGTCTGTGTGTACGTGTCTCTGTGTACGTGTCTGTGTGCGTGTCTGTGTGTACGTGTCTGTGTGTACGTGTGTGTGTGCGTGTCTGTGTGTACGTGTCTGTGTGTACGTGTCTGTGTGTGTCTGCGTGTGTGTCTGCGTGTGTGTCTGCGTGTGTGTCTGCGGTCATCTCAGTCAGTCGACCCGTGGCACCTGGGTCTGCCCCGTGACCTCCTGCCAGTGGGCGTTCGACACTTCACGTGGCCTCAAGGTGCACATGGCCTGGCACAAGCGTCGTGGTGACGTCACCGCCACTTAGTGGCGAATGGCGGTTGTTGTTGTGTCTGCTTGTGTGTGCGTGTCTGTGTGTGTCTGTGTGTACGTGTCTGTGTGTGTGTCTGTGTGCGTGTGTACGTGTCTGTGTGTGTCTGTATGTACGTGTCTGTCTGTGTGCGTGTGTACGTGTATGTGTGTGTCTGTGTATGTCTGTGTGTGTCTCGATATAGATTTCCCCGTAGTTTTGATCGGTGGTGCTGCGCTACGAACCCGCGACCCGAGTTCGATTCCCGCTCACGGCCAACACCACCAGTGACGATTATCTGAACCGGTCCTGGACGTCCCCGTAGGTTGACTAAGCCTCAAACAGAACACTCATCAGCATCGCTGTGGTGAACATCCGTGTTTGTGAGTTCGCCTGCGGTGACATTTCCGTGTGACGGTGCGAATATGACGGTGAGAGTGTGAGAGAGTGTGAGAGAGTGTGAGTGTGTGAGAGTGTTCGCGTGTGAAGGAGTGTGGCTGTACATGAGTGTGAGTGAATACCGTGAGTGGCGAGTGTTTACGTGAGAGAGTGTGTACGACTGAGAGTGTTTCGCGTGAGTGTACAGGTCAGCGAATGAGGGTGTTGTTACGTGAGTCTACGAGGCGAAGCGAGTGTGGTCACGTGAGATGTGTGATTGTGAGAGTGTTTACGTGAGAGTGACAGAGCGTGCGTGCGAGTTTGTGGGTGCAAGAGTTGTTTACCTGGAAGTTCACCTGGTATGAGAGTTGCCGCTCAGAGCGAGTGAGTGGACGAGAGCGAGTGAGTGCGAGTGAGTGTGTGTACGTGCGAGTGAGTGTGCGAGTGAGTGTGTGTACGTGCGAGTGTGTGTGTACGTGCGAGTGAGTGTGCGAGTGAGTGTGTGTACGTGCGAGTGTGTGTACGTGCGAGTTAGAGTGCGAGTGAATGTGTACGTGCGAGTGAGTGTGAGAGTGTGTGTACGTGCGAGTGTGTGTACGTGCGAGTGAGTGTGCGAGTGAGTGTGTAGGTACGAGTGAGTGTGTGTACGTGCGAGTGTGTACGTGCGAGTGAGAGTGCGAGTGAATGTGTGTACGTGCGAGTGAGTGTGAGAGTGTGTGTACGTGCGAGTGAGTGTGAGAGTGTGTGTACGTGCGAGTGTGTGTACGTGCGAGTGAGTGTGCGAGTGAGTGTGTAGGTACGAGTGAGTGTGTGTACGTGCGAGTGTGTACGTGCGAGTGAGAGTGCGAGTGAATGTGTGTACATGCGAGTGAGTGTGTGTGTACGTGCGAGTGTTGCTCACCTGTAAGTCCACTGGGTATGAGAGCTGCGTGTTGACGAGCGAGTGCCGAGTTCGCGTGGCGCTGCAGGGCGGGGCGAGTTCGCACCGAGACTCAGGTGAGGGGCCGAAGACGCCGTGCGCGTCACCTCCTGGAGGCGTGGGAGGGGAGGGGAGGGAGGGGAGAGGGGCGACTGATTTTGCATGTGGAGAGATTCGCCACGGGGATGTGGATCGATCGGTCTGGTCACGTTCACCACAACAATGCTGCTGCTGCTGATTATTAGTCTGTGTTGTGTAGCGTGTAGAGCTTTGTGTCGAACTGGGATCCTTGTTCATGGACATCTGTCAGAAAGGAGCTGGCAGCTCACCAGCAATGATTCAAGCGAAGCGTGACGCTGCCTGCTGAGACGCTGGGTGTCGAAACCGGCACAAAGTTTGTTCTGCGTCGAACCAACGGCGCTGCGTCAATAGCCACTCGGGCAAGACCGCGTGCGTGGCTGATGGGATGTGCGAAACATGATTTTTGATTTTTTTCCCGAGTCGGGACAGACTACGGAAGGGACGCGAGGTGCCGGCGGGTGTCTGCGCCACAGAGCCAGAGACGTCTGCGTCGTGGCGAGCAGCAGCAGCAGCCCTCCACATTGGCAGCGAGCCCCTGAACATCGCCTGCCATTATTGCGCCGCAGGTTCAGACACCAAGTCACCTGTGAACTCGACCCAAGTCTCCCCCGCACCCACCGATTACGTCACCGCCCCCCGCCCCGCCCCGCCCACCCACTCACCTCTTTGTCTGTCACGCACGGCAGAGAAATCCGCGGAAGCTCCAACCCCAATTCATTTCTTGGTGAAACACAAAGGAAAGCTCGCTGTTGTTAGGGGGCCCTTGTGTTGTCGTCTCACGGGCACACCTAACCACACACCTGGGGACACGTCTAACCACAGTTGGTGTTTGTGTCGGGCCCTTGTTGACAATCCACTGCTGGAAGAGGGCCTCCCCACGCCTACAACTCTCCCGCTAAGCTACGTAGCGCTTTTTCAGAAGCGACCTGGCCACAAACGATAGCTCCACGAAGTGGCTTATCACGTGGAAATTGTATAGCAGTCAAATACTTGAAAAGCGCGTGTATAAATGTGGATAGAAAAACCGGAGGACTCGGAGAAAAGTCCACGCGATCACGGGGAGTACTCGCGAACTCCAAATAAACAGACGCCAGGGTCGGGATCGAAGCCACGACCTCGTGCACACCAGACGAGTCAGTGGAGGGTTCAAAGTGCCCGGCTGACGCAGAGGAACCAGATCACGTCACCCGCCAGACATGACGTCCTCCCCCCGCTTCATGAGCGGATGCCGATGACGCTGCTGCTGCTTGTCTTGACCTCACTGTGACTCAGAGGGTCCACGTGGAAGGTGCGGGAGAGGTCCCCCTCCACCCCCACACCACAGCGACCCCTGGGATCACTACCGCCTCTAACACCACCATCACCATTACCGCGCTGAGCATCACCGCCACAACACCCACTAACACCACAGCGCACGTGACCTCGTTCCCCCATTGGACCTCGACGCGGGTCTCTCCCAGGCAAAGGGCAGAGTCCAAAGGCCGCGCTCGACCCCGCCCCTCCCAGCAGCTTCATTGCCTTCGTCTCCTCCTCGACGGCGGCATCGGCCATCGCGAGTGCGGAGCGGGCGAGCGAGAGGCTCGCCGCAACCCGGGAGGGTCACGAGGGGGTCTGCTCGGCCCGTAATCGAAGTTATATTCAAAGAGCGCCTTCACTCGGGGCGCTTGACGGAGCTTGCACCACGGTGACAGCATATTATGTTGAACTTCTTTCGCACCGTACGTAGCCAACCGTGCTAATCGGAGGTGCGGGGGAAGGACAACGAGCTAAACAACAAGCTAGTTCAAATAAAGTAGTTTTCTACCTAGATGATTTACAAGTGCTTAACTCTAGTGGCTTCCTAATATCGGAAGAGCGTTCCAGACGGCCGCAGAAGCGAATCTCAAAGCGCGTAGTGATGCAGTTGCCGTCTTTGTTCGATGGGGAGCCAAAATTCGCTGCGAGGATAATCGGAAATTATTCTAATTTCAAGGGCGTGCGACAAGGATTGAGGAATGAGTGACAGCGATAGAGGGGACTTGGGGGGTCACGAAGGGGTAGAGGAGGGATGGGAAGGAGTGGAGGGTCGAGAAGATGATGAGCAGTCGAGAAGAGCTTCAAGAGACAGATCCTCGTGCGTTTACACGCACGCACAGAGGTGGCCAATACGTGGACTGCAGAATACGTCTCAGGACAAATCAGCACATCATAAGCAAACAGCAATTTTCGGGATGGCTGATGGCAAATAAAAATCCCCGACTCTAGAATGAATGCATTAAAAGTGTAATGTAGCACTCAGAGACGCTGTCTTGCTCAAGTTATATATACAATATTACTGATATGAGCCAAAATTGTCTTGACTCTTAAAGCTTTCGTGACTGCAGGAATTCATATTCTTTGGGTATTTCGGTAAAGTCACGTAGATAGGTTCAAATTAATAAAGTGTTCATTTTATGTTTATGAATTTGAACCCATCCACGTGACTTTACCGAAAGACCCAAAGAATATGGGTTATAGGCGAGTTTATATTAAATATTACAGTTCACCCGACTCGATGACACATTACCAGCTGGACGCAGGCTGACTCTACACAACTGGGTGACGACTTTGTCGCTGCTACACATGTATCGGAGCCGTCGATGTAGAACTTCTTCCCCAGCCTTCCAAGACGACGAGGGCGATCCCCAGCGACGACGCTCCGGACCCCGAATCCTCACAGCAGCCCCGAGCCCCGAACTCCGCTCTGCCTTTTGTTTCCCCTCGGCTCTGCCAGGCCCCTTTTCCCGAACTCTCTCCTCTGCCTCACTCTCACACCCCCCCGGGGGCTCCGTCTCTACCCCTCTGCCTCACTCTCACACCCCCCCGGGGTTCCATCTCTACCCCCCGCGTTGACTCATCACCCAGTTACCCCACCTGGCCCTGCCTGGACTCATCTATTTACGGCCACGAGGCCCCGTACTGTCCTTACAGAAGCATACTACCACACCTAGAGAGGCCGCGAGTAGTACTTGGTACAGACTGTCAATGGGATACTGTCACCACGGGCTCAATCCACCCCAGGTGATTGTTGGCCGTGGATGGTGGCGATGCCTGCCGAGCCCCACCAGGGTGAATGGTCGCCGCGCTCGCCACCGCCACCACTACACTCGCCACCGCTACGCTCGTGCAATGATCACCCCGAGTCGACGTCGATGTTTCCCTCACTCCACTTTTGCAACGGTTAAAACAATAGATAAATAGATTATTTTATTTAAATTCATTACGCATATCACAGGTACCCTGGACTGGACGCTCACAGAGTCCCACCACCTCTCGGGTGAGCCAACAGCAACACAAGAACACGGGAACAGCATGGGGAGGCGCTCGAGATATCCACACTCGCCTTCCTCCCCCCCCTTCACTGTGGACGGAGGCCTGCTCCCCAGTGTGGAGCGCCCCATTGCGGAGCTTCCCAGTGTGGAGCGCCCCATTGCGGAGTTCCCCATTGTGGAGCTCCCCAGTATGGAGCGCCCCATTGCGGAGCTCCCCAGTGCGGAGCTCCCCAGTGTGGAGCGCCCCATTGCGGAGCTCCCCAGTGTGGAGCTCCCCAGTATGGAGCTCCCCAGTATGGAGCGCCCCAGTGCGGAGCTCCCCAGTGTGGAGCTCCCCAGTATGGAGCGCCCCATTGCGGAGCTCCCCAGTGCGGAGCTCCCCAGTGTGGAGCTCTCCAGTGTGGAGCTCCCCAGTTTGGAGTGCCCCGTTGCGGAGCTCCCCAGTATGGAGCTCCCCAGTGTGGAGCTCCCCAGTGCGGAGCTCCCCAGTGTGGAGCTCCCCAGTGCGGAGCTCCCCAGTATGGAGCTCCCCAGTGTGGAGGGCCCCAGTGTGGAGCTCCCCAGTGTGGAGCGCCCCAGTGTGGAGGAGCGCCAGCTCTCACGTGAACCACGAAGATAGTGAAATCAACACCGGCGGCACTGCCCCGAGTCCTCTCCACTCCCGTGGCCTCCTGAGTTGGTGAACATCGCCCAAGCCAACGCCCGGCGTGACGCCGCAACGCCCGGCGTGATGTGAGCATCACAAAGATTTTGTTTTAAAAAATCACAAACATAAACAACAATGAAACTATCGATATGAGACAGCACATCAACACTCCGGTGTTGCACACTGCACCGCTCTTCTCCGAGGCCACACAGAAGGGCAGTGACACAATTTCCTTGGAGTTCCAATTCTTGCAGCAGCGTCTCGGTATCTCCGACGTAGCCGCAGTGAGAGCCGTGTTTGATGGCGTAGAATGGGTCTCCTGATGTCCCGAAGTCGAGCAGGAAATCCGACGAGCTTCTCCCTGTCAATAGCGGAAGTACTCCTGAAATCCTCTCGCATGGCCCCGGGTGACGCTATCAGCACAACCGCCGCTTTATTCGTTGCGTACACGGCCCTGCCTGGAATTCTCCTGCAACGCCAGGTGATACGTTACCTTCGCTACGTAGCCTACACGCAAATCTACGTCGACCTGGGATCGGGCTGTGCGCTTTCATCCTCGCTCTTGCTCGTAAAACATTGCACACCGCATCATTTTCTCCAACGGTGATGAATCCGAGATGCTTCCCGTTGACTTCTCCTACCAGTTGTCCAAGTTTGGCCCCCCCTCAGTCTGGTGACGGGTGGTCAGAAAGCGTACCCAACACACAAAGCTACAAGTCTTGGTGTTTTCCCGGATCAGTCTTTATCCGTCCACTCACATGTCAACAAGTTGTGAGGACATCGTTCTTTGATTTCAGCAATGTCGCCCTGCTGCATCACGTTTGTAAGTTATGATGACGCCGTGAGGGCGGCCCATGTGCCCGTCTTGTCGTGCCTCGCTCTCCGGGGCAGTGAGTAGCCTCCTGAGTAGCCCGTAGTGAGTCCACCACGCGGCCACCAACACACCACACCTCGCCAGGACCAAGATCCACCTGTGCTCACCTCCTCGTGTTAAACACCTCTTCTGACAGCTTCCTCATCCCCCACCTCCTCGTGTCGTCACACCTCCCACTCCGTGTGTCACCTCTTCACGTCACTCCCCATCTCACCCTCCTCCTCCTTTCACTTCTTCATCTCCTTCTTCTCCTCCTCATCCAACTCCTCATTGCTCCACACCTCCTCATCTGATAATTCGCAGGGGTTCCAGAAGTTGTACAGATTGCCCTGTGTGGTGGTGGAGGGGAGGGCGAAGGTGAGGCATCATGATGTTGCAGGGGTCATCTCCACACTGCTCATCATACCGCTCACCCCAACGGTCGCCACACTTCTCTCCACACCACTCACCACACCACTCACTACAGCTCTTGCCACACCACTCACACCACCGAATCTCCCTCACTGCAACATTTCACACTTTGCCCATCACAATACTCACCACCCCGCTCACCTCCTCGCCACTCACCCCTCCCACCGCTCACCTGTGTGGGCTGCATGCACCCAAGTATGTCTTGCCAGCGACACTCGATGCGCAGGATAAGATTCTTCAGCTGGGGGGGTGGGGGGGGCGAGAGGCGCGCGTGGGTGACGAAGACGACGACCACAGCCATGACGATGGATTGCGGAGGCCGGACACCCAGTGCTAGCACGCACCCAGTACAAGCAAAACAAGAGCGCGTGTGCGTGCGTGTGTGTGTGTGCACGTGTGTGTGTGCGTGTTTGTGCGTGTGTGTGCGTGTGTGTGTGCGTGTGCACGTGTGTGCGTGTGCGTGCACCTTGGAGCGGTAGAGGCGTTGGGGACTGTCCCACACGTCATTCTGCACGTGACGCAGCAGCTCCACCAACTTCATCAGCGGTTTCTGAGCACACAAATAGAGACAGAGATCACCCCTATAGCCTTAACAGACTATTGAGGCAAGTGCTGCCAAGGAGAACTATGGAGGGTGGCGCTGTACATGGGCAGGTGGGTGACCCAGCGCCACGCCTGTCTGCCTTTGTCTGCCGAGTGGCGACATTTACACACTGCACCAGGAACTCATTTGAGTCGAGCCAGTGGAAGCCCAGGTCCGGCTCAGATACGCACACACACTCACGGATGCACACACGCCCTCAGACACAGGCATGAACACCCCAGCGTTACCGATGGGTAAGCCCAAGCGTTGTTGACTGGCACCACCCACAGTAGACCATGTGACGCAGCACGCACTCCATTATGACTCCATAATGGAGTGTGGACTCGGGGTCCGAACATTCGAGACTCTACGAGCACCGGGGTACGCAATGCACTCTGGCAACATCCCACGGCAAGCACCCGCTGGGCTTGCGAGAGGTGCTGCACACCGACGTACACGTCCGCCAGCGTCAGCAGCGAGCAGCTCAAGTAGCACGCCTGTGGGGAGGAGGTGGAGGGGTGTGGGGGGGTGCGGGGGGGTGGGCGGGGGGCACGGAGACCACGGCGATTAGACGGGGTGGGGGGGGCAAGCGGAACAACGTCGCCTGCAGAGCGAATTCCAGAACGGGGCATTGTGGGAAGTGCTCGGGGTGACACGGCTCCCAGGGATCCTCACCTCCATGTCTCTCTCGCTCCGAGTGACGTCCCCCAACTCCCCCTCCTCCTCCGTGTGAAGCAGCTGCAGCAGCGAGCTCCGCATCATCCTGGGCAGGAACGGGAGCAGCAGCGAGACCTGCGGGAGCCACCGCACACACACACACACACAGACAAAGGTCCCCCGTGTAGCCTTCACAGACTTGTGGGGCAAGCGCTGTTAGAGAGCAACAATGGAGGTTGGCACGGCACACGAGGGAGTGGGTGGTTAGCATTACACACACCACCATGCACGCGCACATAACATCCACCACCACCACCACCACATTCACCACCACCACCACCACATTCACCACCACACAGAAAAAATACAACACTCGTCACCCCCACTCACCGCCGTGCACGCCACTCACTCAGCACCACGCACACCGCCACTCACTCAGCACCACGCACACCACCACTCATTCAGCACCACGCACACCGCCACTCATTCAGCACCACGCACACCGCCACTCACTCAGCACACCGCCACTCACTCAGCACCACGCACACCACCACTCATTCAGCACCACGCACACCGCCACTCACTCAGCACCACGCACACCGCCACTCACTCAGCACACCGCCACTCACTCAGCACCACGCACACCGCCACTCACTCAGCACCACGCACACCGCCACTCATTCAGCACCACGCACACCGCCACTCACTCAGCACCACGCACACCGCCACTCACTCAGCACACCGCCACTCACTCAGCACCACGCACACCGCCACTCACTCAGCACCACGCACACCGCCACTCATTCAGCACCACGCACACCGCCACTCACTCAGCACCACGCACACCGCCACTCACTCAGCACACCGCCACTCACTCAGCACCACGCACACCGCCACTCACTCAGCACCACGCACACCGCCACTCATTCAGCACCACGCACACCGCCACTCAATCAGCACCACGCACACCGCCACTCATTCAGCACCACGCACACCGCCACTCATTCAGCACCACGCACACCGCCACACATTCAGCACCACGCACACCGCCACTCACGCAGCACCACGCACACCGCCACTCACTCAGCACCACGCACACCGCCACTCAATCAGCACCACGCACACCGCCACTCACTCAGCACCACGCACACCGCCACTCATTCAGCATCACGCACACCGCCACTCATTCAGCACCACGCACACCGCCACACATTCAGCACCACGCACACCGCCACTCAATCAGCACCACGCACACCGCCACTCATTCAGCACCACGCACACCGCCACTCATTCAGCACCACGCACACCGCCACTCAATCAGCACCACGCACACCGTCACTCATTCAGCACCACGCACACCGCCACTCATTCAGCACCACGCACACCGCCACACATTCAGCACCACGCACACCGCCACTCACGCAGCACCACGCACACCGCCACTCACTCAGCACCACGCACACCGCCACTCAATCAGCACCACGCACACCGCCACTCACTCAGCACCACGCACACCGCCACTCATTCAGCACCACGCACACCGCCACTCATTCAGCCCCACGCACACCGCCACTCACTCAGCACCACGCACACCGCCACTCACTCAGCACCAAGCACACCGCCACTCATTCAGCACCACGCACACCGCCACTCATTCAGCACCACGCACACCGCCACTCATTCAGCACCACGCACACCGCCACTCATTCAGCACCACGCACACCGCCACTCATTCAGCACCACGCACACCGCCACTCATTCAGCACCACGCACACCGCCACTCATTCAGCACCACGCACACCGCCACTCATTCAGCACCACGCACACCGCCACTCATTCAGCACCACGCACACCGCCACTCATTCAGCACCACGCACACCGCCACTCATTCAGCACCACGCACACCGCCACTCATTCAGCACCACGCACACCGCCACTCATTCAGCACCACGCACACCGCCACTCATTCAGCACCACGCACACCGCCACTCATTCAGCACCACGCACACCGCCACTCATTCAGCACCACGCACACCGCCACTCATTCAGCACCACGCACACCGACACAAACGTGCCCTCACCTCCACTTCGTCTTTGCTGCCCTCCTCGCTGTGTGCGAGCGGAAGCTGTGGCTCCTTCAGAAGCCGACCAATCACTGCCAAGCAGAGGCATCTTTGCAGTTGCCTGTTGCAAACAGCGGCATCGATTTATCAGGATCCAGATCAGATGCCTGTCACGGCCAATGGCATGGCACAGATGTGGCACCGGCTTAGAACAGCCGTTCCAGTAACTGGATACCGGCGAGGCTCGGGGAGACTTAGGGAGGTGCGGGGAAGTACGGGGAGGTGCAGCACAGATTGTTATCGGAACTCTGAAAACAAAACAAAAAAATGTCTCAAGCCGAATTTCTAGATTGTTTACCTCGCCGCTTTGAACGCAACCAAAACAAAATCGTCTCAATTTATAGACCCTTGGAGAAATGATGGGCTGAGGACAGGGACGCGAGTGCAAGGGATGGGGAATACAATGAAGCAGCGGGGCAGCACACGTGACACGTGACACGTGACGCGTGATACGTAACGCGCAACGCATGACACGCGACGAGAAACGCACGACGACGCGTGACACGGGTGGGGGGGGGGGGAGGTGCTCAGACACGGCTGCTGTGGTTGGCGCCACCGCCATCACTTTGAGGGCGCCAGCGATACGTGTGCGTGCGTGCGTAGATGTGGGCATGCGTGTTATGTTTGTGCGCCCGAGTGAGCGAGCGTCACGGTGTGCGTGTGCGAGGGGAGTGGTCGTGTCGTGGTTAGTGCATTGGGCTACGACCCCGGTGACCCGAGTTTGAGTCCTGCTCACGACAAAAACAGTGGCAAATATTTTAACCGGTCCTGGGCCTCTTCTAGATCGCTTCAGTCTTAAATGGATATCTGGTGCAGTGTGCAGCACAGGGGAGACAAAGGCGGCCGGGCATGGAGCTTGTCACCCACCCCCTCGTGTGTCGTTCCAGCCTTCATAGGCGCTTGTTAACAGCAATCGCCCTTGCAGTCTGTTAAGTGAGTCAGGGTGTAAGAGAGAGTGTTGAGTGAGTGTGTTAGAGAGCGAGCGTGTAGAGCACCTGCAGCACGGCTCGTAGGAGGGCAGCATCTGCACGAGGCTGAGCAGGTTGTGGTGGTGGCTCGAATGCTGGCTCAGCAAGCAGAGCAGATGCGGCATCTACACATGCACGGGGGGGGGGGGGGTCGGCATGGGGTGGGGGGGGGTTGGCACTCTCTTACTCAAGACAAAGATCCCCCGTGTAGCCTTAATCGACTGTTGGGGGAAGTGCTGTTAGCCAGCACCGATGAAGGCTGGCACGGCACATGAGGTGGTGGGTGGTGGGTGGCCAGCACAAAGCCCGACCGCCTTTGTCTCCGAAGTGGCGATCTTTACACAAAGCACCAGGTACTCATTTGAGGCTGAGTAAACTTAGGGAAGGTCCAGAACCGGTTCAGATAATCGTCACTTGTGTTGGCCGTGAGCGCGAATCGAACTCGAGTCACTGGGTTCGTAGCGCAGTGCTAACCGCTACACTACCGCTCCCCGCAAACTCACATTCACTCACACTCACTGCAAAAAACAGCAGCAGAAGCACTCCACACAAAAAGGGGCATCCACATGAGGAATCAAACCCAGGCCCTTGTTGTTGTTAGGCACGAACGTCACCACCGTGCCGGATGATGGCGGAAAGAGAAAACCGACGTCACCATCGTCATCGTCACGGTGAGCACCTGCTCTGCCCAGCACCGCACGCCGCCCAGCGCCACGTGCAGCAGCTGCTGGAGGTTGGAGGTCAGGGGTCGCAGGGCGGGGTCGAGGTTCAGGCGCCCGATGGCCAAGATGAGCAGTGAGAGCTCGCGGTCGGAGTAGGCGGAGGGGCAAGAAGAGAGGCAGCCCGCCAGCACCTGGAGGGTCGGCAACACACGTGCGCACGCACGGGTAGGCACACACGCACGTGAACGTGTACGCATGCGCACATACGCAGGTGTGCGCACATGCACACGCGTACGCGCACGTGTACACACACACGCACGCACCACCGGTTCCACATCTCTCACCTGGAGCAGCATGGAGAGGCGGAGGAGCTGGGAGTGATTGGCAGTCCCAGTCTGCGCCGGTAAGGGGGCAGCAATGGGGGCAGCCAGGGAGGCAGCCAGGGGGGCAGCCGCATCCGCAGATAACCTGGGAGGTCAAGAACAGGGTCAACATGGCGGCGGGGGAACAGGAAGGGGATGGAGGAGACACGGGGCATGGCATGAGTGTGGAGGGCATAGGGAGGATGGGATGGGGGCAGGGGACATAGCATGGGGGAACGGGGGGGGGCAGAGCTTGGGCGTTGACGCAAGGGGTGGAGGGGACAAGGGATGGGTGCACGTGGAAGGCCGGGCACAGAGAGTGCGAGTAGAGGTGGGGGGGGGGCACAGAGGGTAGGAGCCAGGACACAGGAAGGGGGGCACACGAGCGGGAAGGCAGTGGGCCACGAGGGGTTGGGATAGTTATCCAAAACAATTACAACAGCATCACATACGGTCCTAGTGGAGTGCTGGCACAGCCATTAGCGCACTGCCCTGTTTGCTTCCCGGTCACGGCAAACATCAGTGGTGAGAGAGTTGCGATGGTAGCTCATTGTGGCACAATGTGCCGTGGTGTGGCGCGGTGCAGTGTGGTGTGGCGCGTGACGTGCGTGGTATAATGTGGTGTGGCGTGGTGTGGTACGGTGTGGGGTGGTAGGGCGTGCAGTGGCGTGGCGTGTGACGTGCGTGGTATAATGTGGTGTGGTACGGTGTGGTACGGTGTGCCGTGGTGTGGTACGGTGTGCCGTGGCGCGTACGCTGAGCCATCGAGAAGCTCGCCGACGGTGAAGTGGGGATGAGGGAAGATGGCGGAGTACGGGATGCCCAACATGGCCAGCGCCCAGAAGAACTCCAGCAGCGATGGCACCCACACAGCTGTGAGACGCATGCCGTACAGATCATACTGTCACACTGCGCACGCCACACACACGCACAGCACGCACATAACACACGCACATAACACACGCACCACACCGAGGTGACGAGGAGAGCCTCTCACGTCGTCCACGACTCCGGCTGCAGATTTTCCACAACGCCGCACGCGCCATGTCTGCCTCCATGTCCCTGTCCACTCTCACCACCACCTGCACCCGGGGACAACGACATCATCACCAGCATCATCATAATCACCAACATCATCATAATCACCAGCATCATCATCACCAGCATCATCATCACCAGCATCATCATCATCACCATCATCATCACCAGCATCACCAGCATCATCATCACCAGCATCATCACTATCATCATCACCAGCAACACCAGCATCACCATCATCATCACCAGCATCACCATCATCATCACCAGCATCACCATCATCATCATCATCACCAGCATCATCATCATTACCAGCATCATCATCACCAGCATCACCAACATCATCATCACCATCATCATCACCATCATCATCATCATCACCAGCATCATAATCATCATCATCACCAGCATCATCATCATCATCCCCAGCATCATCATCAGCATCATCATCATCACCAGCATCATCATCACCAGCATCATCATCATCATTATCATCAGCATCACCAGCACCATCATCATCATCATCACCAGCATCAACATTAGCATCATCATTATCATCAATCATAATCAACGTTTTTGGGTTTAGATCGCGTTATTTATAAATGTGTCGTAACCCTCCACCACCCGACACGGCCAATCAGTAAAAATGTGTCACGTTGACAAAAGACAAATAGTTCACTGCTTTAGCCCACCGGTGTGTTGAAGCCACAACATTTACAATTTGAGTAGTACGACGTTTCGCTGGTAATTGCATCCAGCATCATCGGGCAATTCGCCCGATGATGCTGGAAGCATCACCAGCATCAACATTAGCACCATCATCATCATCACCAGCATCAACATTAGCATCATCATTATCATCAGCATCACCAGCATCATTATCACCAGCATCATCATCATCAGCATCACCAGCATCATTATCACCAGCATCATCATCATCAGCATCACCAGCATCATTATCACCAGCATCATCATCATCAGCATCACCAGCATCATTATCACCAGCATCATCATCATCAGCATCACCAGCATCATTATCACCAGCATCATCATCATCAGCATCACCAGCATCATTATCATCAGCACCATCATCATCATCACCAGCATCAACATTAGCATCATCATTATCATCAGCATCACCAGCATCATTATCATCAGCACCATCATCATCATCACCAGCATCAACATTAGCATCATCATTATCATCAGCATCACCAGCATCATTATCATCAGCACCATCATCATCATCATCAGCATCAACATTAGCATCATCATTATCATCAGCATCACCAGCATCATTATCACCAGCATCATCATCATCAGCATCACCAGCATCATCATCATCAACACCATGATTTGCATCGCAAACAGGCAGAACTGATTATGCTGATGCTGGTGATGCTGCTGGTGCTGCTGATGATGCTGTTGCTGCCGATGATGCTGCTATTCTCGGCACGCACCGAATCATCGATCAAACGATTCCCACACTCGTGACAAGCACACACACACAGCACGCACAGAGCGGGCACACAGCGGGCACACAGCATGCACACAGCGTGCACACAGCACACACCTGCGCACGTGAGAACCAATTATTTATGCCAATGAGATATTAAGGCGACGCTCAGCCTAGCGGTTTGAACTCCACTGTACAAAATGAGACAATAAAAAAGGGAGGACGAGGTGAGGGGTGAGGGGTGAGGGGTTACCCTGAAGAGCCACTGCTGCTCCCACTGCACTGGGCTGAGTCGGGACTGCACCAGCTCCACCAGCTCCGACAGGCCAGCGCCACTGTGTTGACAAAACAAAGAACAAAAAGATCCCCCATATAGCATTAAAACAGACTGTAGGGGCAAGTGCTGTTAGCGAGCACCTATGAAGGCCGGAACGATACACGAGGGGGTAGGTGGCCAGCACTACGCCCGACCGCCTTTGTCTCCCTAGTGGCGATGTTTACACACCGTACCAGGTACTCATTTGAGGCTGAGTCGACCTAGGAGAGGCCCGGGACCGGTTCAGATAATCGTCACTGGTGTTGGCCGTGAGCGGGAATCGAACTCGTGTCGCCGGGTTCATAGCGCAGCGCGCTAACCGCTACACTATCGCTCCCCACAACTGTGTTGACATCACACACACACACAACGGCATCGTTGTGTGTGTGTGTTGACATCACACACACACACAACGGCATCGTTGTGTGTGTGTGTTGACATCACACACACACACACAACGGCATCGTTGTGTGTGTGTTGACATCACACACACACAACGGCATCGTTGTGTGTGTGTTGACATCACACACACACACACAACGGCATCGTTGTCATCATCATCATCAAGCAGCACGAACCACGATCCAGCGACTGCTCGATGAAGGCCTCCCCAAGCCATCGCCATCTCTCACGATCCTGTGATGATGCGAGGAGGGAATTCCAAAGTGCAGCAGTGCGAGGGAAGAAGCAGAGAGAGAAGTGTTGTGACTTGCAGTGTGGTGAAAGGGTGAGTGGGTGGGTGAGTGTCGAGTGAGTGAGTGGGTTGTTGAGTGGGCGAGTCGTTTTGACCTGCAACACGGTGGCCAAACAGTCTGGATGAACGAGCGAGCGAACGTCACGGGAAGAGTAACCAAGGTAGTGGCGGGGATAGAAGAGCGACACGGAGGAGACTGACCGTCAGTGTGTAAGCGAGTACAGTGAAGTATGAACTGAGTGTTCGACCCCAGATACAACAGCAGCAGCAGCAGTAATGATTGCTCGGGCGGGCGACTCAGCGGTAGAGCGAGCGGCTCGCAATGGGAAGGTTGCGAGTTCACATCCTGGTCGGAGTGGGCGGGTTAGCCCAGCCTATCATTCCTCTGTCCGGGGTCAGTACAATCGGTAACACTATGTGGGAAAGAGCCGACCCCGCAACAGGAACGTGGAATGTCCCCCTCCGACCCATTCAGGTTGGCCGGGAGCGGGAGCTCGTCGAGTTGACCGTGCCCGCCGCACTCACCTGCGCAGCATGGTGCCCAGCGGCTCATCGGAGAGGCCGTCCAGCCGCAAGGGGGCGCTCGAAAAGGGTACACCGCCACCGGCGCACGGCGGGCCCAGCAGCACCTCGCCGGGAGGGTGGTCCGGGATGGAGTAGACGGGGCCCATGTGGGCCTGGATCACGTGCTGCAGCGAGCTGACGCACGCACAAGCAAAGCGACGGTGCCCGGTCACGACGCGGTGGGGGATGTTCCTGACCGGGCGCCGGGGGGAGGGGGGGGGGGAGAGTCGGGGGGCTTCGCGCACGACAAGCGGCTCGCGTGTCGAAAAGGCGCCCTCAGCGGCAGCTGCCCCTGTTCGGCACGAGGTGTCTCAGCTCCTGGCTGCGAGAGGGCATTCAGTATGCCGGTGGAGGCAGCGGTGACCGCTGCTGTGTTGTGTGTATGCCCGTGAGGCCGGCACACAATGTCCTACTCCATTCGAATGAGGCCCGACGAGGAGCCTCAGCCAAGTGGGAATCATGTTCACCGCAAGTACATGTGGTTAATGCAGACAGGATTCCAAGCAACATGTTTATATTTGGTGTTTGAACATCTTAACACCTGTTTTATTGCAAGAATAGGTAAAAGCTATTCTTGTTTTTTGTCATATATGGAGATGAGTCCTCACTTAGCCATGCTGCCTTCTCCTGGCGAGCAAGAGTATGGCCCCTCCTTGACGTCCACCCATGTGAAGGGAGTTTCACAACATCTGTGCGATGATCCAGCAACCCTTGCTGCCTCCACAGTGCTGGATCACAGGCCACTGCTGTGAAAATTATGATTAGTCTGGAACTCGGTTGTCTTGCAGCTCAGCGCATGTGTGTGTGATGACACGCGTGTATAGCCACCAGCACCATCAGAGGTGGATGTGGGCGTGGGGCTGCGAGCGCGCTACCTAGGGAGGTTGGGCACCTCCAGGAGCTGCCGTTCAGACACCCCCTCCTGGTCCATCTCACCCTCGTCCTCCTCGTCGCTGGTGTGCGGCTGCCAGTGCAGGGTGCGGGGCAGGAGAGCCGCCTCGCTCGGGGCCCTGGGGAGACGGCAATGGAGGTGAGAGCGGTGAGGTGAGAGGGGTGATAGAAGTGCCGGGGGTGAAGAGGATTCGAGGAGTGAGACATGTGAAGGTGAGCGAGGTGAGCCCGAGTCTGGTGAGTGATGGGGAGTCGGGTGAGCGAGGGTAAGTCAGGTGAGGGTGAACGAGGGCGATTCAGGACTCACTGCTCTCTCTGCTGCGCTATGGCGCGGAGCCGTTCCATGATGGGGGTCTCGGGGGACGGCCCAGTCGCCTGCTGCACCGTCCTTGTCCTCAGGCTCGGCAGCTTCACCTTCTCGTCATCATCGTCGGCGTCATTACCACCACCACCACCACCACCGTCACTATGGTCAAAGGATGAGTGCCACCTGTTCGCACGACCAGCCCTGCATTCTCCACTGTCATCGTCGTCACTCGTCCTCTTTGTCGTGCCGCTCGCTCGCCGCTTGCTCCTGCCGCCCAAGGAGGCGTCCGGCGCCAACTTGGAGGACGAGGGACGTGTATGGAAGAGCAGCTCGTCCTCCTGGAGCTTCTCCAGCACCAACACCGGCTCGTAGCTCATGGGCCAGCTCACCACCCTGCTCACCCCGCCGCTCACCGCCCCACCCACCGCCCCGCTCACCCCATGAGCACCGGTGCTCGCCTCACTGCTCACCACCCTGTTCAATCCCCCGCTCACCCCACCACTGCCACCACCAGCACCGGCACCAGCACCGTCACCAGCACCACCGCTTGGAGCCATAATCCGGGGCCCAAGGAAGACAATGGGGTCCATGGGGTTGACGCAGGGCTCGAGCTGCATCGATGGCAACATGACTGTTTCTGGTGCGAGGACCTCGGTGGGGAGAGATGCACCCCCTGCACACACGCACATGCAGACACACGTGGAAACACACACATGCGTACACACGAGTTTTCGCGACACACTCATTAATGATCTAGGTGTGGGTTTCCTGGTTGGGCCGTGTGTCGAGAAATTAGTTCACTTGAGTTTTTTTTTTCGGGCATATTCAGGAGGTGAACTAAGGCACAAACCACGTAGGTGACGTCCCTAACAGCAACCCATGGCGTGTCGTGGTGCGGTGTGACGGAGCTGTCAGCGGACCGGGAAAAGGGCGGAAATGAAAACGTCAAATTGTGGCGATTAGGAGCTGGGGTGGATGCGACCTCTGACTCCAATCAAGGGGTCGTGTCGTAACCTACCGAGGTCGCTCAACGGTTTGGGCTTGAAGAAGTTGGTGATTGGCTGCGTCGTGTGTGGGGGAGAGGGGCAAGTAGAGCGGAGACTGTGGAAGATTGGGAGAGAGTGGGAGAGACCAGAGGACTATCGTTACCACCACCTCCATCACAATCACCATCACATCCCACCAGCACTACCAACAAGACCTACTCCACCACCAATCTTCCGCGAAGCTGATGGGGCAACCCTAAACCACATCCGCACAAACCATGGCAACAGATGCGGATACTTGACGCAAAAATGTAAAAAGTAAAACTCCCGAGTGTGCGGCTGTGGACAACCACCCAGTACAGACACAAGGAACACGAACTGTCGACTCAAGACGCCATTCACCAAGACGAAGAAGGCATCGCAACAGTGATGCAGCATTCCGCCACAGCTAACAGAAACATCTGACTCGTCAACCACAATGTAAATTACAGTCGTTGCTCTACATCAACCTACGAAGAAAACCGCCATCACCACTTTCACCACCACCACCACCACCACGAATCACGATCCTGTAACCCTGGTTCTGGGGTTTGGAGATTGGATCACCGTTGTTTTCCTGAAGGATGGCAATAGGTGTGGCGTTAAAAGTTCCTCTCTTGATGGCCTTAAAGAGTCATTTGTGACCACGTGCTCCTGAGGCAGTTTCAATCTCCTCAGCAGCCTCCTCAACCTCACAGTCAGTTTTATAAACATTAACCCCAACTAAAACACCACATTACCCGTGCCAGGCGAGATGTACACCCACTTCTACAAAGATGTACAGGCGTACATTACACATCTCATCACGTTGACTTAACCCTTAAAAATAACCACCTCCTCAGCCACTTAAAACATAACTTAGTACTAAATTTTGTATTAAAGTAAATACATCAATGAGCATATTTATACCCTTAAAACTAATTAAATGCAGTATAATCAATAACTACGGTTGTTAAAACGGTTATACATCCCAAGGAGTAGGTATTGAGGGCCAGGCCTCACCTCAGGACTCTAAAGGCAGCGAAAACATATCATTATAATAAAGTATAATAAACTACTGCAGTGCATACACACGCGTGTAGAAGATATACACAAGTACTAAACGAGACAAAGATCCCCCGTGTAGCCTTAACAGAATGTAGGGGCAAGTGCTGTTGGCGAGCACACGAGGGGTGGGTGGTGAGGGCTGAACGATTTGGGGAAAATATCTAACTGCGATTGTTCTGACAGATATTGCGATTTGATTTGCGATAAAACAAATGTGAGTCATACTTCAGTTGAATACTCACTGTGCAATAATAGATGTAAACATGTGATGCTCTATATATTCTAATGCAAGGATGAGAACTTAAAATATATTCATTGCTTCCAACATGTATTTATTAAAATGTTTTAATTGAAATAGAACAATGAAACATAAACAAATTGTTAAGTTAAATGAATAAAGTTATAATAATTAAAAATAAAACAATTCCAAGAAGTAAAACGACTTTCCAAATCGCACAAAAATCGCAGCCTTTGCGATTCACTAATCGCATTGTTTCAAATTGCGAGTTCGATTTGGAATCGATTAATCGTTCAGCCCTAGGGGATGGCCAGCACCACGCCCGGCCGCCTTTGTCTCCCGAGTGGCGATGTTTACATATCGCACCAGGTACTCATTTGAGGCTGAGTCGACCTAGGGGAGGCCCAGGACCGGTTCAGATAATCGTCACCGGTGTTGGCCGTGAGCGCTAACTGCTACACGACCGCTCCCCGAGCACACAGCAAGCAGCACACGCACGGAGCACACAGACAGACGTCTCCACTGACACACAGACACACGCTTTCACTAGCACACAGACAGACGTCCCCACTGACACACAGACAGACGTCTCCACTAGCACACAGACAGACGTCTCCACTGACACACAGACAGACGCTTTCACTAGCACACAGACAGACGCCTCCACTAGCACGCAGACAGACGTCTCCACTGATACACAGACAGACGTCTCCACTAGCACACAGACAGACATCTCCACTGACACACAGACAGACGCCTCCACTAGCACACAGACAGACGTCTCCACTGACACACAGACATACGTCTCCACTGACACACAGACACACGCTTTCACTAGCACACAGACAGACGCCTCCACTAGCACACAGACAGACGTCTCCACTGACACACAGACACACGCTTTCACTAGCACACAGACAGACGCCTCCACTAGCACACAGACAGACGTCCCCACTAGCACACAGACAGACGTCCCCACTAGCACACAGACAGACGTCTCCACTAGCACACAAACAGACGCTTTCACTAGCACACAGACAGACGTCTCCACTACCACACAGCTTTCACTAGCACACAGACAGACGTCTCCACTAGCACACAGACAGACATCTCCACTAGCACACAGACAGACGTCTCCACTGACACACAGACATACGTCTCCACTGACACACAGACACACGCTTTCACTAGCACACAGACAGACGCCTCCACTAGCACACAGACAGACGTCTCCACTGACACACAGACACACGCTTTCACTAGCACACAGACAGACGCCTCCACTAGCACACAGACAGACGTCCCCACTAGCACACAGACAGACGCTTTCACTAGCACACAGACAGACGTCCCCACTAGCACACAGACAGACGTCTCCACTAGCACACAGACAGACATCTCTACTAGCACACAGACAGACAGACATCTCCACTAGCACACAAACAGACGCTTTCACTAGCACACAGACAGACGTCTCCACTACCACACAGCTTTCACTAGCACACAGACAGACGTCTCCACTAGCACACAGACAGACGTCTCCACTAGCACACAGACAGACGTCTCCACTAGCACACAGACAGACATCTCCACTAGCACACAGACAGACGTCTCCACTAGCACACAGACAGACGTCTCCACTAGCACACAGACAGACGTCTCCACTAGCACACAGACAGACGTCTCCACTAGCACACAGACAGACGTCTCCACTAGCACACAGACAGACGTCCCCACTAGCACACAGACACACGCCGCCACGGGCCTCACCGACTCCCCGCCTCGCGTCGCTTCCTCTTCGCCCCCCGCGCCTCCATCCTCACGGCGGGGGGCTACATGGGGAGGGGGGCGCAGAGGCGAACAGCCCAGCCGTGCAGGTCTCAGCGTGCAGGTCTCAGCGTGAAGGTCCCAGCGTGCAGGTCTCAGCGTGAAGGTCCCAGCGTGCAGGTCCCAGCGTGGAGGTCCCAGCGTGCAGGTCCCAGCGTGCAGGTCTCAGCGTGGACGTGGAGGTCCCAGTGTGGAGGTCCCAGCGTGGAGGGCCCAGCGTGGAGGTCCCAGTGTGGAGGTCCCAGCGTGCAGGTCCCAGCGTGCAGGTCTCAGCGTGGAGGTCCCAGCGTGGAGGTCCCAGTGTGGAGGTCCCAGCGTGGAGGGCCCAGCGTGTTAGGTTCGCATCTTTCCCCGTCCCGCGCTTCCGTTATTGCGAAAAGCCCTCGGCCCACAGTGACCCCTCCCCCTTCCCACACGCCCCGCCCCCTACCAACACGCCCCGCCCCCTTCACACACGCCCGCCGCCTTCCCACACGCCCCGCCCCCTATCTACACGCCCCGCCCTCTAACCCCGCCTCCTCAAATTCCACCGCGCTCAGCAGTAGCAGCAGCAGGTGGCGCAGTGGTTAACGCGAAGTGCCTGGAGCCAATGGAGAGAAACCAGTCACCCGCTCACTCACTCACCCACTCACTCACCAACCCACTCACTGACCCACCCACTCACTGACCCACCCACTCACTCACCAACCCACTCACCAACCCACTCACTGGCCCACCCACTCACTCACCCACCAACCCACTCACTCACCAACCCACTCACTGACCCACCCACTCACTCACCAACCCACTCACCAACCCACTCACTGGCCCACCCACTCACCCACTAACCCACTCACTCACCAACCCACTCACCAACCCACTCACTCACCAACCCACTCACCAACCCACTCACTCACCAATCCACTCACTCACCAACCCACTCACTCACCCACTCACTCACCAACCCACTCACCAACCCACTCACTCACCCACCAACCCACTCACTCACCCACTCACTCACCAACCAACTCATCAACCCACTCACTGACCCACTCACTCACCCACTCACTCACCAACCCACTCACCAACCCACTCACTCACCCACCCACCCACTCACTCACTCACCAACCCACTCACTCACCCACCGAGTCACTTACCCACCCACTCACTCGCCAACCCACTCACTCACCCACTCACCCACTCACTCACCCACCAACCCACTCACTCACCCACCAACCCACTCACTCACCCACCGAGTCACCCACCCAGCCACTAACTCACCAACTCACCGACCGATTCACTCAATCCGCTCCCTCACCCACTCACCCACCCACCCGGCACCGTCACGTGTGTGAGAGACTTTGGCTTCATGTCTCCGCCACGAGGTGGCGGCCGCACTCCGTGTCTCCCCGTTATCCCCGTGTCCCCCCTCTCTCTGCTCCCGTGTCTCCGTGTCCCCCCTCTCTCTATCCCTGTGTCTCCGTGTCCCCCCTCTCTCTGCTCCCGTGTATCCGTGTCCCCCCTCTCTCTGCTCCCGTGTCTCCGTGTCCCCCCTCTCTCTGCTCCCGTGTCTCCGTGTCCCCCCTCTCCCTATCCCTGTGTCTCAGTGTCTCCCCTCTCTCTGCCCCCGTGTGTCCCCATGTCTCATCTCTCTCTCTCGTCCGTGTCCCAGGACCCACCTGAAACGGAGTCTTGAGACTGAGTGAGTCTTACCGAGGTTAACAGACGTAACAATAATAATTCATGATAATCTGACGAATGATTTGATTGACAGAAAATAGTATTTATTGATGGGATCTATAATATATCATCATCATCATCAGCCAAGATTAACCGTGGCTGATGGAGATGATGAGAGATCTGCATTGAATTGCCCCGCTAGTTATATAATTCTGCGTCTGTCGTGATTTCATTCCCCGTGTGGATACTGAGGAAGACGATTGAAGTCGGACCAAAATCAATATAAAAATATATTTGTTTTTTTCTATTCAACACATCCGTGGCGGTTTAATGGTCAGCACGCTGGACCTGTCACCCCGAGGTCGCCGGTTCGATTACATTGTCCGTCTCGGCAGTGAAAGAGATTTGGCCCCTTCCGCAAATCCCCGGCCTCTGTAACCCAGCAGGGCGCGCTCTGTCACTCAGCTGCCCGGGCAGGACACGTGGCCAGGAGACACGCAGAGCCCCAGCGGTCAAGAATATTGACGGAGTGAGGCAGACGGCGAATGTGACGGCGTCCGAGAGGACGTCCACAGAGGAGATGGAGCACTGAAAGCCGCCCGCGTACAGAGGTCGAAGGATCGCCCAGCAGTGGATTGAGTTCAAGGCGCCCCGTACCAGCCTCACGGTTCATCCGCCCCGATTTCCGCCACCGCACTGCAGCTCACGGCTCATCCCGTTCGGTCGCCTCCCGAGCCCGGCCGGAGCGCAGCACGTTGGGCTGGCAGGCTGGCGCAGTGGCGGTGGCAGGCTGGCAGGGTGGCAGGCTGGCAGGGTGGCAGGGTGGCAGGCTGGCGCAGTGGCGGTGGCAGGCTGGCAGGGTGGCAGGCTGGCAGGCTGGCAGGGTGGCAGGCTGGCGCAGTGGCGGTGGCAGGCTGGCAGGGTGGCAGGCTGGCAGGGTGGCAGGCTGGCAGGCTGGCGCAGTGGCGGTGGCAGGTTGGCGCTCGCGGCTCGCGGCAGGAAGAGCCTGGGTTCGATTCCCGTCTGTGCCGCCTTGCTGTGTGGAGTTGTGTCAGAGTGAGCGGGAGTGAGTGTGTGGGGAGCGGTAATGTCGTGGCTAGCGCGCTGTGCTACGACCCCGGTGTCCCGAGTTTCGATTCCTGCTCACGGCCAACACCAGTGACGATAATATGAGCCGGTCCTGGGATTTGCCTAGGTTGACTCAGCCTCAAATGAGTACATTGTGCGGTGTGTAAACTTCGCCACTCGTGGAATCGCTGTTAATGAATGCACCGATTGGCGCGTGTGAACGCAGCTCACGGCCTTGCAGCGTAAGTCACCGGCTACCACCTTCAAGGCTCAGTTTGGATGGTGAACGGGTAATATAGTTGTTTCTTGACATTTCAAAACCGGTTTTCGTGTTTCTCTCCATGCGGTGGCTAGGAGATGTTAACTACCTCGCCTGGTCTACAGGAGGCCGTGGGTTCGATCCCGACCCTCGCGCCTGCTGCTGCTATATATTTGGAGTTTGCGTGTCTCTCTCCCCGTGGTCGCGTGGATTTCTCTGCAGAATGAACATGCTTTTGGAGTATTTGGCTGCTGTACATTTCTACACGATAAGCCACTTCGTAGAGCTATTATTTTTGGCCAGGTCGATTCTAAAAAAAGCTTGAGCTTTACCTGGTAAATTAAAATAGTTTAGACATAGTTTACTAACCTTTTGCCCGTCCAAGGACGGGTGTATTACAGTAAATCTGAAACTTGCAAGCGAAAAGCAGCCCGCGACGTGATATTCATTGCATCCATTCGTGTGCAATTTGTAAGGGCGCGGTGACACAGACCTCTTTCATTTTAAGGTTATAATCCCTCGTTCATCATCACGACGTCCTTTTTACTTTGATGTCTCAACAGCGTGACGGAGATCGCGTGACGTGAGGGTTCTTCTGCCTTTGTAGTGAGGGTTGTGAGTTGACGCCGAGGAGGGGGGAGGAGGCGCCTTGCCCCCCCCATGTGGAGTGACGTCACCCTCTAATTATTATGAATGGGGGGGGGTGTCCATTTGGAGGACGTCACCTGCTCATGATTATTAATGAGGGGGGCTGGTCAATGTAGAGTGACGTCACGAGCGTTAAGGACAGACATTCCTGGGTGATTATAGTAGGTATAGTCTGAGTAAGTTGCGCTACGATTGTTTGACCCTAGTTCTCGAATGACCTCGCTCACAGTCAACAATCGTGTTCGCGTGCCTTCCACGAGCCTACTCCATTCCTTCACACGGCGGCACGGGTCGGGGCTGAGTGAGAATCCACAATGAGCCGGCGGCAAGGAGAAGAGCTGGGTGGAGACAAGTGGGCGATGTGGTTGCGAACATCAACTGACGATCGGACTTCCAACCGATGCTGCTGCGGTAGGAGAGTGAGCGCAATGGGGAGACGGGCGAGAGAGAGAGAGCGCGCAGCTGGGAGAAGCAAGGGGGTCGAGAGAGAGAGACGGAGAGAGACGGAGAGAGACAAACGTGGGGAGAGTGTGAGAGAGGGGAACGTGGGGAGAGTGCGGAAAGTGAAAGAAAGGAGAGTAAAGTGAGTAGAGAGTGGGAACATGGGATCAGGAGCGAGCACTGGGGAGAGAGGAGGTGAGGAATGAATAGAGAGACGGAAGAGGAGAGACGGGAGAGGGGGGGGAGAGGGGGGGGGAGAGGGGGGGGAGATGGGGGTAGAGGGGGGGAGACTCGGGGGAGAGGGAGGGGGAGAGTCGGGGGAGAGGGGGGGAGAGTCGGGGGAGAGGGGGGGAGAGTCGGGGGAGAGGGGGGGGTCGGGGGAGGGGTGAGTCGGGGGAGTGGGAGGAGGGATCAGGGTCGCAGATGTGACGGCGTCGTGCTGTGTGGTCCGGGCCGAGGCCACACACATACACACTGTACACAGACAAAGATCCCCCGTATAGTCTTAAAGAAACTCTTGGGGAAAGTGCTGTTAGCGAGCACCTTTGAATGCCGGCACGGCATGCGAAGCGATGGGTGGCCAGCACCACGCCCGACCGCCTTTGTCTCCCTCGTGGCGATGTTTATACTCCGCACCAGGTACTAATTTGAGGCTGAGTCTACCTAGGGGAGGCCCATGCCTGGTTTAGATAGCCATCACTGATGTTGGCCGTGAGCGGCAATCGAACTCGGGGCGCGCAGCGCGCTAACCACTGCGCCACCACTCCGCACGACAACACACACACCGAGATCCACCCAGTGCCCCCCCTGCCAGCCTCTCTACCGAGCCCGGCCACACACAGCGCCACCCCCACCCCCCCCCTGTGTATCCCCTCTCCTCCTCCTCTCCCTCCTCTCCCTCCACTCCTCTCCCCGTGCTCGCGATTCTGCGTGGAGCCGCGCTCCACGACCGCCACGTACGTTCCGCGGTGCGTGCACACACACACAGCCACGCACACACCGGTACACACACACAGGTACACACACACACAGCCACGCACACACAGGTACACGCACACTCGCACACACACTCGCACACACACACACACAGGTACACACACACACAGCCACGCACACACACAGGTACACACACACACAGCCACGCACACACACAGGTATACAAACACACGCACACTCGCACACATCGGTATACACACACACCGGTACACACACACACCGGTACACACACGCACACACACAGCCACGCACACACACACAGGTACACACACACAGCCACGCACACACACACACACAGCCACACACACCGGTACATGCACACTCGCACACACACACACTCGCACACACACACGCATACTTGCATACACACACACCGGCACACTCGCACACGCACACTCGCACACACACACTCGCACACACACACACCGGTACACGCACATGCACACTCGCACGCAGCCACACACAGACCGGCACACACAGTCACTCACGCACAGCCACAGCCACTCATACAGGCACACACGCACACATAGACGCTCACATACTCGCACACACGCACACAGACTCACACCAGACACTCACACCAGACACACACACTCATACCAGACACACACACTAACACCAGACACACACACTCACACCAGACACACACTCACACCAGACACACACACTCACACAGACACACACTCACACCAGACACACACACTCACCCCAGACACACACTCACACAGACACACACACACACACCAGACACACACTCACACAGACACACACTCACACCAGACACTCACACCAGACACACTCACACAGACACACACACTCACACCAGACACTCACACAGACACACACACTCACACCAGACACTCACACAGACACACACACTCACACCAGACACACACTCACACAGACACACACACTCACACCAGACACACACACTCACTCAGCCACACACAGGACGCAGGAACACACTCGCACTCACGCAGTGTCGCGAACACTTACAAAGGTGATGTTACATTGGTGATGTTGGGCTGTGATGGGGGTGATGTTGACTGTAATGGGGGTGATGTTGGGCTTGTGATGGGGGTGATGTTGGCTATGATGGGGGTGATGTTGACTGTGATGGGGGTGATGTTGACTGTGATGGGGGTGATGTTGACTGTGATGGGGGTGATGTTGACTGTGATGGGGGTGATGTTGACTGTGATGGGGGTGATGTTGACAGTGATGGGGGTAATGTTGGCTATGATGGGGGTGATGTTGGCTGTGATGGGGGTGATGCTGGCTGTGATGGGGGTGATGTTGGCTGTGATGGGGGTGATGTTGACAGTGATGGGGGTGATATTGGCTGTGATGGGGGTGATATTGGCTGTGATGGGGGTGATGTTGGCTGTGATGTGGGTGATGTTGGCTGTGATGGGGGTGATGTTGGCTGTGATGGGGGTGATGTTGGCTGTGATGTTGGCTGTGATGGGGGTGATGTTGGCTGTGATGGGGGTGATGTTGGCTGTGATGTGGGTGATGTTGGCTGTGATGGGGGTGATGTTGGCTGTGATGGGGATGATGTTGGCTGTACAGGATTGACTCCAACGTGTTCGTACTGAGCGCTGACGTCACTCGCAGCTGGACCGCTCCTGTCCACGCCCCCCGACTCCCCCCTGCTCCTACTCCAAGTCGCCGCTCTTCTCTCCCCATCATCATCCTCATCCCCCCTCTTCTCTCCTGCAGCTCCGGACCCATTCGCTCTGGGTTCCCGACACATCATCATCGTCATCATCAGGGGCTCCTCGGACCCCCGCGGTAGAGACGTGAAGATCCCTGTCAGGGTCGAGTTCTCGGTTGGGGTTCGGGAGGAGTGGGGGGGTCCGTGCTCCCCCTAACTCTCCGGCGTTGCCCCGTGGAGCCAGGCTGGGGGTACCGGGGGGTGCGGCGCCACTGGGGTTCGCCCGGGGCCCTGGGCCCCCTACTCGCCCGGGGAGAGCGGGGCCCGAGGCCATGGAGGGGGCCCCACCGACCCCTGCCTCCCCGGCGACCCCCTCGGCCCCGCTGGGGCTCCGAGCGATCTACCAGGAGTGCCGGCGGGCCTACCCCGACCAGCCGAATCCCCTGCAGGTGACGGCCATCATCAAGTATTGGTGAGTGAACGGGGTGCGGGTGGCGAGGGTGGTAAGGGTGGGGAATGAGCTGGGTGAGATTGGTGAGTTACCTGGGTGAGTGTGGTGAGAGTGATTAGGGTGGGGACTGGGGAGTAACCTGGGTGAGGGTGGTGAGTGCGATGCGTCTCCTGGGTGAATGATGATCGCCTAGGGGATGATGGTAAACACAATGACGAGGTGGATGAGTCTGTGGCGCTATTGGCAAGAGTGCTACGTTATGCCAGCCTCACGCATATACAGCTGGCGGTGACGTCTCAACAGCATATTCTTAGGTTTTTTCGGTAAAGTCACGTAGGTAAAACATCAAAATTAATAAACAGCACTTGTGCCAGGCTAGATACACTTTGAGGCCACGTGAAGTGTTCAAGGCTCGCTGACAGGAGGTCAGACACCAGACTCAGGTGCCATGGGTTAAAGTAGGGAGCACCAACTGTGCTCCCTACTTTACCTACTTTACCTACTCGCAGTGTTTCGTCCTCCCGGCGTTCCGCTCGTTGCCGTGAGCGTCGCTCCTCCGCCCTCTGCAGTTGTTGCTGGAGGGCGACTGCCTCCAACTGCCCAGCAGCAGCGTCCTTCACGAGCCTCCTCCACAGAGGCCAATCTTGACACCGCTGGTGCCGGTCATCGGCAAGTCCACTCAGCTCCACATCTTCCTGTACCACATCACTCCATCTCTTCTCTAGCCCGTGCCGTGCCCGTTTAGCCCCGGAAGCTGCTGGGGCATGCGGTGGCTGGGCGTGCGGATTCCATGACTCAACGCAGCCTTGCCTGCCGGAGGAGCTCACCGATGGGACTGTGTCAATATCTTTAAACGATCTGTGAGCTCACACAAGCAAGCCTGGTTAAAGGCAGGATGGATCGTAGGCAGTACAACCTGAATATTTAAAACCGGCGCAGATGTTCTATTAGAGGGGTCCACGTTTCGCTAGCATAGAGGTGGAAGGGCATAACTTTGGCCGAGATGACTCGAAGATTTGTGTGGAGCGATAGTAGCTTCCACACAGCGTGGAGCAGCTGATGCAAATATTATGCCGCTCGACCGATTCGGAGTGAGACCTCTCTCGAAGCGGTGCACGCATACACACACACACATCTTCACACCTTTAACACACACACCCACATCTTCACACCTTTACACACGCGCCTTAACAATAACAGTAACCTCCAATCAAAACGCGCCGCCACCACACGGTTGACCACTCGCTCTCATCGAGAGAGGCAGGGCGACTCGGAGGCGCCCGGTGGAGGGAAGGCATCAGCAGCATCCGCAGCAGCATCAGCAGCAGCATCATCAGCAGCAGCATCAGCATCAGCAGCAGCGTCGAGCCGGCGCTACCAACAGTTGGTCAAGCTCTGCGGTCCTCTGTATAGTGAGGTGCTTCGGGCCATCGATGATGAGTGTCTACAAGTGGGAGGAAACCAGAGCGCCCGGAGAAACACTGCGAGCGGGCAGCAGGCTCTCACGCACAGATGAAACAGATGGAGATTAGTCCACGTTCGCTGTCCTCCTCGACGACGTCCACCCTGCTCGCCGTCCACCCACGGGACGGGAGTTTCGCGACGTCTGCGCGTGGTCCACCAACGCTCGCTTCTGCCTCCACAGCGCTGCGTGACAGGGCGAGCCTGTAGGTAGCAAAGACCAAGTTCCCCGTGTGGTTATGCCGACTATTGGGGGCAAGTGCTGTTAGCGAGCACCTATGAAGGCCGGCACCGCGCATGGGGGGGAGGGTTGTGTAGCCAGCACCGCCCCCAGCCGCCTTTGTATCCCCAGTTTTAATGTTCGTACACTGCACGAGGTACTCCATTAGGGCTGAGTCGACCAAGGAGAGGCCCAGGACTTTGTTCACATTTCATTCCCGCTGATGGTGAGGGGCGGGGGGAGGTGAGGGGCGGGGGAGGTGAGGGGCGGGGGGAGGTGAGGGGCGGGGGGAGGTGAGGGGCGGGGGGAGGCGAAGGGCGGGGGGAGGCGAGGGGCGGGGGGAGGTGAGGAATGTGGTGAGGTGAGGGGCGTGAGAAGGGGCAGGTGCATGATGTGGGGACTGACATTCACCCAAAGATCGCTGGTTTGACGCGTAGGCTGTGAGCGCTGTTAGCGAGCGCCTATTAAGGCTGGGAATGCGTGCGAGGGGGTGGTGTGGCCAGGACCACGCTACGGCCGCCTTTGTCTCCCCGGGGCTGATGTTTACACACTCGTCAAGGGCGTCGCGTTCGGGTGATTCGACCTGGGGAAGTCACAGGACCGGTTCGGATATTCGCCGCCGTTGATTCGTGGTGAGCGGGAATTGATCTCGGGTGGCCTGATTCACGCAGCGTTTGCGTCACCGCGTCCCAGACATACACACACATACACACGTACACACGTACACACTCTCACACGTACACACACTCACACAAAGACAAAGATCCCCATATAGCCTAGAACAGACTGTTGGGGCAAGTGCTGTTAGCGAGCACCTATGAAGGCCGGAATGGTACACGAACGAGGGGGTGGGTGGCCAGCACCACGCCCGACCGCCTTTGTCTCCCTAGTGGCGATGTTTACACACCGCACCAGGTACTCATTTAAGGCTGAGTCGACCTAGGGGAGGCCCAGGATCGGTTCAGATAATCGTCACTGGTGTTAGCCGTGAGCGGGAATCGAACCCGGGTCGCCAGGTTCATAGTGCAGCGCGCTAACCACTACACTACCGCTCCCCACACACACTCACACGTACACACACTCACACGTACACACACTCACACGTACACACACTCACACGTACACACACTCACACGTACACACACACTCACACGTACACACACTCACTCACACGTACACACACTCACACGTACACACACACACTCACACGTACACACACTCACTCACACGTACACACACTCACACGTACACACACTCACACGTACACACACTCACTCACACGTACACACACTCACACGTACACACACTCACTCACACGTACACACACACTCACACGTACACACACTCACTCACACGTACACACACTCACACGTACACACACTCACTCACACGTACACACACTCACACGTACACACACTCACACGTACACACACACTCACACGTACACACACACTCACACGTACACACACTCACACGTACACACACACACTCACACGTACACACACACACTCACACGTACACACACTCACACGTACACACACTCACACGTACACACACTCACTCACACGTACACACACTCACACGTACACACACTCACTCACACGTACACACACTCACACGTACACACACTCACACGTACACACACTCACTCACACGTACACACACTCACACGTACACACACTCACACGTACACACACTCACACGTACACACACTCACACTTACACACACACTCACACGTACACACACACTCACACGTACACACACACACTCACACGTACACACACTCACTCACACGTACACACACTCACACGTACACACACTCACTCACACGTACACACACTCACACTCACACATACACACACTCACACGTACACACACTCACTCACACGTACACACACTCACACTCACACATACACACACTCACACGTACACACACTCACTCACACGTACACACACACACTCACACGTACACACACTCACTCACACGTACACACACTCACTCACACGTACACACACTCACACGTACACACACACACTCACACGTACACACACTCACTCACACGTACACACACTCACACGTACACACACACACTCACACGTACACACACTCACACGTACACACACACACTCACACGTACACACACACACTCACACGTACACACACACACTCACACGTACACACACTCACACGTACACACACTCACTCACACGTACACACACTCACACGTACACATACACACACTCACACGTACACACACTCACTCACACGTACACACACACACTCACACGTACACACACTCACTCACACGTACACACACACACTCACACGTACACACACTCACTCACACGTACACACACACACTCACACGTACACACACTCACTCACACGTACACACACTCACACGTACACACACACACTCACACGTACACACACTCACACGTACACACACACACTCACACGTACACACACTCACACGTACACACACACACTCGCACGTACACACACACACTCACACGTACACACACTCACACGTACACACACTCACTCACACGTACACACTCACACGTACACACACTCACACGTACACACACTCACACGTACACACACTCACACGTACACACACTCACACGTACACACACACACTCACACGTACACACACTCACACGTACACACACACACTCACACGTACACACACTCACACGTACACACACGTACTCACACTCACACACACTCACACGTACACACACTCATACGTACACTCACTCACACGTACACACACTCACACGTACACACACACACTCACACGTACACACACTCACACGTACACACACACACTCATACGTACACACACTCACACGTACACACACACACTCACACGTACACACACTCACACGTACACACACTCACTCACACGTACACACACACACTCACACGTACACACACTCACTCACACGTACACACACTCACACGTACACACACACACTCACACGTACACACACTCACACGTACACACACACACTCACACGTACACACACTCACACGTACACACACACACTCACACGTACACACACTCACACGTACACACACTCACACGTACACACACTCACACGTACACACACACACTCACACGTACACACACTCACACGTACACACACGTACTCACACTCACACACACTCACACGTACACACACTCATACGTACACTCACTCATACGTACATACACTCACACGTACACACACACGTACACACACTCACACGTACACACAATCACACGTACACACACGTACACTCACACACACTCACACGTACATACACTCACACGTACATACACTCACACGTACACACACACACACACGTGCACACACTTACACACACTCACACGTACACACACTCACACGTACACACACTCACACACACTCACACGTACACATACTCACACGTACACACACTTACACGTACACACACTCACACGTACACGTATTCACACGCACACGTACACACACTCACACGCACACACACTCACACTTATACACACTACACGTACTCACACGTACACACACTCACACGAGCTATTTCACAACACCCACGCACTCACACTCTTACACTCACACACACGCGCGCGCACACATTCTCACACACACACAAAGACAAAACAAAGACAAAGATCTCTCGTGTAGCCGACACAGACTGTTGGGGCAAGTGCTTTTAGCGAGCTCCTATTAAGACCAGCATGACGCATGACGCCTGGCCCGCTTTGTCTCCCCACTGCTCACATTTACACTCCGCACCCCGGTACTCTTTAAAGTCCAAGTCGACCTAGGCCCAAGTACGGGTTCGTTTATCAATCACAACCCATTTTAGCCTTGGCCGGGAATGGAACTCGGGTGCCTTGGGTGGTAGCGTGGTGCGCTAAGCACTGCGCCACCGCTCCCCACACGATCACTCGCGGGCGGATCGAGAGCGGCCTGGGTGGTCGCGCTGACGTCTGCGGCACCCCCACCCCCCTCTCTCCACCCTCCACTCTCCCCCCTCTCTCCACTCTACCCCCACCCACCCCCCTCTCCCCCCACCCACCCCCCTCTCTCCACCCTCCACTCTCCCCCCTCTCTCCACTCTACCCCCACCCACCCCCCTCTCCCCCCACCCACCCCCCTCTTCCCTCCTCTCTCCTCCTGCTGCCTGCCGCTCCCTGCACCCACTCTCACCCCTGAGTCTCATGCACTCTCTCTCTCACCCACTCTCACCTTCTTCACTCTCCACTCTCTTGTGCAGCCCCGTACGCTCGCCCACGTACCCCCTCGGTCTACTCCCCCATGCGCCCTTTCCCCACCACGCTCCCCGAACTCTTCCTCTGCCTCTCACCGAACTCTCTCCCACTCTGCCCTCCACTCTCTCTCTCCCGACGCTCTCTCCCGACCACCCTACCTGGTTGAGTCTCTCATCCCACTCCCCTCACCCTCGCCCGCTCTCTCTCTCGGGGTCTCACGCACGGTCCCAGCCACTCTCCCAGCCACGCTCCCCTCTGCTGTCTCATAAACTCACGACTGCCCGTCAACCTCTCCTCCGCTCTCTCCCCAGCACTCTCCTCTCTGCTGCCCACTGTCCCGTCCACCACACTCACGCGCTCTCTCCCTTCACCCCCCCCGCCCCCCCCGACGCTCTCTAGTCGCACAGACAAACACAAAGACGCCCCAATCGTTTTCAGCATTGGAGGTTTTTTTTGGAGCTACGGGAGGAGGGAACCGGAGAATGCGGAGGAGACCTTCGCAGAACAGGGGGACATCTCAGCAACTCGGCTCGCACTCGGAAACACAGAAACCCTCCCTGCATCGCCTTAGCAAGTGCTGTTCGCGAGCAGCAACTGTGAAGGTCGGCACGGCGCACGAGGGGATGGCTGACCAGCACCACGCCCAGCCGCGTTTGTCTCGCGAGTGGCGATGTTTACACACCGCACGAGGTACTCATTTTAGGCTGAGTCAACCTAGGGGAGGCCCAGGACAGTCTCAGATAATCGGTACCGGCGTTGTTGGCAATCGACCCCGGGTCGCCGAGTTCGCAGCGCAGCGCGCTAACCGCTGCGCCACCGCTCCCCACTGCACGCCCACCTCCTCCCCGCACGCTCCCCGCCTCTGCTGGAGGAGCTGGGCCCACTGAGAGACGCCTCCGGCCCGGCCGGCGGGCACCGACTCCGGCCGGCCCGTCTCGAGGGCGCGATGGCCGCGGTGTTTGGCGGTGCGGCTCTCCGCGCGCGAGGAAAGGGGACCCGAGAACTCGAGGCTCAAAGCTCCGCACAGATGGATTCAATAATTCTCTATGCTGTCGTGTTGCCATCTGCTGGCCACCTCGAAGCCCCACGCCTACAGGCCGCCTCGTGCTAGCCAGGCACAACTCCCATCCACTTACGCACCAGGCGCAACGTTGCTTAGCCTCCGAGATCCGGCGCAGGGAGACGCAAATTCGTGCAGGTGAGCGGCCCAGGTGGGGCGCGTGGCCGTGGGGGGAGAGGGCGAGGGCATCGTGGATTGAGCGTCTCCGACCTGATAATAGTGGTGCTGATGGTGCTGGTGGTGATGGTGGTGCTGATGATAATGAATCTATTGCTTATTCTGATGGAGACACTGCTGCTGCTGCTACTGGTACTGCTGATGGTGGTGGTGGTGTTGATGACGGTGGTGGTGCTGCTGCTGCTGCTGATGACGGTGGTGCTGCTGCTGATGACGGTGGTGGTGGTGCTGCTGCTGATGATGGTGGTGGTGGTGTTGATGACGGTGGTGGTGTTGATGACGGTGATGGTGGTACTGCTGCTGTTGATGATGGTGGTGCTGTTGATGGTGGTGCTGCTGCTGCTGCTGATGATGACGGTGGTGGTGGTGCTGCTGCTGATGATGGTGGTGGTGTTGATGGTGCTGATGTTGCGTTGCGCGTGCAGGCTCGGGGGTCCGGACCCCCTCGACTACGTCAGCATGTACCGCAGCGCGGGGGACCGCGCCAGGGGGGTCCCGGAGCACTGGCACTACGTCACCATGGGGCTGTCCGACCTCTACGGGGACGGGCGTGCACACGAGTGAGTGTACACGTGTGTGTGTGTGCACACGAGTGAGTGTACACGCGCGTGTGTGTGTGTGCGCGCAAGAGTGTGCGTGTGTGTGTCGACGTGTGTGTGTGTGCAAGACCGTGCGTGTGTGTGTATGCAGAAGAGTGTGCGTGTGTGTGTCGACGTGTGTGTGTGTCGACGTGTGCGTGTGTGTGTCGACGTTTGTGTGTGTGCACAAGCGTGTGTGTGTGTGTGTACGTGTGTGTGTGTGTGTCGACGTGTGTGTGTGCGTGTGTGTGTCGACGTGTATGGGGAGCGGTAGTGTAGCGGTTAGCGCCACGCTGCGCTACGAACCTGGCGACCCGAGTACGCTTCCCGCTCGCGGCCAACACCATTGACAATTATTTGAACCGGCACTGGGTCTCCCCTAGGTCGACTCAGCCTCAAATGAATACCTGGTGCGGTGTGTAAACATCGCCACTGGGGAGACAAAGGCGGCCGGGCGTGGTGCTGGCCACCCACCCCACCACCGTCTCCCAACGTGCGCCGTGGCGACTTTAACAAAAACATAGTTTCGTTTAGACAGCACTTTCCCCAACGGCACGTGTAGGCTACACGGGGGATCTTTGTCATTGTACACGAGTGCGCGGCGCACACGAGACACCCACCACCACCCTCGCACCCTCTCCCCACTCACCCTCCCCACTCACCCTCCCTCTCCCCACTCACCCTCCCTCGCTCTCACCACCCACCACGCGGCCACACACGAAGTCGCCGCTCCCCTCACCGGCGTGACGTCCATTAGCGGCGAGTTCCATCCTCCCCCCTCCTCCTCCCCCCACCTCCTCCCCCCCACCCCCTTCTCCTCCCCCCACCCCTCCTCACACTCTCTTCCCTCCCCTCTTTGCTACCTTGACTCCTACCCCCTCTCCCAGCGCCTCTCTACTCCTCGACACTCCCTTTCCTCTCTCCTGCTCCTCTCTTCCTCTCTTTCTCTCCTCATTATTTTCCCTCCCTCCCCCTCCTCCCTCCTCGCCCCGCCCCTCAGGAGGGGCTCCCCCGAGGAGCTGAGCGGCTTCGGCTTCGAGCTCACGCTCCGCGTCCGGAGGGAGGCGGGGGAGAGCGCCCCCCCCCACGTGGCCCGCAGAGCTGCTGCAGGGACTGGCCAGATACGTGTTCCAATCTGGTACCACAACCACCACCACCAGCACAACCACCACCACCAGCACAACCAACATAACCACCACAACCACCACTACCAACACAACTACAACCACCACCGCCACCATAACCACAACTACCACAACCAGCACAACCACCACCACAACCAGCACAACCACCACCACCACCACCACCGCCACGACCATAACAATCACCACTCCAACCACTACCACAAACACCCACCACGACACCCACCGCAAGCACACCAACCACCACAATACCCACAACGCCACTACAACTCGTCACACGTGGAGTGTGTCACTGGTCACTCACCACAGCGGTCACCGCCCCCTTCGCCGTCGTCTCTCGGCTCGTGACGTCACGCAGCGTCCGCTGGGGGGGGGGGGGCTCCACAGACGAGGGGGGAGGCAGCAGCAGCAGCCACGCGGCTAGGAGCTGGCACCATCAACAGTTGTCGCCGCTCTGGGGTCCTCTATATATGAAGGCGTTTCCGTTCAATGAATCACGAGCGTTTAGATGTGGCTGTGAAACCAGCGCGCCCAGAGAAAACCCCGCGTGCGAGGTGGAAACGCTGTATCCCCCATAGCTGGAACGGGTGGGGATCAGTCCACACTTGGCCTGCACTGCCGTCCCCGCGCCAGCCAGAGGGACGCCTCCTCCTCCTCGGCGCCCACCCACGGGCCGGAGGGAGCTTCACAGCCCATCCGTGCGCGATCCACCAACTCCCGCTGCTGCTGCTGCTGCCGCCTCCGCAGCGCCGCATTACAGGCGCACGCTCAGCAACAGCGCCCCCCCCCTCCTTCCTCACCGCCCCTTTCTCACCGCCCCCCACCCCAGAGAACACGCTGTGCGCGGGGGACCACGTGTCGTGGCACGTGCCGCTGGACGGCTCCGAGTCGCGCCTGCAGCACATGCTGGTGGCGCCTGAGCCGCAGCTGCAGCCGCTGCGCAGCCCCCTCGGGACCCTCTCCTTCCTGCAGGTCCCGTGGGGGGGGTGGGGGGGGGGGGAGACAGGGGAGAGGAGACACGGGGAGACACGGGGAGACAGGGGAGAGGAGACACGGGGAGACAGGGGAGACACGGGGAGACAGGGGAGACAGGGGAGAGGAGACACGGGGAGACACGGGGAGACAGGGGAGAGGGAGACACGGGGAGACAGGGGAGACACGGGGAGAGGGAGACAGGGAGAGGGAGACACGGGGAGACGGGGGAGAGGGAGACACGGGGAGACACGGGGAGACACTGTTGGGCCGGGGTGGTATCGAACACGTGGGGACACGGCGGCAGGGGGAGCGACTTGGAGACGTGGAAGGGATGCGGGGGCCCCACGGAGACACTGAGACGCAAGAGGAGACACGGGGAGACACGGGGAGGCAGAGAGAGGCTGGGGGGCTGGGGGGCGGGGCACATGGGCACACGCAAAGGGAACACTCCGAGATGGAGGAACACGGGGAGACGCGGGGACAGGAGGAGACGACACGGGGACCGGTGGCCCGAGGGGTCCCACGGCGCGGGGAGTGCGTCTGACTGACGGCCGGGGCGGTGTCTGGCCCGCAGGTGGTGGGGGTCTGCGCCGAGGAGATGCGGGCGGCACAGCAGTGGAACGGCCTCGGGGTCCTGGAGCTGCTGTCGTCGGTGCCGGGGTATGTGCCCTCCTCGCAGGGCCCCCCACCCAGCAACGTGGGATGTGGCACCGCCTGCTCAGCTGGGCCGCGTGCCACCCAGTGACCCCTTTCCCGCGACTCCCCTGTGCCTCCTACCCATGCCCACGTGACACCCTCCCTCCCCACGACCCCTGCTGTGTCCCCCCCCCCCATCCCATGATCGGTCATGGCCCGTGAACCCTGTCACCGTCACCTCTCGCGACCTCTTCTGAATCTCCGTGACCCTCCGTACCCCTTTTATCTGCTCCCCGTAATCCCCTACGCCCCCTCCCCCTTCTTCCCTGCACGAACCCCCCCCCCCCGTATCCCCCCCCCCCCGTGTCCCCCCCCCGTGCAGAGCGGGGGGCCCCTGGCTGGTGACGGACATGCGGCGCGGGGAGTCGGTGTTCGAGCTGGAGCCGCGCTCGGTGGAGCGCGTGGAGCGCGGCGTGGAGGCGGAGGGCTCCAACCTGAGCGGGGTGAGCGCTCGCTGCGCGTGGGAGGAGGAGGGGGGGGGTGGCGCCGGCGTGGCCGGGGGGGGACACAACCTTCACCTCCACCACCACCCCGACTACAACCACCAGGGCCACCACCACCACCCCGACTACAACCACCATGGCCACCACCACCACGACGAGGATGACGACGACGACGACTCCATCATCCTCCCAGGCGGCGGAGGAGACACGTGCGGCGTTGGTGAGTCGGCCAGGGTTGGTGGCAACCTCACCATCCTCACCATCCTCACCATCATCACCATCATCACCATCCTCACCATCATCACCATCATCCTCACCATCATCATCATCATCATCATCCTCACCATCATCACCATCATCATCCTCACCATCCTCACCACCCTCACCATCATCACCATCCTCACCATCCTCATTATCCTCTTCATCACCATCACCATCCTCACCATCCTCACCACCAGTGGCGGCTCCTGCAAAATCTCTCAGGGGGGGCAAATGTCTGGATGATTTATAAGGATAAGGTCCACCCATGCAAAGGATAAATTAACAGCTTAAGCATGTAAAGGCAACTTCACTTCTTTAATATTAATGAAAAATAAAGTGACTCGTACAATACATCTTGTTTGTTTCTATACTCACTATTAATACAATCCACTCATGTTTCTTTTATTAAAGATTCCACTAGGTGGCGACAAATAATTTTATTGGATGAAACGTGCTTACGTATGATGACGTAAGCACGTTAGTGCGAGCCCTCCCGGAAGCCATAGAGAATGCATTGCAGCGCCCCCCGTTCGAAAAAAAACATCTTTGAATGTAAGTCTATGGGGCCACTCGGGGCGATTCTCAGCCGGAGTGAAATCGCCCAAAAAGAGGCGGTACTCCACTGAACGTGACATGACGCTGATTGGACTATATCCAGAGGCACAGTGACGGCTAGCGTGACTCTGTGGTTGAATGACATTGGTGGTGCGTCGCCCAATCGCCCTAATGAAGAAACCGCCCCTGCTCACCACCCTCATCATCATTATTGCTCGTTTACCCAGGGGGGTGGAATGCCCCCCCCTGCCTCCCCCCTGCCCCCCATTGCTCGCGAGTCGTCAGCGGCGTGCTGACGCTGCTGCTGCTGCTGCCCTGCTGCTGCTGCCCTGCTGCTGCTGCCCTGCTGCTGCTGCCCTGCTGCTGCTGCCCTGCTGCTGCTGCCCTGCTGCTGCTGCTGTGCCCGCGGTGCAGGGGGTGCGGGGGGCTGTGGGGAGGAGCGGTTTGCGTGCCCCGGGCCCCCCGGGCCCCCCGCATCTCCGGGCCTGGTGCCCCATGAGCTGGTGCGTGCCCGCAGGCTGGGCGCCGTCTGCCTCCAGCTCAACATGGAGGCCGCGCTGCTGGTGCCGCTCGCCCTGAGGTAACCGTGGCAACGCTCACCGACTCAACACCGCCTCAACACCGCCTCACCACTACCTCACCACCGCCTCATCACCGCCTCACCACCGACTCATCACCGCCTCACCACCACCTCACCAACGAATCACCACCGACTCATCACCGACTCACCACCGTCTCACCACCGCCTCACCACCGCCTCACCATCACCTCACCACCGCTTCACCACCGACTCACCACCACCTCACCAACGACTCACCACCGCCTCACCACCACCTCACCACCGCCTCACCACCGCCTCACCACCGCCTCACCACCACCTCACCACCACCTCATCAACGACTCACCACCGCCTCACCACCGCCTCACCACCGCCTCACCACCACCTCACCAACGACTCACCACCGCCTCACCACCGACTCACCACCGCTTCACCACAGACTCACCACCGCTTCACCACAGTACTGCAACCCTCTGCCTTACCTCACCAACCATTTCCGCCTCACCTGTACCACGACTTCACACCTCGGCACCGCACCTGTGCCTCTGCCCCCCCCTCTTCCTTTGGCCCCTCTCCCATCTCCTCCCCTTGGCGCCTCCCCTTGTCCCTCCTCACCCCCCACAATGGTCTCCCCCCCACCTCTCTTTCCCCCATCGTGTAACCCCTCTTCCCCCGCCCCCCCCCCCCAGGGGCCGCATCCTGCACGGGAGGCACTTCACCTTCAAGTCAGTGTCGGGCCTCGTGGCGCTGACGCTCGTGTCCAGCGCGGTGCACGGGGCCCTCGTGCGCCCCTCCTGCCCCCACGCCGCACACGGGCCCTGGCTGCAGGTCGCCTTGCACGCTCACCTGGGACTCGCTCACCTGGGACTCGCTCACCTGGGACTCGCTCACCTGGGACTCGCTCACCTGGGACTCGCTCACCTGGGACTCGCTCACCTGTGCCTCACCTGCCACGATAATCCCACCTGTGTCTCACTCAGCCATTACTGTAAACTTGTGCCACGCCCGTGAGCTTACCTGTTATTAAATATCAAATACTCTCACTTGAGCCACGCTCGCCTGCACCTCACCTGTACCACGCTCACTTGTACCTCGCCTGCACCTCACCTGTGTCATGCTCACCTGTGCCTCGCCTGTACCACAATGTGACGACGCCTGCATCATGCTCGACACACCTGCAACGCGCCGAGAACGATCGTGGGGTCGCGAGTGACGGGAGCTCGTGGCCAGCGACGTGGCAGCGCGCGGGTCGTGAACCCGCGTGGATCGTGAACCCACGTGGGTCGTGAACCCGTGTGGGTCGTGAACCCATGTGGATCGTGAACCCGCGTGGGTCGTGAACCCACGTGGGTCGTGAACCCACGTGGATCGTGAACCCACGTGGGTCGTGAACCCACGTGGATCGTGAACCCACGTGGGTCGTGAACCCACGTGGATCGTGAACCCACGTGGGTCGTGAACCCACGTGGATCGTGAACCCACGTGGATCGTGAACCCACGTGGGTCGTGAACCCACGTGGATCGTGAACCCACGTGGATCGTGAACCCACGTGGGTCGTGAACCCACGTGGATCGTGAACCCACGTGGGTCGTGAACCCACGTGGGTCGTGAACCCACGTGGATCGTGAACCCACGTGGGTCGTGAACCCACGTGGATCGTGAACCCACGTGGGTCGTGAACCCACGTGGATCGTGAACCCACGTGGGTCGTGAACCCACGTGGATCGTGAACCCACGTGGATCGTGAACCCACGTGGATCGTGAACCCACGTGGGTCGTGAACCCACGTGGATCGTGAACCCACGTGGGTCGTGAACCCACGTGGATCGTGAACCCACGTGGGTCGTGAACCCACGTGGATCGTGAACCCACGTGGGTCGTGAACCCACGTGGATCGTGAACCCACGTGGATCGTGAACCCACGCGTGCGGAGTTTTGAATCTTCCCTCCCCGCCGCCCCTTCCCACAGATCCTCATCCCGGATGAGTTTGCGCGGAGGATGCTGGGAGACATGAGCGACCTCGTGAGCGAGCCCCACAAGGTGTGGTGATGATGTTGGTCTTGTCGATGTTTATGATGATGTGAATGACGTTGATGTTGCCGCTGTTGTTTTTGATGTTGCTGATGATGTTGTTGATGTTGCTGATGATGTTGTTGATGTTGTTTTTGTTTTTCGATGTGGCAGCTGAAGCTGCCGCGTGAGTTCTCGTGGCCTGATCGGAGGCTCCGCCTCCTCGTGCTGCCGGACGCCGACATCGACAGCTTCAGCACCCCCCACTAGCCACGGCCCCCCACTCCAGAGCCCCCCACTAGCCACGGCCCCCCACTGCAGGGCCCCCCACTCTCCACGACCTCCCACACTCCAGAGCCCTCCACTCTCCAGCCCCCCCCCCCCCCCCCCCCACTCTCTAAGAGTCTCCACACCTCAGGGTCCCCCAATATACACGCACCCACCCCAAACACTCTCCAAGGCCCCCCACTCTCTCGGGTCCTCCACAATCTTCAGTGCCCCCCACATCCAGGCTCCCCCCTCCCCCCGGCTCCACACCATCCAAGACCCCCCCCCCCCCCATACTCCCCGAGGCCCCCTTCCTTGTGGGTAACATGCGGTGCTGTACATAGACTGTAATTAATATAGACTGTAATTATAGACTGTACCTATAGACTGTATGTGAGTCTCGTTGCTCCTCTTCCTGTGTCTCTTGTCGCCGGTACCCAACCAGTAGTGGACCCTCCACGTTACTGTGACAGGACCAAGTATGTTTTTATTTTATTTGTATTAACTCGTTAAGTCCCTGCACTGAGTGATACGGCCTCAAGGGGCGGTACTCGTTTTACGACCCCAAAGAGATAATGATGATGATGATGGTGGTGGTGGTGATGGCAGTGGTATTGATGATGATGGTATGGATGATAATGATTGCAGTGATGATGATGATGGTAGGGATGATGATGATGGTGGTAGTGATGAAAGCTCTATTCATGGCCGTCACTCTCGACCAAAGCGCACCGTCTGCCGTAGCTCTGGGGCGGACGTTAAAGACTCTGTGATGACGTCGCAGGCCCACCGCTCACCTAAACTCGCCTAAACTCGCCTGTAAATGACAGCCGTGTGTGTGTGTGTGCACGTATGTAGTATACGTGAATGCATCTGTCTATGTCAGGGGTCGGCAACCTGCGGCTCCGGAGCCGCATGCGGCTCTTTTGAACCTTGACCGCGGCTCCGGGGCGGATGCTAGCGAGGGGAGGAGGCGCACTGTGACACCTGCTGTGGCGTTGCCGCTGCTGACAGGTCGCCGCTCCGCTCCACACTGCCCGCCCGGTGACAGGCAATAACGTTGCCGTTGCTTTGTCACATGTTTGGAAGAAGTAACAACCTTCCTGGGCAGCAAAGAGCTCACCTTTGCTGAGCTGGAACAGCCAGAGTGGCTGGAAAAATTACATTTTATGGTAGACATGACAGCACATCTAAACACGCTAAATACAACCCTTCAGGGGAAAGGAGGCACAGCCCTGCACATGCTGGAGGAGGTTTTGGCATTCGAGCGCAAGTTGACAGTGTTTGTCAAAGATTTACAGAGAGGTACACTGTCTCACTTTCCCTCTTTGAGAGAGTTCAAACAAAGTCATGATACGATAAATTTGGAATATTTCAAGTCTGCAATCACCACAATGCAAAGTTCGTTTGGGAAACGATTCTGTGAGTTCAGAGAGGAAAAAACGACATTATCCTTCCCTGTCACTCCCCTGGCGATCGATCCATCCCTATTGAATATGACTGCATTTGCAGGTGTAAGTCAACCTGATCTTGAGATGGAACTGGCCGATATAGCCGACAAAGATATATGGGTGTCCAAGTTCAAATGCTTGACCGCTACTCTTGAGGATGTTGCCCGTCAGAAGGCCATTCTGGCTCAGAATCATAAATGGAGTGATATTGAAAACCTTCCCAGAAGGACAAACTTGTATTCGAAACATGGAATGCCATCCCCAACACTTATATAAACATGAAAAAGTATGCATTTGGAGTCCTGTCGATCTTCGGCTCCACATATGTATGTGAGCAGGTCTTCTCCAACATGAACTATATTAAAAACAAACATCGATCACGCCTCACAGATGACAGCTTGCAAGCCTGTGTGAAAATGAAGGTGACGTCTTACAGCCCTGATGTGCAGACACTGTGCACTGAGGTTCAGGAGCAAAAATCCCATTAACCAGGTAATTTAGCTATTAATTTGCAAAAATATATTTTACATTGTTAAGTGAAAAAGTCCTTTTTTTATTCAGATTGACAGCTGACTGCACGATCCTGTATATAGCAATAAGGTAAGAAACAATATATGCAGTGTTATATTTGTTTTAAATGTTGCAATGGTTTTGCGGCTCCCAGTTTATTTTTTCCTTTGGAAACGGGTCCAAGTGGCTCTTTATGTCTTAAAGGTTGCAGACCCCTGGTCTATGTGTACGTGTGTCTGTGTGTACGTGTGTCTATGTGTACGTGTGTCTGTGTGTACGTGTGTCTATGTGTACGTGTGTCTGTGTGTACGTGTGTCTATGTGTACGTGTGTCTATGTGTACGTGTGTCTGTGTGTGGGGGGCGGCAGTGTCGTGGTTACCACGCCGCGTTACGAATCCATGCCACCCCAGTGACGATTATCTGAACCGGTCCTGGGCCTCCCCTAGGTCTACTCAACCTCAAATGAGTACCTGGTGTAGCGGTGTGTAAACATCGCCACTAGGGAGACAAAGGCGGCCGGGCGTGGTGCTGGCCACCCACCCCCTTGTGTGCCGTGCCGGCCTTCATAGGTGCTCGCTAACAGCACTTGCCCCAACAGCCTGTTAAGGCTACACGGGGGATCTTTGCATATGTGTGTGTGTTATTTTGTGCCACATTTAAGAAAGCGGACGTTCAAGACGGGGGTGATTCGCCATTCTCTAGCGTAGGCCATCATGTACCTATGTTGGGGCATAAAGTGCATCATCATCAACTCGCCAGCGAGTGTCCGTGAGTGTGGTACATCGTCATCTTCATCGTCGCCCAATGTGTTCAAGAGCGGCCCGCGGAAGATGATATCACAGAACCACTTCTGAGGTTAAATCAAGTGACCACTTAATAGTAGTGGTGATCGTGTAGATTGGTAACGCCACAGTGTCTGCTCGTGGCTCTCGTAGAGACAGCGAGAGAGAGAGAGAGGGCAGGGGATGAACCCCAGAGCAGCGACAAGGCAGCAGCAGCAGCAGGAGCAGCAGCAGCAGCAGGAGCAGCAGCAGCAGCAGCAGCAGCAGGAGCAGCAGCAGGAGCAGCAGCAGCAGCAGCAGGAGCAGCAGCAGCAGCAGCAGGAGCAGCAGCAGCAGCAGCAGCAGGAGCAGCAGCAGGAGCAGCAGGAGCAGCAGCAGGAGCAGCAGGAGCAGCAGCAGGAGCAGCAGCAGCAGCAGGAGCAGCAGCAGCAGCAGCAGGAGCAGCAGCAGCAGCAGCAGGAGCAGCAGCAGCAGCAGGAGCAGCAGGAGCAGCAGCAGCAGCAGGAGCAGCAGCAGCAGCAGCAGCAGGAGCAGCAGCAGCAGCAGCAGCAGGAGCAGCAGCAGGAGCAGCAGCAGCAGCAGCAGCAGGAGCAGCAGCAGGAGCAGCAGCAGGAGCAGCAGCAGCAGCAGGAGCAGCAGCAGGAGGAGCAGCAGCAGCAGGAGCAGCAGGAGCAGCAGCAGGAGCAGCAGCAGCAGCAGGAGCAGCAGCAGGAGGAGCAGCAGCAGCGACAAGGCAGCAGCAGCAGCCACACAGCGAAGAGACGGCGCAACTCACAATTGCCCAACCTCTGCGGTCCTCTACATATGAAGGCGTTATCGGCCTATTAATGACGAGTTGCTTAAACGTGGGAGAGTAATCCGGAACAGTCGGAGAAACCGCACGCGTGCGAGAGTGGACGAAGCGGAGTCCACGCCGCTGCTGTACCGCCGTCTCCTGGCGAGCCAGGGGACGCCTCCTCCCGGACACCCACTGGAGGGAGGTTGTTGGAGCATCCAACTCCCCGTGGGGGGGGGGGGGGTCGAGGAGGAGGATCGCTGGGTTCACCACCGCTCCCCGCAGGCCGCGACCTCACGGTGACGACGCTGCCCTGCCTCGCCTGGAGATCGAGTCTCGTAGCCTCGCGGCGGCAGATTTGAGAGTAGGAGAAGACTCGTGCGTGAAACTGCAGACGAGTGGCGAGTGAGCAGGGAGTGTTCACGTGTCAAGCTATGAAGGTTTTTAGGGGGTGCGTGGGGTGTCTGCCGCGAGTGGCATCGCTGCGGTGTTTTTCTTGAGGCCGGTGCCGACACCGGCCGACGAATGTCGTTCCTTCTCACGCGGCTCTCCAGGTGGATGAAGCGTCGCCTCGCGGGGCGTCGGGGCGGGCGGGGGGTCTATGTCAGAGCGAGGGTATTCCAGATTCGGGCTCCCATTCTGTGAAACCAAACGGGAAGTTCCTCCCCCCCCCCGCGTCACCTGATGGGCATTCGTGTTCGTCTGTCTCCTCTCGCTCACACAGCCGAGAGAAAGAAGCCCGTGAAACAGCTGCATTTTAATCTGGTGGTAGTGCCTTACGCCGATTATCATCCCCGACTCCACGCTATGCACCCAGCTGGCAGCGTTGCGGGAAATACAGAGTGAACAATCAATCAATACAGAGTGAACAATCAACACAGAGTGAACAATCAATCAATATAGTGAGCAATCAATCAATACAGAGTGAACAATCAATACAAAGTGAACAATCAATACAGTGAGCATTCAATCAACACAGAGTGAACAATCAATACAGAGTGAACAATCAATACAGTGAGCAATCAACACAGAGTGAACAATCAATACAGTGAGCAATCAATACAGAGTAATAAATAAATATAGATTGAACAATCAATACAGTGAGCAATCAATCAACACAGTGAACAATCAACACAGAGTGAACAATCAACACAGAGTGAACAATCAATACAGTGAGTAATCAATATAGAGTAATCAATCAATACAGAGTGAACAATCAATACAGTGAGCAATCAATCAACACAGAGTGAACAATCAACACAGAGTGAACAATCAATACAGTGAGCAATCAATCAACACAGAGTGAACAATCAACACAGAGTGAACACTCAATACAGTGAGTAATCAATATAGAGTAATCAATCAACACAGAGTGAACAATCAATACAGTGAGCAATCAGTCAACACAGAGTGAACAATCACCACAGAGTGAACAATCAATACAGAGTGAACAATCAATACAGTGAGCAATCAATCAACACAGAGTGAACAATCAATACAGAGTCAATACAGTGAGCAATTGGGGCAAACTTGTGATGTGTAAATTCGGTAAAAGCGAAACTGAAGACAGTGAATAATGCATGGAATGAATGACTGAGTGAATGGAGAATGAGTGGAGAATGAGTGGAGAATGAGTGATTGCCATATAATGAGAATCTAAACTCAATGCGGGTTTGAACTGGGAGCCGATTCAGAGACACGAGCAGAGAGGCCTCGTGAGCTACTTCAGTGCCCCTGTGGGTTCAGACATTCACTCCAACGACGTCACCACAGCGCAACTGAGTCTCTTTGGAGGGTTTTTTCTTATTTAAATATGCGAAGCTTCACACTCACGTTTGCGCAAATTAAACTGGGTAATAAACCTGATAAATAATTATACATTAATCGACCTGTTCATTCTATACATTCACCTCTGACCTCTACACATCCACACTCGGCTCCTGGCACCACGTGACGTGAGCCACGTGGCCCGGTGACCTACCTGACCCCTCGGGCCTCCCGGGGCCCCCCAAGCACTCGGGCCCCCTGGACTCCGCCGCCCCTCCGGGACCCAATGACTGTCGCGTCCCTCCTCCAGGTGCCTCTGACCCTTCGTGACCCAATGACCCCCCAGGGCCAACCGGTCCTCTGGGTCCCAAGAATCCTCCTTGACTCAATGGCCTCCCGGGTTCGCAGGACATTGTAGGGCCCACTAACCCACCGGGTCCCAAGGACCCTCCAAATGGCCCTTTGGGCCCCACTGCCCCTCCAGGCCCAGCATTGCCACTTGACCCTCCAGGCCCAGCATTGCCACTTGACCCTCCAGACCCAGCATTGCCACTTGACCCTCCAGACCCTCGGGGTCCCGCCGAGGCAGCGGCCTCCCTGAGCCCCCGTGGCCCCGACGGGGCCCCGTCGGAGCAGCACACGACGGTGGGGGGCGGGGCCGGGTGGACGCGCGCCCCCCCCCTCCCCCTGCACCGCCGCCACAGAGCCTGGGGGGGGAGAGAGAGGTCACCGTCAATCGCGACTACTCATTCGTCGTCGTCGTCTTTGAGTGTTCATCAGCAGTATCTTCACCAATTAACCATCGTAATTGATTAGCTATCAAATTTCGATTTAAAGCTTTCGTGACTGCAGGGATTCCTCTTCTTGGTTCTTTCGGTAAAGTCACGTAGAAGGGAAATAATGAAATGATAAAAATTAAACATAATAAAATAATTCTCACGACGTTTCGGCCACAACGCAAGCAGCCTGTCTTTCCGACAGACCTGTTCTTCACCTGAGGACGGCTGTTTGCGTTGTGGCCGAAACGTCGTGAGAATTATTTTATTATGTTTTATTTTTATTATTTTATTATTTCCCTTCTATGTTACTTTACCGAAAGAACCAAGAAGATGATTAGCTATCATTTTAAACAATTAAATAAAAAATAATCGTAATCATCGTGACGATCATTGCCATCACCATCATCACACGTCAATATCTGCAGGTTGGGGAGCGTTTAAGGAGGGTGCGGAGAGTGTTCAGTGAGAGTTTATGGAGAGATTAGCTAGAAATTAACTTAGACAGTCGAGACAGACGAGACAGATCGAGATGGGAAAGTTCTGGTCTGGTATTGGAGATGAGTTCCCAGTCAGAGGGAGTGTCGGGAGATGTGAGAGTGCAGAGGGAGATGTGAGAGACAGGCAGAGACTTGATGATGATGGGGAGATGAGGAGCAGGGAGCTGGAGAGGGGGGCCCTGCCTGGAGCTCTTTGCGGATGCCCGCGTGCATGAGGCTGTAGATGAAGGGGTTGACGGCTCCGTTGGCGTAGCTCAGGAAGCGAGTGGAGAAGTGAAGATTCCTCTGCATCGACACGGGGCCCTGGGGGGCGGGGGGGGGGGCTCCAAGGGTTCAGAGTTCACCACTCACAGGCCGATGTGGGGCAGTGTCAGGGGTAGAGTGCTAGGCTGTTCGGCTAGTGTTGGGGTGTGGTGTGTGTGGGTGGAGGAGTGTGTGGGTGGAGGAGTGTGTGGGTGGAGGAGTGTGTGGGTGGAAGTGTGTGTGTGGGTGGAGTGTGTGGGTGGAGGAGTGTGTGGAGGTGTGTGTGGGTGAGTGGAGGAGTGTGTGGGTGGAGGAGTGTGTGGGTGGAGGAGTGGGTGGGTGGAGGAGTGTGTGGGTGGGGTGTGTGGGTGGAGGAGTGTGTGGGTGGAGGAGTGTGTGGGTGGAGGAGTGTGTGTGTGGGTGGAGGAGTGTGTGTGTGGGTGGAGGAGTGTGTGGGTGAGTGGAGGAGTGTGTGTGTGACGCACGGTAATGGCGTGTGCGTCGGCGAGCAGCACCATGGCCTGGTACGGGGTCCAGCAGACGAGGAACGCCGCCACCACGCACAGCATCATGCGCACCACCTGCACCGCCACCACCACCATGATCATCACCGTCACCACCATCACCACCATCGCCACCATCGCTATCATCATCATCATCACCACCACCACAATCATTATATTAATAATATTCACTTTCATTAAACATAATTATTACCGCCACAATTCTTATGATTAATAATCAACGACGTCTCCGTCATCACAGCGTGACGATCACTTGGGGTATACACCCGGGAGAGAATCGCTGAGTCCCAAGACTTTTTCAGGAGGGTCCTGCCAAGTTTCTGCAGTAGGGGGGCGATGATCGCTGCTGTGCCTGATCCCCAGTGAGTCATCAGCGGTGTCACTTTCCACATTTGGGACCGTGAAGCTGGCACGCAATGGCCAACTCTTCTTATGAATGAGGTCACGGGATCTTTAACGTCCATCGTGAATGAAGCAGACGGCGCGGAGTGCTCGCACTGCGGCTAACACACCCGCAGTATTAATCGGGGCGGCCGCTGGAATAGAACCGCGAACCTCTGCACCGAGAGGTGATCGCGCCCCCATGAGGCTGTGCGCCGCCACCGTAGGCAGACGATGATGGCCATGGGCATCTTCATCACCGCCACCATTGCCATCGCTTCACCACCATAATCACCATCATCATTACTACGATCATCTCCTGTGGGGTCTGCCCTCGAACAAATGCCCCTCATGAATGCCCCTCATCTCAAACTCCCTGTGGAATCATCTCTTATCAAACACCCTTGATGAAAAATCCCTTATAAAATCACCCTCGATAAAAATGCCCTCCTTGTCAAATGCCCTCTATTAAATGCACCTATCACATACCCCCGTATTTAATGTCCCTGTAGCATAACCCCCCCCCCCCCCCCACTATCGAATTGTCCCGCGATGGAATTGCACTTTGACAAACAGCTCCCCTCCATCCCACTGCGCCCCCCACTCTGCCCCTCCATCCCCACTCTGCCCCCCCACCCCCCTGCCCCCTGACCCCACCCCTCCACTCTGCTCCCCCAACCCCCTGCTCCCTGACCCCCACCCCTCCACTCTGCCCCCCCCTGCCCCCACTCTACCCCCACCCCTCCACTCTGCCCCCCCACCCCCTGCCCCCACTCTACCCCCACCCCCCCACTCTGCCCCCCCCGCCCCCTCCTCTCCCCACGCGCCTTCCACTTGGTCCTGCGCTGCCCCGCGTGCCCCCCGTGCAGTCGGCTGGGCTCCCCGGGGCGGCGAGCCCCCCACAGGGCGCGCGCGATCGCCGCGTACGCGAGGCTCATGGCGAGGAGCGGCGCGGCGTAGGTGAGCACCAGCAGCGCCGCGTCGTACTGCAGCTTCGTGTCGGGCTGCGGCCACTGCTCTCCGCACCAAACCTCCAGGAAGTCATCCCACTCGAACTGGCTGGACGGCGGGGGGGGGGGGAGATAGGAGGGGGCGGTGGTTGCTGTGCACGTGGCTGCTGCCTGTAGCCCCAGCACAGATGATGTTGTGAAACTCCCTCCTCGCCTTGGGTGGGCGTCGGGCAAGAGCCGTGACCCTGGCTCGCCAGGAGAGGGCGGTACAGCAGAGTGTGGACTCATCGCCATCTGTTTCCATCTGAACGGAGTGTTGTTGCCACCTCGCGCAAGGCGAGGGTCGTCTCCAGGTGAATAATAAACAGGACGCCGCCTCATCGTTAATCGGCTTCAAACTTCTTCAAACAAAACGCCGACGTAGCGGCAGGCATCTCCTGTGGCTATCCTGGGTAAATCAATAAACGATTACAATCATGATACTACGACCACTACTGCTGCCACTGGTAGCAAATCAATCACAGCCACCAGCTCGTGCCCATCGTCATCATCATCGCTACCACTATAACCATCACCACAAAGACAAAGCTCCCCCGCGTAGCCCACACATGCCGTTGGAGCAAGTCCTGTTTGCGGGCACACCTATGAAGACCTGCACGAAGCACAACTGGGGCGGGTGGCCAGCCTTTGTCTACCCAGATTCCGATGTTGTTTACACACCACACCAACATACTCGTTCCCGCACCTCCGATTAGCACGGTTGGCTACGTACGGCGCGAAAGAAGTTCAACATACAAACATACGTAAGGCTGAGTCGACCTAGGGGGAGGCCCAGGACCGGGTATAAATATTCCGCTCCCCTTGCAACCACCACCATTACGGTTCTCCTCTCAATCATCACCACCACCACCACCACGTGCCTTCTCTCCCAGTCACTCACCACCACTAGCACTACCACCACCACCACCACCACAACGTGTCTTCTCTCCCAGTCACTCACCACCACCACCACGTGGCTTCTCTCTCTGTCACTCACCACCACCACCACTACCACCACCACCACTACCACCACCACCACGTGGCTTCTCTCCCTGTCACTCACCACCAGCACTACCACCACCACCACCAGCACTACCACCACCACGTGGCTTCTCTCTCTGTCACTCACCACCACCACCACCAGCACTACCAGGACTACCACTACCACCACCACGTGGCTTCTCTCTCTGTCACTCACCACCACCACCAGCACTACCAGGACTACCACCACCACCACCACCACCACCACGTGGCTTCTCTCCCAGTCACTCGCCACCAGGTCGACCAGCCCCTGCCGGCCAGCGCGGCGTGCCACTCACTCCTGGTTGGTGAAGAGGGCGGCGGGCAGGTTGAGCGCCACCGCCAGGAGCCACATGGAGGCGAGGGCCCCCGCCACGAGGCGGCGCGGGGGCCGCGGGCTCAGGGGCCGCGTGACGGCGCGCAGCCGGTCCAGGGCCACGGCCACCAGCGTGAACACGCTGCTCATGAACGTCACGCCTGTGGGAGACAGTTAGCGAGCACCTATTAAGGCCACCATCACCGTCATGGCCGTCGGTTCCACCACAACCGCCATCGCCAAAATGACCATCATTACCACCATCACCATGACCACAACCATCACAAAGACCTCCATCATCACCACAACCGCCACCACTACCATAACGACTGTTACCATCTTCATTATAATCATCACAATGACAATCACTACCACCACAATCACCATCGCCAGTCATCACAATCACCACCAACAATCATCGTCATCACCCCCACCATCAACACCACCGCTGTGACCGCGGCGTGAGCGTGGTGGTGTGGCACGCACCCTGCACGTGGTGGTGGTGTGGCACGCACCCTGCACGTGGTGGTGGTGTGGCACGCACCCTGCACGAGCGTGGTGAGGTGGCACAAGAAGTCGCCGAACACCCACGTGGGCAGCAGGTGGTTGACGCACGCGAACCACATCCCGAACACGGCGCTCAGCAGGTCCGAGGCGGCCAGGTTCGCGATGTAAGGCCTCGTGGGGGGGGGGGGGGGTCCAAGTAGGGGACGAGGGGGCGGGGTGGGGGGGGGGCAATGGATCAAGAGGGGGGGCGGGGTGGAGTTTTTATTTCCAGCACAATTACTGTATTAAATCCTTTATATTAAGTTCACTTGCTTGCTTGCTTGCGCGCTTACGACCGTGCAAATCTTTCGGTCGTTTTTTAACCCACTTCCCGTGATCCAATCGAGCTGACATTTTGCACACAGACTCGTTGTGCGTGACAATTTATTTTCGTGAAAATGTTTTCCTAAATTTTCCACTTTTTAGGAATTTATTTTTTTAATATTTAATTTAAAATACCAATGTGATAAAAATGAAACTCTTACTCAAGAAAAACAGAAATGAATAATAAAATAAAACCGATGCTACGCATATAAAGGATTTATAGTAACAGACTTTGTTTTTACGGGTTAATTTTTTTTACAGTTGCTGAGCTCAGGCCACAACGCGTTACGCGGCCAGCAACAAACAGCGCGAGTGTCGACGTTGTAGTGGATACGAGTAACGAACGCGTCTCTCTCGTTGAGCAAGGTTACTGGAATGAGAGCTCGGGGGAGGGGGGGGCGACGATGATGGGAGGAGGGAGTGCGAGGGAAGAAGCAGAGATAAGTGAGGTGACCTGCAGTGTGGTGAGCGGGTGGGTGAGTGGGTGAGCGAGTGGGTGAGTGGGTGAGTGAATAAGCGGGTGAGTGAGCGGGTGGGTGAGTGAGCGGGTGGGTGAGTGAATGAGCGGGTGGGTGAGTGAGTGAGCGGGTGGGTGAGTGAGTAAGCGAGTGGGTGAGTGAGTGGGTGAGTGAGTGAGTGAGTGGGTGGGTGAGTGGGTGGGTGGGTGAGTGGGTGGGTGAGTGAGTGGGTAAGTGGGTGAGTGAGTGAGTGGGTGAGTGGGTGAGTGAGTGAGTAGGTGAGTGGGTGGTTGGGTGGGTGAGTGAGTGAGTGGGTAGGTGAGTGAATGAGCGGGTGGGTGAGTGAGTGAGTGGGTGGGTGAGTGGGTGGTTCGGTGGGTGAGTGAGTGAGTGGATGAGCGGGTGAGTGAGTGAGTGAATGGGTGAGTGAGTGAGCGGGTGAGTGTGTGGGTGAGTGAGTGGGTGAGTGAGTGAGTGAGTGAATGGGTGAGTGAGTGAGTGAGTGAATGGGTGAGTGAGTGAGCGGGTGAGTGAGTGGGTGAGTGAGTGGGTGAGTGAGTGAGTGAGTGGGTGAGTGAGTGAGTGGATGAGTGGGTGAGTGAGCGGGTGGGTGAGTGAGTGGGTGAGCGAGCGCGCGGACTAAGTTACTCATCCTCACCTCATTCCGAAGTTCGCGGGGCCGCGGCTGAGGATGAAAAGAATGAGGAGGTTCCCTCCCAGGGACAGCGTGAAGATGACGAGGTAAGCCATCACCTTGGCCGCCGTCTCGCCCGGCCCGGCCCAGGGGAAGCCGGGGTACAGCAACAGGGAGTCCCCCGCCCCTGCCGAGGACGTCTCCGGCGAGGAAGCAGAGGGGGGGCTCGGGGTCCCAGGGTCCGGGCTCGACCCCGGGTTCAGGGTCACCGCGCCAGGCAGCAGCAGCAGCAGCGGCATCGCGGCGCCGAGGGCCACCGCGCCCGGGCCTTCGCGTGCCAGGCCCTTCAGTCGTTCATCACCCAGCTCATTCGCTGCTTCGTTCGTTCCTTCGCTGCCAAGGTGATTTAAGACGTCATTCCCTCGTCGCTTCTTTGAACCCAAGTTCTTCGTTCCTCAGGTCCTTCGATGATTCACTCCCAGTTTATTCACTGCTGCACGGATCGGATCTATTCGTTCACCAAGTCTTTCGCTGTTTCATTCATGAATTCATTATATAACGCATGTTCTGCATTTACCACGGTCACCACTCATTCCATTCTACTGCTGCTTTCCTCTCCGTTGTCCCCAAGGTCCCTTGCTCTTTCATTCCCGAGTTCATTCTCCTCGTTCTTCAATCCGTTGTTCCTTCAATCCTTCAATCGGCCACGTCATCAATCGCTGCGTTCCCAAGAGCTTTCGTTAGTTCCCTCGCTCAGAGCGCGCGCGATAGCCACGCGCAAAGACAAAGGTCCCCCGTGTAGGCCACACCAGCTGTTGGGGCAAGTGCCGTTTGCGAGTGGGACCCGAGCGATGAAGGCTGGGAGGGCGCACCAACAGATGGGTGACCTGCACCGCGCCCGGCCGCCTTTGTCTCACCAGTGGCGATGCGGACACACCTCGTCAACGTTGCCCATTTAAGTCTGAGCCGACCTAGGTAGAGGCCGAGGACGGTTCAGATGTTCGCCACCGCTGGTGGTGGCTGTGAGCGGGAATGGAGCTGGGCTCGCTAAGCGCTGTGCCACCGCTCCTCAAACACACGCACTGACTCACGTGTGTACACTCACACACATACACGTGTGTACACACACACACGTCTACACAAACACGTGCACACACACACACACACGTGCACACACACACACGTGTACACACACACACACACGTGTACACACACACACGTCTACACAAACACGTGCACACACACACGTGCACACACACACACGTGCACACACACACGTGTACACACACACACGTGTACACACACACACGTGTACACACACGTGTACAAACACGTGTACACACACGTGTACACATACGCGCGAGGGCAAACATGAAGTGCTCGTAAAGAGCGGGCGGTAGGTGAAGAGGAGGGGGCGACGAGGAGGTGGGAGGTGTGGAGATGAGGGAGAGATGCGGGGGGGGGGAGACGAGGTGGTGGAGATGCGATGATGAGTTGCGATACGAGGTAGGGGAGAGGATTCGAAAGGTTGGGGAGACGAGGTGGAGACACGGAGACACGGTGGGAGGAGTTGAGACGAGGGGAGACGCTGCGAGGAGAGAGCGGGGAGCAGGGGGAGAGTGACATGGGGGGGGGGGGGGACGAGGAGATGTGGGGAGACGCGGACGACTCGAGGGACGTCGGGAAGACGAGTCCAGAGATGTGGGGGGGGGGGGGGGGGGCAGCAGCAAGGGACGAGCAGCAACCCGCGTCCACCGCAGCGGACCCCTGTGAAAGCGCCCCCCTTTGGCGAAGGGGGTCAAGGGGGATCCCTCTGTGCCGGGTGCGGGGCGAGGGGGCCGTCGTCTGCCGCCGCGCGAGTCGGAAATGAAACCCGGATCGCTCGAGTTTGCTCGCTTGTTGCTTAATTTACGGCTGTGTCCACTTCACCGCCACATCCACGGGCACACAGACTCCACCTGTGGCCTGTCACGTCCACGACCCCCCCCCCAACCCCCTCCTCTAACAACACACGCACGTGGACTCGCCCAGCCTCCCGGCTCCTGGTCGCGCTGGGTAAGCCACGAGCGGCGCAGTGGAAGGATCCACTCGGCCGCTGGTGGGGGGGGGGGGGTCACGTTGCTCTGCAACAATATTTACGACTAAACGACAAACACAGCCGCTCACGCGTGCGCAGAGTAACAGTAATTGCGTCGCAGCGTAACTGTGTTTGCCTGGCTCATAACGTATGGGTGAGTGAGCAAGTGAGTGTATGGGTGGGTGAGTCAACGGGTGAGTGGATGGGTGAGTGAGTCAAGGGGTGAGTGGATGGGTGGGCGAGTGAGCAGGTAAGTGGATGGGTGGGTGAGTGAGCGGGTAAGTGTATGGGTGGGTGAGTCAACGGGTGAGTGGATGAGTGAGTGAGTCAAGGGGTGAGTGGATGGGTGGGCGAGTGAGCGGGTAAGTGGATGGGTGGGTGAGTGAGCGGGTAAGTGTATGGGTGGGTGAGTCAACAGGTGAGCAGATGGGTGAGTGAGTCAAGGGGTGAGTGGATGGGTGGGCGAGTGAGCGGGTAAGTGGATGGGTGGGTGAGTGAGCGGGTAAGTGGATGGGTGGGTGAGTCAACGGGTGAGTGGATGGGTGAGTGAGTCAAGGGGTGAGTGTATGGGTGGGCGAGTGAGCGGGTAACTGGATGGGTGGGTAAGTGAGCGGGTAAGTGGATGGGTGAGTGAGTAAGCGGGTGAGTGGATGGGTGGGTGAGTGAATGGGTGGGCGAGTGAGTGGGTAAGTGGATGGGTAGGTGAGTGAGTGGGTAAGTGGATCGTTGGGCGAGTGAGCGGGTGAGTGGATGGGTAGGTGAGCGGGTAAGTGGATGAGTGGGTGAGTGAGCGGGTGAGTGGATGGGTGGGTAAGTGAGTGGGTGAGTGGATAGGTGGGTGAGTGAGCGGGAAAGTGGATGGGTGGGCGAGTGACCGGGTAAGTAAATGGGTGGGTGAGTGAGCGGGTGAGTGGATGGGTGGGCGAGTGAGTGGGCAAGTGGATGGGTGGGTGAGTGAGTGGGTGAGTGCATGGGTGAGTCAGTGAGTGGATGAGGGGATAGGTGGATGAGCCGGTGAGTGAGCGGGTGAGAGGGTGGCTGAGCAGGTGAAGCAGTTATGTGGAAGTGTCGCAGTTTCTCCCATTTCTTTTCACTAAAACGCAGTAATTTTACCTTCAATTGCGGTAAGTTCTTTGGATTGGCCGATAAGAATCGAGTGAATCATTCGCATTATTTTTTAGTTTTTTATTAATATTGCAGTGCGTTATTTGCAGTCGTGGTTGACATAACGTTGAGTTAACGCTGTCACTGCTGCTGCAAACCCTCAAGGGGAGAGACTGCTGCTGCGTGCATGCGGCTCGTCTGTGAACCCCGCTGGGGCCGCGACCACCATCAGCAGAGCGTAATGGTGACGAGCGGCCCCCAGGGGACCACGTGGGGATGCACGCGGGGGCTCGGGGCTCGTGGGGGCCCAGAGCCGGGGGCCGGGCCGCTCAGCAGCAGCTCCTGGCCCCCCCTCCCCCCGCACAGCAGCCCTGCACAGCCGCCCCCTTTGCTCCCTCTCGCTGGAGCAGAGCGAAGGGGTCCACGCTCTCCTCCTGCAGAGACACGGCGACAGGAGAGGGGGGTGGTGGTGGGGGGGGTGGGTACACAAAGGCGAGTGAGTGACGAGCGAGCGATGAGCGAGTGACGAGTGATGAGCGAGTGACGAGCGAGGTGACGAGCAATGAGCGAGTGACGAGCGAGCGAGTGATGAGTGATGAGCGAGTGACGAGCGAGCGACGAGCGAGTGACGAGCGAGCGACGAGCGAGTGATGAGCGAGTGACGAGCGAGTGATGAGCGAGTGATGAGCGAGTGACGAGGCGAGCGACGAGCGAGCAAGCGAGTGACGAGTGAGTGACGAGCGAGCACCTGCGCGAGGTCTCCTCCCTGCTGCTTCGTCGCCGGGCGGATCATGAACGCGTCGGCGAAGCGCGACGAGCGCAGGATGGCGGCCAGCTCAGCGTCCACCGTCACGGGCCGCCCGCCCTCAAACGACAATCAACCACGATCCACCATCAACCACCATCAACCACCATCAAGCACCATCAACCACCATCAACCACGATCCACCATCAACCACCATCACCCACCATCAAGCACCATCAACTACCATCAACTACGATCCACCATCACCACCATCAACTACGATCCACCATCACCCACCATCACCCAAAATCAACCACCGCCATCACGGGCGTCGGTGCCACCGGTGCCATCTCATTTCCCGCCGATGGCGCGCGGGGAACTGCGCCGGATAAACACGATGGGAGCCGCGGCAGGGGGTGGGACAGGGTGGGAGCAGGGAGGGGACGCGAGGGGGGTGGGGCAGGGTGGGAGCAGGGAGGGGACGCGAGGGGGGTGGGACAGGGTGGGAGCAGGGAGGGGACGCCAGGGGGGTGGGACAGGGTGGGAGCAGGGAGGGGACGCGAGGAGGGTGGGACAGGGTGGGAGCAGGGAGGGGACGCGAGGGGGGTGGGACAGGGTGGGAGCAGGGAGGGGACGTGAGGGGGGGTGGGACAGGGTGGGAGCAGGGAGGAGACGCGAGGGGGGTGGGACAGGGTGGGAGCAGGGAGGGGGACGCGAGGGGGGTGGGACAGGGTGGGAGCAGGGAGGGGACGCGAGGGGGGTGGGACAGGGTGGGAGCAGGGAGGGGACGCGAGGGGGGTGGGGAGGGAGGAAAGAGGCAAGAATTTAGGAAGGGGAGGTGGTGGGAGAAGAGGGCGGGAGGAGGGGGAGGACTCACGGGGAATGTGGAGTGGGCGTCGAAGGTGAACTCGTGCAGGCTGCCCTCGATGCCGCCGTTGTACACGACCTCCGCCCCCCCGGCCGCCACCGCGCCCGGCGGCACGCGGAACAGTCGGTAGGTCGCCGAGACGAACCGCGCCCCGCCTGCAACCACACGCAGCGTGGTGCGCGTGGTGGCAGGCGGGGCACAACAACAACAATAACAACAAACAACAGTCGTCATTTGTCACTAAGTGGTGGTAATATAACCATGGCGCTTGTGCCAGACCAGGTGCACTTTGAGGTCACGTGAAGTGTGGATGGCTCTCGCTGCTGGCAGGAGGTCACGGGAGAGACCCAGGTGCCGTGGGCTGACAGACGGGAATGACTGGCAGAGGCACGACCTGTGCGCCTCACTGTGCCATCTTGCTGCGTGTGAGCTGCCCACCGATCCGCTCAAGTTCCGGGAGGGGGTACCGAGAGGGGGGTACCGAGAGGGGGGTACCGAGAGGGGGTGCCGGGTGGGGGTGTCGGGTGGGGGTGGGACGCTCACCCATGTTCGCCTGCAGGTCGGGGGACACCTCGGTGAGGGTGGCGCTCACGAGCCGTGGACGCAGGAACCCGGCGGCGGCCGCCAAGGTCAGGAGGTCGCACCAGTAGAGAGCGCCGCCCAGACACTCACCTGCACGCAAGCACGCGCCGTGAAGGCCGGCGCGGCGCACGAGGGGGTGGTGCATGTCAGCGCTTCGGCCTGTCCCCGTGTCCGTGCCATCGTCCGGGTTTCGGCCGACGTCTCACCCCACAGATCCTTGTCCCTGCGGACGTCCTCGGTCAGCGTGCGGTCAGCGTAGATGTCGCTGAAGTAGAGCTCCCCGCCGTCCTGGCCACGCACGCCCCAGGGTGACACCGCCAAAGTATTTACGTCAGTTTTGTAACAAATGGTTTATTATTTCTTTATTATTCTGCTTATTTACCCAGGAAGGTCTGGGTAAATTATTTTCTCACGAGGGCTCTGCTAAGATTCCACAGGCGGGGGTGACGGAGTAAATCCACGGTGTGATTATTCAAATTTGGAGCCCGTGACGCCGGCACACGGTGGCTGACTCCTCTTCGCGTCACACCACGGGGCCCTTGACGTTCACCGCTCGCCAGACGGCGCACAGTCCGAGTGCCATGAGGTTAGAACAGCTGCAGTGATGCCAGGGCCGCCTGCTAGATTAGAACCGCAAACCCCTGCAAAGGTCATATCACCAACCTAAGTTGCTGAATGCCGGCACAAAAGCTCAAAACATAAACAGCCAGCAACAAACAGCACTCTTATCAAAGTTGTAAGTGGAGTGAGTTAGTGTGAGTGACTGGGTGGGTGGGTGAGTGGTCGGGTGAGTGAGTGGGCAAGCGTGAGCGATCATACCTTGAGAACCCGGAAGGCTTCGCGCAGCACTGGGCCCTTGTCTGGAGCCAGGTTCACAACGCAGTTCGATCTAGCACGGGCAGCAAAGACAAAAATCCCCCGTATAGCCTCAACATGCTATTGGGGCAAGTGTTGTTCGGGAGCACCTATTAAGGCCAGCACGGCACACGAGGGGGTGCTGTAAATGTATGTACACGAGTATTGGGGAGCAGTGGTGCAGTGGTTAGTGCACTGCGCTCACAGCCAACATTGGTGATTAATATCCTGTACTGGTCCTGGGCCTCCCGAGGTCAACTCAATATTAATCTAATACTTTTTTTCACCATTGGGGAGACAAAAGCGGTCAGTCGTGGTTCTGCCCACCCTACCAGCTTGTTCCGGCCTCGATAGGGTGCCCGCTAACAGCACTTGCCCACACAGTCTGTTGAAGGCTACACGGGGGACCTTCGTATTTGTGGGAGGCTCACACGATGACGTCGTAGGACTGGTCCTGCAGCCCCACGTCCCCGAGGCGCTCGATGTACCCCTCCAGGAACTCCACGTTGGGCCGAGAGAAGCCAAACAGCTTGGTGTGGTACTCCACGTAGCGCCGCGCCACCTCCAACTACAAATACAAAGATCCCCCACATCGCCACCAACAGGCTGCTGGAGTGAGCGCTGTCAGCGAGGGCCTATTAAGGCCGGCACGGTGCTTGGGAGGGGCGGGAGGGGGCGGTGACGTGGCCCAGCAGTAGCGCGTATGCTGCTCGTTGCAAAGGTTTGCGGTTCGAATCTAGCAGGCCTACCCTGGTTAATACCGCCGTGCGTATTAACCGTGCAAATACTACACGCCGTCTGCTTCGTGTAAAGTGGATGTTAAAGATCACATGACGCCATTCTAAAATGGACAAATCTGAAAAGTTACCCTGCAAATCACTCAATTGCGACCGCAGAAAATAGTGCACCCCACCCTGCTGGCAGCAGACTAATGTCCGCTTGCAGGCCGGGCGCTAAGTCACCTTGTGCCGCACAGGGACAGCAGCCACTGGGGACGCCCTTCGAATGTTTAGGATGAGATGCGACCAAAGGCGCTTTGCGTTGCCGAGGCATTGAAGCCAACGGCATTACAAATCGAACGATTATTCAAAATTCTAAGGAATCGCTGGAGAGTTGTCGGGGAAGATCGGGGGTTGGGGAGGGGGGTCACGTGGCCGAATGGTGAACCTGCTCGGGGGTCATGTCGATGCCAGTCACGTGACCATCCTCCCCGACCAGCTGACTCAGCGCGAAGCAATCCCTGCCGCTGCCGCTTCCCAGGTCCAGCACCCGGCAGCCGGACAGCTCCTCAGGCACCACCAGGCCACAGCCATAGTAGCTTCAACAACAACAACAACACGTCACCAACAACAACAACAACACGTCACCAACAACAACAACTGCTGCTTCACACGAGGCTTATCTAAACCAGCTCAAGCCTCCTGTCAATCACGTGACTTCCGTGTGGCCACTCCCGCTCTGAACCCCTCCACTCTCCCCGCCGCCCCCTGCAGCTCACCAATGCTCGTTCCTCCTCCATTCTCTTACCTGCCCTGCCCCTCTCCCCCCCAACATCTTGGCCCGGTCATCCCATCTCCTTCTCCCTCCCCTTGCTTCCAGGCGCTCCTCCTCCTCCTTACTCTCTGCTCCTCATCTTGAGCCTTGCCCTCCTCTTTGTCCGTCTTGGGGACTTCTGTTCCGGTTTCTCTTCCCTTTCCCCGCTCATCTCGCCCTCGTCTGTCTACCCACTGTGTCAGTTTCAAAGTCGTCTGTCTACCCACGGTGTGAGTTTCAAAGTCGTCTGCCTGAGCCGACTCGCGAGACAGGGAATTTTATGTAATATATTTTCGAGTTTTCGTGTGATGACGCAGCTATTTTTGTTATTTAATTTGTTTGCTTCATTGCAGTATTTGATCTCATCTCCCCTGGTTACACAAATCAAACTCCAGCTGGACACTGCTGCTGCTTGCGATGCTGACCGGGACACGACCTCGTCGTGGACGTTGGCCAGGGCGGCACGCACGGCGGGCGGCAGCGGCGTGGCCGGCGTCACGCACGCCTTCGTCTGCAGGTCGCCCTGGCTCTGCAGCCGCTTGCCGTAGTAGTGCTGGGACACGCGGGGACACGCGGGGACACAGTGAGATACAGTGAGACACAGCCACTCCCCATAGTAGTCGTGAGACACGCGGAGACACGTGGAGACACAGCCACTCCTCATAGTAGTGGTGAGACACGCGGAGACACGTAGAGACACAGCCACTAGGGGTCGGCACGGTTTGAACCGACTCAAACTGGTTTCAAATTGAGCAATCCAAACCAAACCAGCGACGACTGAACCAAACCAAACCAAAACCAAACCAAACTAAGCTAAACCAAACCTCTTAAGTTGGCTTGCACCAAACTAGTTTGAGCCGGTTCCACCCTGTCCGAGCCAAACCGAGTCGGTTTTCGTAGCCCCAAACCAAACCGAACCAGTTCAAACAGAGCCAAACCAAACCGATTTGGTTCGGTTCAAACCGCGGTTTGGTGGTTTGAGCCAAACCGTGCCGACCCCTAACAGCCACTCCTCATAGTAGTGCTGGGACACGCGGGGACACAGTGAGACACAGCCACTCCCCATAGTAGTGGTGAGACACGCGGGGACACAGCCACTCCCCATAGTAGTCGTGAGACACGCGGAGACACGGGCAGACACAGCCACTCCCCATAGGAGTGGTGAGACACGCGGAGACACGTGGAGACATGTGGAGAGACACAGTAAGATATGGAGACAGATTGATATGGAGATATACAGAGAGACAGAGATAGAGACAGAGACACGTGGAGGCATGTAGAAACAGTGAGACAGATTACAAGACAAAACATGCACAGAATAACAAATATAAACTTGTAAAGTAACGATCCATTGATTATTCACCCCTCGGAAACAGAAAATTCTGCGATTGAAAGGTCCAATTGTTCCTCCCGTAATTGAGTCGGTCGGTACACTCAGGCCCCAGGTTAGCAGCAGGTGGGTAGCTGAGTGGGTGAGCAGGTGGGCAGCTGAGTGGGTGAGTAGGCGAGCCGGTGGGTGAGCAGGTGGGCAGCTGAGTGGGTGAGTAGGCGAGCCGGTGGGTGAGCAGGTGGGTGTGCAGGTGTGTAGTTAAATGCGGGTGGGTAGATTAGTTGGTGGGTAGGTGAGTGAGTAGGCAAGTGGGTTGATACATTGGCGAGGGGGTGAATGGGTGACCGGTAGCTATGTGAGCAGATGGTTAAGCACGAGCGAGTTGGCAGGTGAACAGGTGGGTAGGTGAGCGGGTGGAAAGGCGGACGGGTGAGCGACTGAGTAGGTAAGTGAATGGGTAGGCGTGCAGGTAAGTAGCTGACTGTGTGGGTAGGTGAGCGGGTGGGTAGGTGACTGTGTGGGTAGGTGAGCGGGTGGGTAGGTGACTGTGTGGGTAGGTGAGGGGTGGTAGAGGAGGAGGAGGCTGCCTCTCACCTTCACGTCCTCGTGAACATCTCCCAGCGGGGACGCCTCGCTGGGTGTCGCCATATCGCGCGAGCTCCTGCACAGGGGACGCGGCGGTGAAGCTGAGTGGGGGGGAGAGTGGGAGAGAGAGCTCGGGGTGATAACTACGTCCTGCGAAGTGGTGTCGCGTTTCACAATTCTGACCCTGACAAGGTCACCCCAGTTGCCACATTCCAACCACAACCGTAACTCTCGCGCGCGCGACTATCAGCGCAGCTCCTCGTGTACAACTCTCACACCACACACGACATTCACACCGAACAACAAAACACGAGTCGCACACACAGCGCCAACTCGCAACACACGCAGCACGGAGCTCACAATCCGCAGCACGGAGCTCACAATCCGCAGCACGGAGCTCGCAAGCCGCAGCACGGAGCTCACAATCCGCAGCACGGAGCTCACAATCCGCAGCACGGAGCTCACAATCCGCAGCACGGAGCTCACAATCCGCAGCACGGAGCTCACAATCCGCAGCACGGAGCTCGCAATCCGCAGCACGGAGCTCGCAAGCCGCAACACGGAGCTCACAATCCGCAGCACGGAGCTCACAATCCGCAGCACGGAGCTCACAATCCGCAGCACGGAGCTCACAATCCGCAGCACGGAGCTCACAATCCGCAGCACGGAGCTCACAATCCGCAGCACGGAGCTCGCAAGCCGCCGCACGGAGCTCGCATCACCTCGCGTGGGGCCCCAGTGGCGTTGCTGGTGTAATGCGGGCGTAAGCGACCTTCCGGAGGTGACGTCACGGGGGGTGGAGTCATGTGACGTGGGGGGAAGGTTCGGGGCTTTAAGCGGGGAAACCGGAAGGGGAAGTTAGTCCGGTGGTGAATGGAAAAGGGTGAGGCCACGAGGGCGAACGAGAGGAGGGAGGCACCGCCGGCGAGCGGGGGCCGACCCCAGAGTACAGCCAGGAAGGCTGTGTGTTAGAGGCAGCGGTGTGGCTGCAGAGAGAGTCGCAGGAGCGACGAAGAGAGAGGAGAGTACAGCCAGGAAGGCTGTGTGTTAGAGGCAGCGGTGTGGCTGCCAGGAGGAGCTGCGGGGAGAGAGAGAGAGAGAGCAAGAAGCTGTGAGAGCTGCAGAGGGAGAAGAGCAGCAGCGAGTACAGCCAAGGGGGGCTGTGTGAGAGAAACAGCAGCGGAGCTGCTGTTGTGAATCGGGCCGACATTGGAGTCAGCACCGAGGAGAAGCTACCGAGTCAAGACAGCCGTGTGGGTGTACAGCACGAACCGAATAATAAAGGACACTGGGACAGACATCGTGCCCCAGTCGTTTATTACACTGTTGAGCGCCAGACCGGTCCGGGCGGCCCTTGCCAGAGCGGTCCATCCCGCTGGACTCTACCCGGGTTGTAAACTTCCAGCCCGAGACTCGCCTGTCCTCGCCTGCACTAACCCAGGGCCACAAAGCCCAACAAGGTCCCGGGATATGGTGGCCTGTGTCCTGTGTCCCTCAACCACCTGCCACTGTTTGGATAACACAGCAATAGCACTGGGGAGACAAAGGCGACCGGGCGTGGTGTTGGCCACCCAGCCGCTCGTGTGCCGTGCCGATCTTAATGGGTACTCGGGAACAGCACTTAGATCTTTGTCTGTCAAAGTAGTAAAACTCCACTCGCGCAGGGACAGAGAGAGGGCGACTCACACGTGCCAGGAGAGAAGGCAGCAGCAGTAGCACCAACTTCCCAAGCTCTGCGGTCCTCTATATACGAAGGTGTTAGCGACCAATTAATGAGTGTTTACATGCGGGAGACAACTCACGCATGCGAGGGGGTAACACTCTATCCCATACATTTGTAGTGACATAGAGTGGGTCACTAGGGCGCGTGGTGGTGCTGCTGGTTGCTGGCAGAGAGGGAGGAAGGGATGTCGGGAAAAGGTGACGGAGGGGACACGTGGGGTGGAGCCCAGAACCTTCTGGTAGGTTCCAGAAGTGGGCGTGGCCGTAGGCGGAGCCAGGCCACGCTGGGGTATAAAAGGGAGGTCCCGACTGTGGGTCGGGGTTGTCGTGTGGAATGGAACCCGTCGTGCCTCGTGCTCGTCCTCACCTCCTCGGCGTTGTTGGTCAGGCAGTGTGCCAGCTGTCCTGACCAAGTGTACAGTTATCGCCTGCGATAGCTGGAATAAACGAGAGTGCCTCCGACTACGAGTGTATCCGAAGTGATTCACGACACGTTATTGCTGTGCTGCCCTGTGCTGACGAGCCAGGGCACGGCTCGTCACCCTCGCCCACGGAGAGAAGGGAGGTTCGCAACGTCCGTGCGCGACCCACCAACTCTCGCTGCTGCAGCCACGCACACGGCCACCACCACCACCGCCCGAACGCCGGCGTGTGTGCCATGCTTGTGTGTGCCATGCTTGTGTGTGCCATGCTTGTGTGTGCAATGCTTGTGTGTGCCATGCTTGTGTGTGCCATGCTTGTGTGTACCATGCTTGAAAGCCGAGTTCGATTCCCGACCACAGCCAACGTCAGTGGCGAGTGGTGCCCGAACACGCACGGCCTGGGTCTGCCCTATGGCGACTCAGCCTTAAATGAGTAATCTGGTGCGGTGTGTACAACTTCGGCACTGGGGAGACAAAGGCGGACGGGAAGGATGGTGCTTCCCACCCACACCACCCTCCTCCTGCGTCGTGTCAGCCTTAATAGGTGCTGCGCGCTCATTCGACTGTGTTGGTGTGTCCATTCCACATTCCTGTGGCGGGAGACAGGAGAGGCAAAACCCTCCCCCTGTCCCCCCCCCCCCGCCCCCTGTCCCCCCCTCTCCCTGTCCCCTCCTCTCCCCCTCTGTCCCCCCCCCCTCTCCCTGTCCCCCCCTCCCCTCCTCCCTGTCCCCCCCTCCTCCCCCTGTCCCCCCCCTCCTGTCCCCCCTCCCCTCCCTGTCCCCCCTCCCTTCCCTGTCCCCCCTCCCCTCCCCCTGTCCCCCTCCCCCCCTGTCCCCCCTCCCCCTGTCCCCCCCTCCCCTCCCCCTGTCCCCCCCTCCCCCTGTCCCCCCCTCCCCCTGTCCCCCCCTCTCCCCCGTCGCTTTCATTACCTGCGGTCGGGATCGATGCCAATTACGAACGCCTCACACTCGGGCGCTGGTGATTGGCTCATCACGGGCACGTGGTCACGTACGTGGCCCAATCGCGATCCTCAGCGACGACCAGTGGCCTCGACGTCACAAGGTGGGCTCTACGGCCGCCATGTTGGTTCAGTGTCGTGTGCCCGGGAGCGGCGCGTGACGTTACCCGTGACGTCTTCGTGACGTCATCCCGTAGAGGAGTCGAAGCGGCGCGCACCCCCACGTAAGATGGCCGCGTTGGCAGCGCGAGAACGCGGTCCGGTCTGATCAAGGGGTCCCCCGTGGGGAGGAAGGCGGAGCAGGGAGCCCGACTCTCCCCGCGTCTCCTCGCGCCCCTCCGCGTCTCCCCGCGTCCCCCCCCCAAGTCCCAGTCCCCTCCCTCTCCGAGGCGGCCCTGCGAAGTTGGCGGCAGGGACCCCCACGACTTGAACCCCGAGCTCCCTGCAGCCTGCACCGCGTCTCGCCATGGGCCCCTCTCTCGTGCTGCTGCTGCTGCTGCTCCGCCCGTGCGCCGGTGACCCTGGCGAACTGGGGGAGCACTACAAGCGGGAACACAGCATCGTCAAGCCCTACCAGGGTGCGTGCCGACCCCACGCGGGTCCCCTTGACGACTCCACACGGGTCCCCTTGACGACCCCACGCGGGTCTCCTTCAACATGTTGATGGTGCTCTTGATGATTCTGTTGATGTCGGTGCTAACGAAGGCAGCATGGCTCTGCGAGACGTGATGTTGATGATGGTGCCGGTCATGGTGATGTTGATGCTCTTCATGTAGGTGCTGGCTCGGGCAGCATGGCCCTGTGGGACATGGCCGGGAGCACGATGGTGACCAGCCAGTACGTGCGGCTCACGCCCGACCAGCAGAGCAAGCAGGGGCGCGCTGTGGAACCGCGTGGTGCGGCACCCGGCACACAGCTGCACCCAGCTGCACCAGCTGCACCCACCCAGCTATCTCGTTCTTTACACCAGGGCCCATGGCAATCACACTACCCCTCTAACCTATGACCCCTGTGCTTCCCCGTCCTCTGTGGCCGCGCCCGACCCCCAGCCGTGCTACCTGCTGGACTGGGAGCTGCACGTGCAGTTCAAGGTGCACGGGCACGGCAAGAAGAACCTGCATGGGGACGGCCTGGCGCTGTGGTACGCGATGGACCGCATGCAGCTGGGTACGTGCCGTGCCCGTTGCGCACCGGGCGTTTCAACGCCGTCGCCAGCCGCGCCAGTATTTGGTGGTGTTGCCGTCATTGCTGCTATTGTTGTTTACAGCCTCAGCAACCTGATGTGTGCGGTGTCCTCCACGCTGCATCACCCACCGGTCTCTGTGATTCCCCCCCCCCCAATCACATCATCCATCCCGAACGCGAAACCTCCACCTTCTCCACACGCCACTCCTCACCCATGCCCCCCCCCCCACAAATGTCAAGCATCACCTGATCCCCCTTTCTGATCCCCCTTCCTGATCCCCCTTCCTGATCGCCCTTCCTGATCCCTGTTCCACACCATCACCCTCCAAACCCCACCACCCACCTATCACCCTTCTGACATCTCATCGCCCATCGTCCACAAAACCCACCGCCCACCACTTCACCCATCTCCCACCTGACCGCGCTTCCCACAGGACCCGTGTTTGGAAACAAAGAGAACTTCCGAGGGCTGGGGATTTTCTTGGACACGTACTATAACGAGGGGAAGAAGCACGAAGTGAGTGGTGTCCTCGTGCCCTTCCCTCCCCCCGTCTCACCGTGCTCCTGTCCGTGTTGCCCCGTCTCCTCTCCACACCCCTCCCCCCACCCCTCCCCCCACACCCTCCGCATCCCCCCCCCCACGAACCCCCCTCGACCCCTCTGCCCCCTACCCCACCGCAGGCAGCGTGTTCGGCAGCCGAGATTTCTTTCGCGGGTTAGGCATTTTTATTGACACCTACGCCAACAACCTTAAGGACGACACAGTAAGTGCCCCCCCGCCACTCCCCGCTGCGACTCTCGTCTACGCTCTCCCCCTCTCCGTTTGGCACCACCTTTCCCTGCCTGCTGCTTGGTTTGGTGAAACATCCTCAGCCCTGGAAGGTGTCAATTTCCCCTTTGGTTTTTCTTGTAACGAAACATTCGGCTTGCCTAACCGCCCCTGCGCGAGCGTGCCGCGTGAGCTGCTTGCGCTAACGGAGCGCCGACGGTATAACTGGGTGTGCGGGTGATGCTCTTGGTTGGTGGCTTGATGATTTGGTGAGCGAAACCTTTATCCGGCGGTGAGTATCTGCGTGTGTGTGCGCATGTGCGTGTGTGCATTCTTGGTTTCCCCGGGATCGTCCTCTTGGTGAGTGAGGAGGCAGCTGCCGACATAAAAGTCCCAGTTATTCTTAGCTGCGTAATAATAACAACACTAATACCAGTTCAACACTCAAGACTGCATTTAATCATAGTTTGTGTGTGTGCATTTGCACCGTGCGTACGTATACCCGATGGGGAGCTCTTGTGCAGTGATTTGCGCACTGCGCGACGGACGCGGGCAAACAGTTGGATTTGCGCTCAAGGTCGTCATCCGTTTTGAATATTTGAACCCATCCTGGGCCTCCCCTAGGTCGATTCGGCCTTAAATGAGTGGCTCGTGCGGTATGCTAGCATCAGCATTGGGGAGACAAAGGCAGCCGGGTGTGGTGCTGGCCACCCAAGACCATTTTCGCCGTGCTGGTCTTAATAGTTGCTCGCTAACAGCACTTGGCCCACAACCCTTTTTTTACTCAATTGAGACTAAACATAGCAATCATTGCCCCCTTTTGCTGACAAATGGCCCAGATCACTCTTGCAAATGAGACTCACAGTATATTGGTCTGTAAGTTCTCATTCTGGTTTGTAGTGGCGCGTGTGGGCTACACGGGCAATCTCGGTTGTGTGTCCCCGTGTGTGTGTGCCCGTGGCAGCGCGTGTTCCCCTACATCTCGGTGATGGTGAATAACGGCTCCTTGCGCTACGAGCACGAGAAGGACGGCAGCAGCACGGAGGTGGCGGGGTGCGCTGCCGCGCTGCGCAATGTCAACCACGACACCTTCCTCTCCGTGCGCTACTCCGCCCAGCGACTCACGGTACACACACGCTACACACACGCTACACACACGCACGCACACATCACAAAGATCCCTCGTATAGCCTTTAACGTGCTGCCACCTTTGTCTCCTCAATGTGCTGATGTTTATACACGGCACCAAGTACTTAAGGCTGAGTTGACCTCGGGTATGGCCCAGGACTGGTCCAAATATTTGCTGCCACTGATATCATTGGTCCCGAGCGGGAATCGAACTCGGGTCGCCGGGTTTGTAGCACGGTGGTGCTTACCACTGCGCCGCCATACACGGAAGCACACACGCACGGTACACACACGCACGATACACGCGTGATACACGCACGCACATACACGGTACACACGAGAGACAGAGAATCGTCCCGTGAATGCAATCGCGTCCCCTGTGAAATGACATGATTGGGGTGGGATGGGGGGGATCGGGCGAATCGTTACACGGCTGGCCGAGGTTTGGGCGGTGCCTCTAACCCCGATTCCCTCTCCCCTTGTCGCTCACTCAGATTAAGGTCGACGTGGACGATAAGGGCGAGTGGCGCGACTGTGTGGACGTGCCAGGCGTCCGCCTCCCCACCGGCTATTACTTCGGCGCCTCCTCCGCCACCGGAGACCTCTCAGGTGAGTTCCACGCGTCACCGCTCACTCGTGCGCTCACGACTCACTAATCCTTGTGGTCACGCCCTCGATCAGTGGTTCATTCACCTGTGCACACAATCACTTTCTCACCGCCTCGCTCACTTGTGTTCTCACTCACTGGCTCACCCCTGAGCTCGCCAAACTGATCGCTCATCATCTTGCTCACTCGATAAGCTTACTCACCTCCCTCACCTTTATGCTTGCTTGCCTGCTTCCTCACCACCTTGCTTACCATCTCATTCACCTGCCTGATCACCAGCTTGCTCACCTGGTCGCTCACCTGCCCGCTTACCTGTGCATCGGCGTGTGTGTGTGCGCGCGCAGATAACCACGACATCATGTCGATGAAGGTGTACGAGTTGAGTGTGGAGCACACCCTCGAGGAGATGCAGTTCGACTGGAGCTCCGTGGAGCCGAGTGCCGAGTTCCCCCACCATGCCCGTGAGGAGGGGGGGCTCGGTGGGGATGGGTAGCGGAGGGGAGGACGAGGCTCGTGATTGTGTCTTTGTTTACACACACGCACACAAAGTCTGTTAAAGACTAGATGGGGATTACGTGTGTGCGTGTGTATATGTTTCCGATTGTACAGTGGTGTGTACGTGCATACATGTATACACGTGTGTGGACACGGATGGTGGTGGTGCAGTGTTCCGAGTTTAATTCCCGCTCAACATTGGTGACAAATATCTGAACTGGTGCTGGGTCCTCACTTGGTCGACCCAGCCTCAAATGAGTACTTGGTGCGGTGTGTGTTGGCCACCCACCCCCTCGTGCGCTGTGCCGGCTTTCATAGGTGCTTGCTAACTGCACTTACCCTAAGAGTGTTAAAAGGCTACATGAGAGGTCTTTGTGCGTGCACGTCAGGTCTCTCCGACGAGCCCAGCTACCGGAACGAGCCGCTAAGCGGAATCAAGGTGTTCCTCCTCGTCTTCTTCGGACTCATCGGCATCGTCATCTGTGCCGTCGTCGCTGTCATCGTCCTGCAGAAGCGGCAGGAGCAGAGCCGCAAGCGCTTCTACTGACCCCGGGGGTCGGGGGTCAGCTTGGGGTCGGCGTAGGGCGGGGGGAGGGCAGCTCGGTGACTTGCTCGGAAGCGAGGAGGCGATGCTGCCGACTGCCCCAGACCGCCGGGCAGGGCTCCGAGATCTGGTGTGGGCTTTGGTTTCTGGATTCGCATTGATTTGGATTGGGGATCTGGATTCCGGGTCTGGTTTTAGAGGTCTGGTTGAGGATCTGGATTAGAGATCTGGTGTGAGTAATTGCATTGAATTGGGGATCTGGATATGGGATCTGGCTTCCAAGATATGGTTTGGGGAACTGCATTGATTTGAGGATCTGGATTAGAGATTTGGTTTGGTGATCTGGATTGGGGTTCTGGTTTAGGGATATGGCTTGGGGGGGAGGGATAGAGCGTAGTGGTCCATGACTTTGGCTGCGTCTGATTGGCCGAGTGTGCGATTGAGTGGAGGGAGGGGGCGATGGTGAGTGGGGGAGTGTTGTGAGGAGCTGTGAGGTGGGTTGTTGTGGGAGGTGTGATGCCGCAGTAAGCTTAATCTCTTCCGTCATTATCTCCGGAATTTTTAGGCCTTAGCTGGTGGGGCAGTTGAACTGATTTATTTTCGCTTCTTTAAAAGTTTCCACAGAGGACAAATATTGTCGAATGAGCGGTGAGGAGGGTTAGGAAGCCACGATGGTCGGGGTGAGGAGCTTGAAGTGGACGTGAAAAGAGTCTTATGACTGCGTCTGCGTGTCAATCATTGGGCCCCCCTCTTGTTTTGTCGTTTTAACGTGGAGTGGTCGCATCGTGCGCTGTGCACCCACCGTGCCGTGCTCTGCCAGATCCCGCAGCTGCTGCTGCATGGCAAACTGCGACCTCCAAGTTCTGACCAGACCATGTCCACCACTATCTGCTGTTCGACTCTCAGAGACAGACCCATAGACTGGTATAGCGACCCAGAGATTTACATCGAGGCCTATACACTCACACAGAGACTGTAGACTCGCACACGAACCCATAGGTCTGCCAGAACAGCATCCCACCACCGGAGACCACCCACATGCCTGTCTCGGTGGCCGCCCGTCCACGCATCCCACCCAGAGCTGACGTTTTTGCAGAGTTCACATCTACAACACGGACGCTGTCTATTTTCAGATCTGTAAAATGATGGGAAACCCCATCACAACAGAACAATCGATGCAGCCGGAAACAGATTTAACGGCACATGGAGGTGCGCTGCTTTGCGTGTCCAGACACCGTCGACTTTGTTCAGACCACGGCACGGCCACGTTCTCTCAACTCTCTGGGCTGGCGCTTCCAAAACGACAATGGCCATACAAGTTCAGCTCTTCTGAGCCAGTGGTCTGGATACGTCCGAAATCTTTACACACGCGATGCTGCACCACCTTCATGACTTGTCAAATCCGCTCGCACCGTTTCCAATGACAAACCCAACGGTGAAGCCCATGCGAGGTCAAAGGTGGTGGGGTGGGGAGGTGTCTTGCTGGCGGTCGGGGGCGCCACCTCAACGCGGCAGCTCGTGCCGTTCGTATCGCCCCGTGCTCCCTCCTCACGAGCCCCCTCCTCACGAGCCCCCTCCTCACGAGCCCCCTCCTCACGAGCCGCCCGTTTAATTTCTCAGCCGGGGGATTCCTATCTCACCGAATATTTCCTGGCTCGCCGCCTGACTGGGGTAGGTGGCACGGGACTCGTAGCCGCGGGCAAAGCCACCAGCAGGGGAGGGGGCAGCAGAGGGGGCCGCTCCACCCTGGACGTCGCACAAGGGGGCTCCACGACGGGGCACCCTGCCCCGGAGATTCCTGGAACCCTTGGGTGGCCGCGGTCACAGCGGTGGGGCGGGGGTGGGGGAGCCAACCCCTCTGTCAGGTGGAACCGTCCCCGAGTCGCGCGCGCGGAAGGACGCGCTGCTGCTGTGTCGTCGCCTTCGCTGCCACTGCTGTGAATATTCGCAAATGCACTGAACTCCCCCCACCCCACCCTCACGGATGTGAACTTTTCGAATCGGCTGCGGCCCCCAGTGGGGAGCGCAATGTGCCTTAACTCCGCGTTGTCGCAAAAATTCCACGATGCCGCGACCGCGCTCCCTGCGCCGCCACCGCTCCTCACGCTCGGGCTCGGTGGTGCGGCTGGCGCGGGGCCGGTGCGACCTGGGTCGTCGCGACCTGCGACCTGGGTCGTCGTGATCTGCGAACGGAGCTTCGGGCCCCGGCCGAGGAAGGGGCGTCAGAGGGTCGTGGGGTGTCAGAGGGTCGTGTGGCCTCACCCCGAGGGCCGCTGCGAGCGAGGGTCCTAGGCCGACGAGAGCGGCGGTTTTGAAATGCAACAAAAAATCTAAACGCAGCGGTCACATTCTATTTTTGGTACAAATCTGATATACGGGCAAGTGGGTGGATAGCCTGGAAATTTTGAGAGTAGGGTAGGGGGGTGGGTAGCCTAGTCGTGTGGGTGAATAGGGTAGGGGGTGGGTGAGTATGGTAGGGGGGGGTAGCCTAGTGCTGTGGATGAGTATGGTAGGGGTGGGTGGCCCAGTTGTGTGGGTGAGTCGGAGAGGGGGATGGGTAGGTGTTGAATGTAGGTAGGTGGGTAAGGTAGGTCGGTGGATGGTAGGTGGGAGGGGTAGCTTGGCTCGTGTGGGTACAGAGGTGATAAGGTGGGTGTGTAAGTAATTGATTTGATTTTAATGGATAATCTTTTTCACAATGACAATAATCGCGCTTGTGGAGTCTGATCACCTTCGTTGTACATGCATCGACTCGCCTGCTCTCGCACGCACGCCCCGATGCACGAATCACGATTGCAAGAATCGATGTCAATCAAATATGCATTCTATTTATATATACCTAGTAGGTAGATAGAGTGGGTAGGTGGGTGGACAGGTCCGTATATGGTTGGGTAGGTACGCGGGCGCACCGGTGGACGTAACCCATCTCTGGGTGTCGTTTGAGATCTGTTTACACAGCTCCGGTTTTTCTCAAAGTTCAATAAACGTACCCCGTGCCATACACCATCTCCTCTGCTTGGATTCATCATCGGCCCCGCGCGACACGCAGCGCTGTCGCGTGCGCCAACCCGCCCGGGCAGCGTAAACAACCGTGCCGGCGTTGACATTGAGCTGCCAGGCGTCTCCTTGGGCCCACGGAGCCAAGGCCTCGCCGTGCCGCCAGCGCTGGCGGTGTCTCCAAGGACGGACGAGGAGTGACGCTCAACGCTGGCTCCTCATCCACTGTTGTTCCGGTCCTTTGAGCAGAGCAGCTCAAGAGCAGCAGAGTCAATGAGCATTGCGGCATCGGCGCTCTGCTCCTGTTTAGAGCCCTGCAGAGCCAGTGGTAAATGATCCACATTCCTATGCCAGGGGCGAGTATCCCCATAGGGTAACCACTGTTGACTTCCCCCACTGGTAGTCATTTGAATGACCCCGGAGGAAGGGATAATGGGCTGAGCCAACTCCCTACCTATCAGGGTTTGAACTCGCGACTTGAGTGCGAGCGGTGAAATCTCCCGCCAAGTCACCCATCTGGTTCGGAAAAGTTTAGGGCAGTTATTACCGACAATTCGTATCACTGGCAAAGGCTGCCGAAATATTCTGCATTGTAAAACTAATCCCATAGCTGCTGTCCCTCGCATAAATCACATGACTGCACAAGGATGTGTATACTCTTGACCAATCACAGTTTATCTTTTCGATAAACTCTGTGGGCCCTGGGCAGACTCCACGCCGTCACTCTACCACGGCCATACCAAGTCACGGTAAACAAGTTGCCGGTGACAGTTGCTGACGAACGCCCGAGAGGATCACGGTCCTTGTGGACGAACCTGGAGGCTGGCATCACAAGCGGCTCGGAGCAGCCGGTTGGTACGAACCACGATGGCCACAGCCCCCAGAGACACGAGGCAACGTACGGGGGTCACACCGGGGCCTCGCTGTAGCGCGTTGGCCGCTCGTTGCAGAGGTTCGCGGTTCAAATGCAGCGCCCGCCCTGATTAATACTGCGGGCGTATAAACCATGCAAATACAACGCGTCTGTAGATTCCGTTTATTTTTTGTGAGGCCCATTGAGCCGAGCAGCTACATTTTTGTTCCAACGGTCACGCAGCCAAAACGACTTCGTCCGCTCAACAGTGCACGTCAAAGATCCCATGGCGTCATTCCCAAGAGCAGGCCGTTGTGTGCCGACGTCACGGATCACATTCACCACGTTTGAATAATTAAACCGGAAATTTCTCGATGGGAATGTACGTGGCAATGATTGCCCCCTTCCTGCAAAGACTTGGCAGGACCCTCCTCAAAAAATGTCACGAGGGTAAACGAGCGCAACACTCATCCCTACGGCACTCTTCGGGACTCTGGGCTCAAAGTCACAAATAAAGTTCGACACTCGTGCCGCACGAGCCCGCGCAGGTTTCCGCACACGACCACCAGAGATTCCACTCCGTTAGTTGCGTCGCGTTTTTCTGTAAAATGAGACTTGGGAGGCGAGTGAGAGCCGACCTCGCGTGGAACGATCGTGCGCACCACCAAATGTACAATTGCTTGTTTTTTTTACAGTGTACAGCATAGTTGTACTGTACATGCACCTGTTTTGACTTTGCATGTGACCGGGTGGCATATGCATGTACAGTTTTACACGTATGCTTTGCACGTACAAGTTGACACGGATGCGTGGCGATGACGCCTTCGTGCTCCCGTGCGTCTTCAATTCCAGTTGACATCGTCGTGAGACTCGAACTCTCTCCCAGGCCCATGAGCGGTTTGTCTCAGCGAGGCGACGCCTGTATTTACAAACAATTAAGGAAACTATAATTTTAACGCCTCTCTTAGGTCGCTATAACGAAACCAACGATACAAACATTCCGCGCGGACGAGAGAGACCGTGCAAGAGAGAGGGTATGGATGACACCGACGGTCACACGGACTCGAGAAGCCAAACGAAATTAATAAATTCTTAGAATGGAACCTGTCGGCCCCCAATCCGGCAATTCGTGGAATCGCTGAAGGGTGAATAGTTCCGTGGTCTGGGTGGAGGGGGGGCGGCCGCTACTTGAGCAGGTGGTTGAGTTGATCGAGGACGTTTGAGGAGATCTCAACGCTGGGGTGGGGGGTTGGGGGATGGTGGGGGGAGAGACGGGACATCACGGCGAGTGAGTTGGAGCGTGGGTGAGTGGTACTTATTATTTATTATTGCTCCGCAGTATGAATCAGGGCGGCCGCTGGATTCGACCAGTGAACTTCTGCAACAAGTGGTGAATGCACTTCCACCGGGCCACATCACCACTACCGTGTGTGCACGCCAAGGTCAACTCAGCCTCAAATGAATCCCTGTGGTTTTGTGAATGTGCATGTGCGTGTACACAGGAGCGGTGGGCAGTGGTTAGCACACCGCATTACAAACCCTAAGACTGAGTTCTAATCCCAGCCACGTCTAACATCCGTGGTCAGTGATACCTGAACACGTCAGGGGCCTTCCCGGGGTCGACTCAACTTGAAATGAGTACCTGGAATGGTGTGTATAAACATCAGCACTGGAGAGACAAAGGTGGCCGGGCGTGGTGCGTTATACACCACCCCCTTGTGCGCCCTTAAGAGGTGCTGCTCGCTCACGGCCTGTGTAGGCTACGCGGGCAATTGTCACCCTGACGTTTGTGTCTGCACGGACGGCTGACGCTACTCACTTTTTCTGTATGGACTCCTGCCTGTGGACACGCGCACACACACGCACGTACACACACACGCGCGTACACACACACGCGCGTACACACGCGCACACACACACGCACACACACACACGAGACTCAATGTTAGCGATGCTGCTCATCACGAGCAGTGCACGTGTATGCGTCACAGTGCCAGCGTTGGTAAGCGACGTACAATCACGTATACGCGCGTAAACACGCACATGTAATCAAGGACACGAGCACACGCACGCACGTACTGGTATTGGAGATGCGACGTTATTATCTGCATCTTTTTCATGTTCTGTAAAACACACACACGAGTCGTGCTCACGGAGAGTGCACTCTCACCGACATCGTCACCGTCGTCACCACCATCACCACCTCCACGTGGCAGGTGGAAGCTCTCCGCTCGTCAATATCGACGCCAAGGTTTCTCTCGGCGGCCGTCGACAGCCCAAGGGCAGCGGACGCGAGGTCGCGTGTGCGGCCCCCGCCCCACAAACACCACCCCACAAACACCGCCTCACCTCCACGCGCGCTGCAGGGACCCGCGGCCCGCATCTCCACTCGTCGGCGTGGACTTTTCGGATGGCTACTCGACTGGCATTAATTTGTAAAAGGTCGCGTTTAAATCGATTGGTTTGCCCCTGTGATGTCATGAATGCCATTGACTTGTTGTGAGAACTGTTCTCCGACTCACCCGGTAAGCGAGCTGGAACAATCGTAATTGGCCCATTCAACGCGAGTGCTTAATTTGTTTGGCTCCGTCAGGTGGTGGAGGGTTACCAGGCAATATATTTGGTCGGATCATTTCGTGGCCTGACCAGAAAATCAATTGTGAATTATAGCCTCACCTGAGAGCGGAGACTCTCTACACTTGAGAACCCGGTTCAATCGCAGGCAGCGTCTGCGACCCGGCTTTGAACCCAGCGTCTCAGCCGGCTGAGCATCACTGACCCCTGAGACACTCGGCCACCTCGGAGCCGATTTAGAAATTGGATCATCGTCCAATGAAGTTGGCCGACTGAGTTGTGGCCGGGTGGAGTTGCCGTGGTCGAGTGAGTGGTTGTGGCGGGGTGAGTGGTTGTGGCGGGGTGAGTGGTTGTGGCGGCGTGAGTGGTTGTGGCGGGGTGAGTGGTTGTGGCGGGGTGAGTGGTTGTGGCGGGGTGAGTGGTTGTGGCGGGGTGAGTGGTTGTGGCGGGGTGAGTGGTTGTGGTTGTGGCGGGGTGAGTGGTTGTGGTTGTGGCGGGGTGAGTGGTTGTGGCGGGGTGAGTGGTTGTGGCGGGGTGAGTGGTTGTGGCGGGGTGAGTGGTTGTGGCGGGGTGAGTGGTTGTGGCGGGGTGAGTGGTTGTGGCGGGGTGAGTGGTTGTGGCGGGGTGAGTGGTTGTGGCGGGGTGAGTGGTTGTGGTTGTGGTTGTGGCGGGGTGAGTGGTTGTGGTTGTGGCGGGGTGAGTGGTTGTGGTTGTGGCGGGGTGAGTGGTTGTGGTTGTGGCGGGGTGAGTGGTTGTGGTTGTGGCGGGGTGAGTGGTTGTGGTTGTGGCGGGGTGAGTGGTTGTGGTTGTGGCGGGGTGAGTGGTTGTGGTTGTGGCGGGGTGAGTGGTTGTGGTTGTGGCGGGGTGAGTGGTTGTGGTTGTGGCGGGGTGAGTGGTTGTGGTTGTGGCGGGGTGAGTGGTTGTGGTTGTGGCGGGGTGAGTGGTTGTGGCGGGGTGAGTGGTTGTGGTTGTGGCGGGGTGAGTGGTTGTGGTTGTGGCGGGGTGAGTGGTTGTGGTTGTGGCGGGGTGAGTGGTTGTGGTTGTGGCGGGGTGAGTGGTTGTGGTTGTGGCGGGGTGAGTGGTTGTGGTTGTGGCGGGGTGAGTGGTTGTGGTTGTGGCGGGGTGAGTGGTTGTGGTTGTGGCGGGGTGAGTGGTTGTGGTTGTGGCGGGGTGAGTGGTTGTGGTTGTGGCGGGGTGAGTGGTTGTGGTTGTGGCGGGGTGAGTGGTTGTGGTTGTGGCGGGGTGAGTGGTTGTGGTTGTGGCGGGGTGAGTGGTTGTGGCGGGGTGAGTGGTTGTGGTTGTGGCGGGGTGAGTGGTTGTGGTTGTGGCGGGGTGAGTGGTTGTGGCGGGGTGAGTGGTTGTGGCGGGGTGAGTGGTTGTGGCGGGGTGAGTGGTTGTGGCGGGGTGAGTGGTTGTGGTTGTGGCGGGGTGAGTGGTTGTGGTTGTGGCGGGGTGAGTGGTTGTGGTTGTGGCGGGGTGAGTGGTTGTGGTTGTGGCGGGGTGAGTGGTTGTGGTTGTGGCGGGGTGAGTGGTTGTGGTTGTGGCGGGGTGAGTGGTTGTGGTTGTGGCGGGGTGAGTGGTTGTGGTTGTGGCGGGGTGAGTGGTTGTGGTTGTGGTTGTGGCGGGGTGAGTGGTTGTGGTTGTGGTTGTGGCGGGGTGAGTGGTTGTGGTTGTGGCGGGGTGAGTGGTTGTGGTTGTGGCGGGGTGAGTGGTTGTGGTTGTGGCGGGGTGAGTGGTTGTGGTTGTGGCGGGGTGAGTGGTTGTGGTTGTGGCGGGGTGAGTGGTTGTGGTTGTGGTTGTGGCGGGGTGAGTGGTTGTGGCGGGGTGAGTGGTTGTGGCGGGGTGAGTGGTTGTGGCGGGGTGAGTGGTTGTGGCTGTGGCGGGGTGAGTGGTTGTGGCTGTGGCGGGGTGAGTGGTTGTGGTTGTGGCGGGGTGAGTGGTTGTGGTTGTGGCGGGGTGAGTGGTTGTGGTTGTGGCTGTGGCGGGGTGAGTGGTTGTGGCGGGGTGAGTGGTTGTGGCGGGGTGAGTGGTTGTGGCGGGACAGTGATGAGGGCAACACGGACTCACATCTTCAGATCTCAGGAGGGCATCCTCTTGGGCGGCCATGTTGCGTGCTGCCTGACCCAGGAGCTACACACGACACACCACACATCACATCACACACACAATACAACACCACACATCACACACCACACACACCACACTTGTTACACACCACACTCACACATCACACAATACAACACCACACATCACACTGCTTACACACCACACATCACACACACCACACAATACAACACCACACATCACACACCACACACACCACACTTGTTACACACCACACTCACACATCACACAATACAACACCACACATCACACTGCTTACACACCACACATCACACACACCACACAATACAACACCACACATCACACACACCACACATCACACTGGTTACACACCACACTAACACATCACACAATACAACACCACACATCACACACCACACTGCTTACACACCACACATCACACACACCACACAATACAACACCACACATCACATCACATACCACACATCACATCACACACCACACATCACATACACACCACACAATACAACACCACACAGGTTATACTGCACACACAACACAAACACCACTCACGCGACGCGCTATCCCACTGCAGTACAATGACGGTCACCGACTATGTCAACAGGAACATGTGTCCCGTCTCTCCCTGTCCCCCCGTGCCGTGTCTCCCCGTGTCCCCGTGCCGGGTCTCCCCAGGTTGTCCCCCCGTGCCGTGTCCCCGTCACCTCGGCGCTGCGGGACCCCTTGAGGATCTGCCGCGAGAGGGAGACGAGGTCCGCGGTGCCGGACGCGACCTTCTCGCCCAGCAGCGACTTGGCCGTGACGCCGAACGGGCCGGGACCCGGAGCGGGAGCCGCACTCGCCATCCCCCCCTCCTCCTCCTCCCCCTCTTCTCCTCGCCCCACTCCCCCTCTCCTCCCACTCGTCCTCCTCCCACTCCTCTCCTCGCCCCACTCCCCCTCTCCTCCCACTCGTCCTCCTCGTCCTCCTCCTCTTCTTCCCCCTTCCTCTCTCACTCTTCCTTCGCCTACACCGCGGGGACCGCGGCCATTTGCGCCGTCAGCCACGGGCGGGGACCGCGTCAAACTGCCTCGCCAGAGGAGTCCCCCCCGCCGCCCCCCCACCCCCCGCCGCCCCCCCGCCCGCCGCCCCTCCCCCTTTTTCTGTCGTTTCTCACCGAGAGTTTAGTCCGACTTAGTTGTTTAGTCATCGACCATTCTCAACAACTCCAACACGCGAATATCCCGTGTGCTCTGTGTGTACGTTGAACTTCTTTCGCACCGTACGTAGTCAACCGTGTTAATCGGAGGTGTGAGGAAAGGACAACAAACTACACAACAACAACAAACTACACAACAACAACAACAAGCTACACACAACAAGCAGCTCTGGGTGTACGAATTGTTATTCTGAGTCTGTGTGCATTTAACTAAAAACAAACACACCCGCCAGTAAAGTCTGGCACTGCTGATGAGGCATTGAAGGTCGAAACCGGTACAAGGGTTTTGGTCATTGATGTGTGGAGTTTGTTGTTGTAGTAATCGGCGAAGTATGGATGGGAAACACGCACTGTGGCAAAGAGCAGGGAGGAGCAGAGGGGAGCAGAGAGGAGCAGATGGGAGCAGAGAGGAGTAGAGGGGAGTAGAGAGAAGCAGATGGGAGCAGGGGGGAGCAAAGAGAAGCAGAGGGGAGTAGAGGGGAGCAGAGGGGAGCAGAGAGGAGCAGAGGGGAGCAGAGGGGAGCAGAGGGGAGCAGAGGGGAGCAGAGGGGGGCAGAGGGGAGCAGAGGGGAGCAGAGGGGGGCAGAGGGGAGCAGAAGGGAGCAGAGAGAAGCAGAGGGGAGCAGAGGGGAGCAGAAGGGAGCAGAGAGAAGCAGAGGGGAGCAGAGGGGAGCAGAGTGGAGCAGAGAGAAGCAGAGGGGAGCAGATTGGAGCAGAGAGAAGCAGAGGGGAGCAGAGAGAAGCAGAGGGGAACAGAGTGGAGCAGAGAGAAGCAGAGGGGAGCAGAGAGAAGCAGAGGGGAACAGAGTGGAGCAGAGAGAAGCAGAGGGGAGCAGAGTGGAGCAGAGTGGAGCAGAGAGAAGCAGAGGGGAGCAGAGAGAAGCAGAGGGGAACAGAGTGGAGCAGAGAGAAGCAGAGGGGAGCAGAGAGAAGCAGAGGGGAACAGAGTGGAGCAGAGAGAAGCAGAGGGGAGCAGAGTGGAGCAGAGTGGAGCAGAGAGAAGCAGAGGGGAGCAGAGAGAAGCAGAGGGGAACAGAGTGGAGCAGAGAGAAGCAGAGGGGAGCAGAGTGGAGCAGAGTGGAGCAGAGAGAAGCAGAGGGGAGCAGATTGGAGCACTGACGAGCACCGGGAGAGGGGCTGAGGAGGGACGCGTGGATCGCAGGCCACACGGAAAAGAGGCTCCGCATTCAGAAGGGAGACGGCGAATTGGCTTTTGCCTGGACTCGTCGTGGCGAGCAGCAGGGATCATTGGCGGTGGACGAGGCTGGTGACGGAATGGCAGCCCACGGAGGGGGAACGTGCCCGAGAGGACGACCACCCGTGCGGATGGAGCGACGCTGCTGCTGGCGCCAACGCGACCCTGGGGCGAGTTGGACAGCCCCGGCGGGCGGGAGGAGCAGCAGCCAGGAGAGCGAGTGGGGGGGGGGGGGGGGCTGGGAGTGGGGGGCTGGGAGTGGGGGGCTGGGAGTGGGGGGCTGGGAGTGGGGGCGGTGAGCGCGGTCGCCGTGCGCGTGTGAACCGTGACCGTGACGCGACTCCCCCCCCCCCCCCCACGTGCTATCAATGACCCCCCCAACCCAATGCTGCATCACCATCACCACCAGCACCACCAGCAACCACCATCACTCACTCACTCACCTGCGGCATCGCGGGCGCCAGGAGCTCCCTCCTCACTCGCCGCCGGCCTCTTGTGCCGCAGCGCGGGCCCCGCTGGGGTGGTGCCGAGTCCACAGTCGCACTCGGTCCCAAGCTGCGCTCGGTCATTGGGAGCGTCCAGGTGAGAGTCGGCGGGGTGCGTGAAGTGGGGCTGTTGAGTTGTGTCTGTGTACACGTATGTCTGTGTACACGTGTGTCTGTGTGTGTGTGTGTTGTGACTGTGTACACGTGTGACTGTGTACACGTATGTCTGTGTACACGTGTGTCTGTGTGTGTGTGTGTTGTGACTGTGTACACGTGTGACTGTGTACACGTATGTCTGTGTACACGTGTGTCTGTGTGTGTGTCTGTGTACACGTGTGTCTGTGTGTGTACTACTGCGGGGTGCGGTAGTGTAGCGGTGAGCACGCTGCGCTACGAACCCGGCGACCCAAGTTCGATTCCCACTCACGAGCAACACATATCTGACAAGTACCGGGCCTCCCCTAGGTCGATTCAGCCTCAAATGGGTTCCTAGTGGGATGTGTGAGCATTTCCACTGGGGAGACAAAGGCGGCCGGGCGTTGTGCTGGCCACCCACCTCCTCGTGTGCCGTACCGGCCTTAATAGGTAACAAAGTCAGAGTGATTTCCTTTTCAAATGCCTTGCTGAGCCAGTGGTGTAAATTCCACATTCCAATGACGCGCGGTGTGGAGTCGATGCATAGGACAACCGCTGTTGACTTGCCGAACAAAATGGTAGCTGTTTTATCGACCCCGGAGGAGGGATGATAGGAATGAGTGAACCCCCACCCTGACGAGGATTTGAACTTGCAACCTTGCAATTGAGAGCCGCTCGTTCTGCCACTGAGGCACGTGGCCGATGACAGTATAATACTGCGTACAGTGCTATAGGATTACTTGCATTATGGATCGGCGTATTGTTCACGTTTGTGCTAGTGCTAGTGCCTTACGCCAATAACCCTTACTCCAAGCCAGGCAGCCTCAGCAACGTCCCAGACAACACCGAGATGAGAACTCAATCTTTGATCATCATTTATTCATCATCATCGTCGTCTCGTCAAGAGTAACGACGTTCAGCTTTGTTCTCCACTCTTAAGCGGAAGCCTCCCAACGCCGTGTCGGTCTTCGGGGTAGTTTGACCATACTTCACCGCGTGGGTCTGTAACCATTACAGAGGGGGCTGTGGGAGACAACGCGATGCCGCCGCTGCTGCTGCTGCTGCTCGTGGTGGTTGTGTCTCTTCTGGTTGCATCTTCCCGCCTCTTCGCCCGCTCTCGCCCTGACCCCGGGAAGGGCAGCGGGGTTGGGGGCAGCGACAGGGCAGCAGGGCCTGCCGATGCTGCTGCTGCCCTTACGGCTCCGCCCTGCCTGCCCTGCCTGCCCTTGCTGGGCAGCCTGCACGTGCTCGCCGGGCGCGGCGCTCTGCACCTGACGCTGCACGAGCTCGCCAAGCGGTAGGAGTCACGGGACCAGCGCACCTCGGGTCGATCCCCAGGTCACCCAAAGCTGCCAGGGCCCCTCAGAGGTGCCTGGGGAGGCCCGGGCCGCGTGGGGTCGGCCTCCTCATCCCACCGTCCACAGGGAGGCTCGCTCTGGGGCCCTTTGTGTGAGGCCCCCGGGGGAATCTTCCCCTCTGTGTGGCCCTGAAAGCTGACATCATTTAATGATCGCGACACTGCAGTGGTCTTCAGTCGGGCGCTCTTGCGAACGACGTCTGGTAAACCGGCAGTATTTGTTTAACGAGTCTAGCCCTGCTGATGAGACCCAAAATGTCTAGACCGGTTCAGAGACTGCCGGCTCGAACAAACCGGTTCAGAGACCGCCGGCTCGAACAATTGCTGCTGGATGTAGATGAAGCGGTGGTCTACAGCGCTGGGCTCTGCGTTCACCCGCGCCCTGCCCCCCCCCCCCCAGGCACGGCCCCGTGTTCGCGCTGCGCCTGGGAGCGCACCGCGCGCTGGCGGTGTGCGCCCTGGGCCCCGCGCGGGAGGTGCTGCTGCGCAAGGGACGCGCGTTCGCGGGGCGAGCTCGCATGGTGAGGCCGGCGGCAGAAGCGGCGGCACGAATGTCACCACCAACATTGATCCTAGCTACCACCACCACCACTCCCTCCACTAACACCATCCTCACTAACTCCCAGACCACCGTCACCAACTCCACCATCACTACCATCCTCTATCCTCACGAACTCCATCACCGCCGCTACAATGTCTCTATGTTGTGTGCCGGGCCGCAGGTAAGCACGGACCTGGTGAGTCACGGAGGACGCGACATCGCCTTCGCGGACGCGAGCCCCGCGTGGCGCTTCCACCGCAAGGTGGTGCACTCCGCGCTGTACGGGGCCAGGCCGCCCGGGGAGGACTCCCTCCACGACATCGGTGGGCGCCGCGCTCACCACGCTCACCACGCTCGCCACGTCCACCCGCCACACTCACGATGTAAACACTCGCACCGTGATTCTGTGGACCATGCGGTCCCAGTGCCCGCGGTTCCACTCGGCACACAGCGGGCCAAGAAGAGGAGGCGGCACGGGACCACACACACGGCCTCGGGATCCATGCGTGCGCCTGGTTTTGCCAAAATCCTCACCAAAAATAAACTCTCACGTGCCGACTGCGTAACGCGCCCTGCGCGTTGGGGCGCGCTCTGGGCGTGAAGAGTCCAAGAGGCGAGGCCGGGCACCTCGCGTGTGGGAAACACCGCAGGGTGGTGGCATCGCTTGCGCGGGTCACAGTTTCGTGGCGTGATCATTACAGGGCGCGCGGTACAATTAGCGCCAGGCCCCGTGTGCCGCTAACGGTGAAGCGACTTGAGGTGGTACCGACGTCTGATCTGGTGCATGGACCAAGAGAGTACGGTAGGTGTTAGGGCACCCGGGAGGGGGGGGGGGTTAGAGCTCCAGCCTGTCAACAAGGAGGCTCCCTTAGGCGAGTGGCTCACCGGCTTGCGGCTCCCTTCGTCGAGCCCCGCGGGGCAGGGGCAGGCTGCGTCGAGCCGTCACGCAGTGGACGGAGCGTGGCCGCGTGTGTTGCAGTGAGCCGGGAGGCGCGGGGCCTCGTGGCCTGCCTGGAAGCCGCTGGGCTCGGCGGGGCGCGCGCCGTGGACCCGGAGCCGTGGGTGGCGCGCGCGGTCACCGCCGCGATGCTCGCGCTCGTGTTCGGCGCCGCGGCCCCCGGGGCCCCCGAGGCCCCCGAGGTGGAGCGCGTGCTGCACTTCAACCGCGGCATCGTGGAGACCGCAGCCCGAAACCACCCCGTGGACCTCTTCCCCTGGCTCCAGGTGAGCGGAGACGGGAGAGCAAGGTGGGGGGGGGGGGGTCCTGAGAGAGAAGGGAGGGGTCATGAGAGATAGAGGTCGAGAGTCGGTGGGCCAGTGTGGAGGGAAGAGCTGTGAACCGCCGTGCGGATGTGATGAACCTCTGCGAATGCGCGCGTGCGTTTGTGGGGAGCGAGGGCGCAGTGGGTCGCGCACTGCGCTACCAACTCGGCGACCCGCGAGTTGCATTCTCGCTCACGGCCAATCAGAGTGCCGACTATTTTAACCAGTCCTGGGCCTCCCCTAAGTCGTTTCGGCCTCAAATAATGACTCTGGTATTGGGGAGTCGAACGCGATCAGGCGTGGTGTTGACCACCATTGTTATCGTGTGCCGTGTCGGCCTTAATAGGCGCTCGCTAACAGCACTTGGCCCATTCGCCTTTGTCGGCTACCCGGAGAATCCTTGCCTGTGTGCTGCGCTCCTCTCAGGTGTTCCCCATCGCGCACCTGAGGCGACTGCGCGCGTGTGTGGCCGTGCGAGACGACTTCCTGCAGCAGAAGCTCAACGAGCACAAGGTGATCGTCACCAGCACCGTCAACTTCATCATCAATTTCATCATCACCGTCATCTTCATCATCATCACCGTCATCTTCATCATCACCGTCACCATCACCACCGTCAACTTCATCATCACCACCACCACCGTCACCATCACCGTGCCCACGTGGACCGTGCTCATCATCGCGTGCGCTCGTGCCAGGCCACGGGACCCGAGCACGGAGCGCGCGCGCTGCTCTCGCTGCTGCTGGAAGCGCGGCGCGAGGCGGAGCGCGGCGAGGAGGGTGCAGAGGAGGGTGCAGGGCAGGGTGCAGGGCAGGGTGCAGGGGAGGGTGCAGGAGGCGGCGAGCCGAGCGCGCTGCAGCAGCACGCGCGCCGCCTCACCGACGACCACGTGATGATGACCGTGGCCGACGTCTTCGGCGCCGGCGTGGAGACCACGGTGACGTCACTGCGGTGGCTCCTCGCTTACCTGGTGCACCACCCCGAGGCGCGTGCCGTGACGCACACTCACCTGCACACCCGCAACACTGAACTGTATACAAAGGCAAAGGTTCTCCGTATAGCCTCAACAGACTGCTCAAGCAAGTGCTGCTAGCGAGCACCTCGCGTACTGGGGGCTGGGTGGCCAGCACCACACCCGCCCACTTGTTGTCTCCCCACTGATATTTACAGCAGGTCCTTATTTTTGGTTGAGTCGACCTCGAGGAGACCCAAGACCGGTGCAAATGTTTGCTCCCTGTTTCAGGCCGTTAGCGGGAAATCGAGCGCATCACTAACCAGTCGTCCCACCGCTCCCCCCCCCCCCCCCGTGCCACGCTCTCCCGAGCAGGTGCAGGCGCGAGTCCACGCGGAGCTGGACGTGGTGGTCGGGGCGGAGCGCGCCCCCCGCGCCTCGGACCGCGCCGCGCTCCCGCAGCTCGCGGCGGCCATCCTGGAGACGCAGCGCGTGCGGCCCGTGGCGCCGCTCCTCATCCCGCACGTGGCCACGGAGGACACCTCGTACGGGGGGTGGGGGGGGGCACGGGGGGGGGGGGAGCGTGGGAAGACGCGAGGTGGAGGGATTAATGTGGGTACGGGGAGAGGGGACACGTGGGGAAGGGGCCAAGCGCGGAGGTATGGGGCAAAGGGTCACGTGGGCCACAGGGGGCCACTAGGAAACCACGTAGGGGGCACGGGGTCACCACATAGGGGTCACCGTGTCATAGGGGAAGTAGACACGAGGGTGTATGGGTGGAGGACACGGGAGTGCGACCTAAACAGGACCGTGGAGGGGGTAGAGATGGAGGACACGCAACGTGTATGTGCATTGGAACTTCTTTCGCACCGTATGTAGCCAACGGTGCTAATTGGATGTGCGGGGGGATTACTGGGGATTTAGGGGGGCCGGGAACTAGGGGGGCCGGGAACATGGGGGGCATGAGGACCCGATGTTTTGCTCACCCCTCCTCTCGCCTTGCCCCTACTCTGTGCACCCCCACTCCCCACAGGGTGGGGAATTTCGCGGTTGCCAAGGGAACGCGCGTGCTCGTGAACATGTGGTCCATCCACCACGACGAGGCGGCGTGGCCCGACCCCGAGCGCTTCGACCCAGGTCCACTCCAGCTCCTGTCTCCTGTCTTACATCTCCGACTCCTCCTGTCTGCCGTCTCTCATCTCCCATTTTCTGGTCCAGTTTCCCATCTCCCGGTCCCATCGCCCGGGCCGTCAGGAGCCCCTCTGCCGTTTGATCTCCGTGAGGAATGCAGTGGCCCGCGGCCCTGGTGGGCAGCCGGCACGGCGGCCCAGTCTCCGCACGGAGCCAAATAAATAAATAGTTTTGGTCCACTCCTCCACCCTGGCCAATCGGCTGTGGTGAACCCCTGTCTACAGCTGCCGCTGGGTAGACAGAGGCAGTGGGAGCCTTGCTCCATTGTTTCAGCTGCCGCGCAACCGGCGACCTCTGGATCGCATGTCCAGCGTGCGATCCGTTGCTGTGCTGTGGCAGCTGCCTCCTGCAGCCTCCTCCCCCTCAGAGTATCACCGTGAACAATATAAATCCACCGCTTTATTGTATCATCAGCATCGCCATCGTCGTATCGCCACCACCCATCGGTGTGTAACCAAGGCACACCACATCCTTCGGTTGACCTCTCGCCGTGGCTACTCGTCACGCGCCACCGAGCCAGCAACCCGGGAGTGGTGGACATCCTTCGGATCGGTGCGCCTGGGATGTCTCTGGGGCGGCCGGGCCCCCAGTCACTGCACAACTCTCAACTCAACCCCACGAGGAGTCACGGCCTTCGCGAGGAGGCCATCAACCGACCGCGTAGCTTTACTAAGATTTCTCAGGACGCCCTCTAAATCCATCATCGACCCCCCCCCCCCCCAATATGGGTCACGTGATCCAAACTCGACTGCCGCCCCCTCCCATTGGGTCACGTGACCCAAATTTCAGTGCCCCCCCCCCACCCCAAACTCCAAACCCTGCTAATCCAGTCTCTCCTCTTCCCATGTCGCCCTCCGCCGCTCCCCACTAGGCCGCTTCCTGCGCTGGGAGGGGGGGCGGCTGCAGGCGGGGGCCCCCGAAGGTTCCTCCTTCCTGCCGTTCGGGGGGGGCCCCCGCGTGTGCCTGGGGGAGCCCCTCGCACGCCTGCAGCTGCTGCTCATGTCCGCCGCCCTGCTGCAGAGGTTCCGCTTCGAGGCCCCCCGATCCGGGGTGGGGGGCGCCCTCCTGCTCCCGGACCTGGCCGGCGAGTGCGGGGTGGTGCTGCACCCACGGCCCTACCTGCTGCACGCCGTTCCCAGGCCCCCCCTCCCTCCACCAAGTAGCCGGCCACAGGGGAGGAGGCCCTAGGAGTTGATGGTGGTGTTGTACAACAATGTGAACGTGGGATGCAGGAAGAGGCAGATTTAGAAACTTTAGAGGGGAGTGGGTGGGGGGAGGGCCGTCCTGAATGAGTTTTGAATAGGGACCCACTAAAAAAACCCAAAAGGGAGAGGATGGCACCCTCACTGGGGACCGTGGGCAAGGTGGCCAGGATATGGCAGTATAGCAAGTGGGCACGCGGAACCCATCCGTGCGGACCGTGGGAACGTTGGCCCAACATCCCCAGGGGCAGGACCCTCCTGATGCACAGCGAGCCTCTCCTGGATTGCCAAGGATCAAATTGCGTAGGTAAATAAATGACTATACTGTAGTAATAATGTTATCGTTATTGTTGTTATATCGTGTCCCCTCTATTTGTATGGGCCACCCTCCTCTCGAGATACTTGCCCCCCCACACCTTATGAAGCGTTAACATGCAATGACAGAACACTTTTCATTTCCACGGCGACCGCATCTCCAGCTGCCGAGTCTAACGGCCGCATTTCACGGGGAGGGGCTGCGAGTGTGGGGGGGTCGGGGGGTGGAGGCAGGAGTGGGTGACCGCGGCCCGCAGTTCACCCCCCACTCCTCTCCGCGTTTCCGAGGATCGTGCCGCTACGCGTTGTCGGGCGCGTCGTCCGACGTTCCGCTCCACGTGCCGGGAGCAGCTTCGGGAGCCCCGAGCGTTCCGTGGCCCGGACCGAGCGATCGGGGTCAAGAACTCGCGACGGCGAATACTCGCGAATACGCGAGCGCTCATTAATTCGGCACATAGAGCGGAACGTCGGACATCGTGCCAAACAGCACGCGGCGGCACGGCCCCCGCACGAGAACAGATAGTGACCACGAGCCAGCGCATTCCACATTCATATGACGGGAGCCTCTGTACCACAGCCACTGCACGAGTGTCGCTATTAAGTTTACCGACCCCCCTTGAGATAATGATGATGGTGGGGTGGTTGTTGGGGGGCCCCCCGATTAGAATCCCAGCCAGGGTTTGAACTTGCAACCTTCCGATTGCGAGGCCCAGGTCAGGTTTTGTGGGGGGCCCTGCAGTCCAAGAGTTGGCGCAGGACCGGCTTATCATTGGTAGGGGGCTGTCAAGGGGTCCTCGCCAGCTGGCTGCTTTGGGAGGCGCTCGCCTGCCCCCCATTGTGGGCCTTGGCGCCCAGCTCTGCGGCGAGTCTCCCATGCACGAGTGCCACCTCTTTATCCTTCTCCATGACCTCGTCGTCACCATCATCATCGTCACACACAGGGTCAGGAGGTCGGACGTCGATCCCAGAATCTCCGGTCAGTCGGCGGTGACGAAAATGATCCGTTTCTTCACCATCATCGACATCGTCGTCGTCGCCACACCCAAACTCTCCCCCTCCTCCATCATCACGATCATCGTCATTGCCATGGTTACCAGGCGGTTCCTCCTGGTGTGTCATGGTCCTGCTCTCCTCTCCATCGGTGATCTCCACAGTGACGTCGAGACGAGGACAGAAGCGCGCTCGCTTCTTGCCGGAACCGGGCCTTGGGGTCACGCTTTGAGTCACGCTTTGGGTCACGTTCGGGGTCACGCTCGGGGTCACGTTCGGGGTCACGCTCGGGGTCACGCTCGGGTTTGGGGTTGAGGCTGGGGTCGGGGTTGAGGCTGGGGTCGGGGTCGAGGTCAGGGTCACTGCTACTTCCTTATCGCGGCTCGGCTCCACGCCGCACACTTCTCCGCCAGCACCTTGTCCTGCACCCTGCTCGCCGTGCTCCTCCTCCTCCTCTGGACCCCTCATCACCGGGGGTTCACAGCCCCCCTCATCATCCTCGGAGGTCGCGCTCCAAGTGGCGGTGGTGGCGGCCGGAGAAGAAGGAGGAGAAGGCGGCGGAGGGGCGGGAGGAGGAGGAGGGGAAGCAGAGGGGCGGTAGTCGCTGGGGTCCGTGTGGGGTTCGGGGGAGCTGTCTGCACGGTGAAGTATGACCATGGCCCCCCCCAGGCTGGAGTCGGAGCTGGCCGTGGGGGGGGGGCCCACATCGAGCCCCCCCTCCTGCTGGGGGCCCAGTTCGCTGTAGGGGGGCGGCGGTGACGTGTCGGCCTGGGTCAGGATGGCCTCCTCGTAGGGCGGCAGGTTGCATACGGCCATGAGGCCTGGACAGATGAAGCATCAACATGAACAGCAACATGAACAGCAACATAATCAACATCAAAACAACATCGACAATGTCACCCAACAACATCATCAACATAACATCAACAACAAAATTCACCACTCACGCCTATTCTACCAAGACGTACTTGGTCAGCATGCAAGAGTAGGCCAAATACCCTCTGGAGGGGTTCTCGACCTGGTTAAGGCTCTCATCTGGTTAAAATGCACTCATGCGTGGGGGTGATAGCGCATGTGTGCGCACGTTTCTGATTGTGTGCCCATGCCAATGTGTGTGCTCCTGTGTCTTTGTGTCACTACTGGCACAGCGAGGAGCACAGCTGGTGCATGTGCCAGTCATTTAAGTGAACCCATGGCACCTGGGTCTCTTCTGTCACCTCCTGCCAGCGGGCCTTCACACTTCCCGTAGCCTCACGGTGCACCTAGCCTGGCACAGGTGCCGTTCTGACGTCACCGTGTGGAATGGTGGCTGTTGTTGTATTCTTGCACGTACCCCCATTTGTGTGTGTTCGTGTGTGTCGCCTCAAATGAGCACCTGGTGCGATGTTTAGTGGACATCACCACTTTGGAGACAAAGGCGGCCGGGCGTAGTGCTGGCCAACCACCCCCTCATGTTCCGTGCCGACCTTCATAAGTGCTACTCGCTAACAGCCCTTGGCCCAACAGTTTGTTCAGGCTATACGGGGGATCTTTGTCTGTGTGTCTCTGTGTGACCATGCCCGTGCGCCACTCACGTATGTCGAGTGGGGGGCCCGGGTAGTTGCAGGCCCCCCGGTAGGCGAGCATGTCGATGCGGCGCTGCCTGGCGCGCTGGTGCGAGCGCAGCTTCGAGCGCCGGTGCCGGTAAGCGCAGCAGCAGCTCAGCACCACGACCAGCGTCCACAGCAGCCAGAACCCTGGGGGGCACGGCGGCAAAGAGAGGCCAACGCCTTCCCGGACCTCGCCCTCAAGACGCTCGATGCAGTCTCAAGCGAGACATCGCGCTATCCGACCACTGCTGAATCTGTCTTCGAATTCTCTCAAAAATCTATTCTGAATTGTAAACAGTTAGTATTTCCACATCCAATAAATATTCTCTAGGGTCTCTCGGGTATTCTCTGAACACTCTCTCTGGGGTCCCCTGTGTAAGGTGGTGGCCGCTGCCAGCCACTGGGAGCGGTACTACACTCACACCGCAGTTCGTCGTAGTAGTAGGTACTCACACCACAGCTCGTAGTAGTAGTAGGTACTCACACCACAGCCCGTAGTAGTAGTAGGTACTCACACCACAGCTCGTAGCAGTAGTAGGTACTCACACCACAGCTCGTAGCAGTAGTAGGTACTCACACCACAGCTCGTAGTAGTAGTAGGTACTCACACCACAGCTCGTAGTAGTAGGTGCAGCAGCCGTTGTCTCCGCAGCAGTGGCCACTCTCGCAGTAGTACTGCTGCTCGTTGAGACCCAGGCACACGTCCTTGGCCTGCGGGGGGCACGGGGTGGGTGGAGACGATGGGGGGCCGAGGGTGGGAGCAGGGGATGGGAGCAGGGGATGGGAGCAGGGGGTGGATGCAGAGGGTGGGTGTAGAGGGTGGGTGCAAGGGGAGGGAGCAGGGGGTGGATGCAGAGGGTGGGTGTAGAGGGTGGGAGCAAGGGGAGGGAGCAGGGGGTGGATGCAGAGGGTGGGTGTAGAGGGTGGGTGCAAGGGGTGGGAGCAGGTGGTGGGTGCAGGGAGAGCGTGAGGGTATTGGGGTCAGAGCTCGAATCAGGGCGTGGGCTCGTGGCAGGGTTGGATCTCCTTGTCGGGGTCGGAGGGTGGGGGCTAGAGCTCGGGTTGGGGATCAGCAGTGAAGGTCAGGGTTAGAAGTTAGGGTCAAGGTGTGGGTTGGGGCTAGGGTCAAGGTGTGGGTTAGAAGTTAGGGTCAAGGTGTGGGTTAGAAGTTAGGGTCAAGGTGTGGGTTAGAAGTTAGGGTCAAGGTGTGGGTTAGAAGTTAGGGTCAAGGTGTGGGTTGGGGCTAGGGTCAAGGTGTGGGTTGGGGCTAGGGTCAAGGTGTGGGTTGGGGCTAGGGTCAAGGTGTGGGTTGGGGCTAGGGTCAAGGTGTGGGTTGGGGCTAGGGTCAAGGTGTGGGTTGGGGCTAGGGTCAAGGTGTGGGTTGGGGCTAGGGTCAAGGTGTGGGTTGGGGCTAGGGTCAAGGTGTGGGTTGGGGCTAGGGTCAAGGTGTGGGTTGGGGCTAGGGTCAAGGTGTGGGTTGGGGCTAGGGTCAAGGTGTGGGTTGGGGCTAGGGTCAAGGTGTGGGTTGGGGCTAGGGTCAAGGTGTGGGTTGGGGCTAGGGTCAAGGTGTGGGTTGGGGCTAGGGTCAAGGTGTGGGTTGGGGCTAGGGTCAAGGTGTGGGTTGGGGCTAGGGTCAAGGTGTGGGTTGGGGCTAGGGTAAAGGTTTAGGGCCAGGTCTAGGATTGGCGGGCGGGATTAGGGTTCGGGGTTTTAGGGCTTTAGTCTGCGGGATGTACAGTAGCACTGTACTGTATACGAATTGGCAGCGGTGCTGCTGTTGCGGTAACATCGCAACCCGGATGGGTTCCCTCTATGGGGTCCTCTCTGTGGGATCCTATGGGGTCCCTTCCCGGGTTACCATCTCGAGGATGCCCTCTCCAGGGTCCTCTATGGTTCCCTAAAAGGGGTCCTCTTTTCAACATCCCCTCTCTCGGCTCCCCTCTATAGGGATCCCTCGACGTTACCCTAGGATCACCTCGGGTCCCATCTGTAGTATCCCCTCTCTAGGTCCCCTCTGTGGGATCCTTGCCACTACATCCCCTCTCCCGGATGCCCTTTGCTCACCTCGCAGCGGGCGAGCCGCGGCCACAGCGAGTCGCACAGCACCAGGGCGAGGAGCGCCGACAACCAGGTCCCTTCGGCACCCCCTCGCCGGGGTCTCTGCCCCCTTGGAAAGACCCCCATGGCCGGCAGTAGCAAGGGCAGGGGAAGGGCAGGGGAAGGGCAGCCCTCTGCTGCCCACGCACACGGGGTTGCTGCTGCTGCTGCCGCCGCTGGTGCTGGACTCCGCCGCCCGCCGCACACGTGCGCGGAGACCCGGCCTGGCCGCCAGGGGGCGCCCGCGACGGGGGTTCGCTTATCCCGGCTGGGAAATCTACAACGCCGCCCCGCATACCGAGAACGGCGCGGCGGTTATGCACCTCACATTTGCTAGAGCGGATAAGCGCGGGAGATTCTCGCCACCACCGCGGGCTCGCTGCGTCCCCTCCCGGTGCAACGGCTCCTCTCTCTATGGGGTCTCCTCTCTATAGGGTCTCCCCTCTGTGGGGTCTCCCTCTGTGGGGTCTCCCCTCTGTGGGGTCTCCCCTCTGTGGGGTCTCCCCTCTCTATGGGGTCTCCTCTCTGTGGGGTCTCCCTCTGTGGGGTCTCCTCTCTGTGGGGTCTCCTCTCTGTGGGGTCTCCTCTCTGTGGGGTCACCTCTCTGTGGGGTCTCCCCTCTATGTGGTCTTCTCTCTGTGGGGTCTCCTCTCTGTGGGGTCTCCTCTCTGTGGGGTCTCCCCTCTATGGGGTCTCCCCTCTGTGGGGTCTCCCCTCTGTGGGGTCTCCTCTCTGTGGGGTCTCCTCTCTGTGGGGTCTCCTCTCTGTGGGGTCTCCTCTCTGTGGGGTCTCCTCTCTGTGGGGTCTCCTCTCTGTGGGGTCTCCTCTCTGTGGGGTCTCCTCTCTGTGGGGTCTCCTCTCTGTGGGGTCTCCCCTCTGTGGGGTCTCCTCTCTGTGGGGTCTCCTCTCTGTGGGGTCTCCTCTCTGTGGGGTCTCCTCTCTGTGGGGTCTCCTCTCTATAGGGTCTCCTCTCTATGGGGTCTCCCCTCTGTGGGGTCTCCTCTCTGTGGGGTCTCCCCTCTGTGGGGTCTCCCCTCTATGGGGTCTCCCCTCTATGTGGTCTCCTCTCTGTGGGGTCTCCTCTCTGTGGGGTCTCCTCTCTGTGGGGTCTCCTCTCTATGGGGTCTCCTCTCTGTGGGGTCTCCTCTCTGTGGGGTCTCCCCTCTATGGGGTCTCCTCTCTGTGGGGTCTCCCCTCTATGTGGTCTCCTCTCTGTGGGGTCTCCTCTCTGTGGGGTCTCCTCTCTGTGGGGTCTCCCCTCTATGGGGTCTCCTCTCTATGGGGTCTCCCCTCTGTGGGGTCTCCTCTCTGTGGGGTCTCCTCTCTATAGGGTCTCCCCTATGGGGTCCTCTCTTCAATGTCCCCTTCTCTATGGGGCCCTCGCTGTAGGGATCCCCCCCTATAGGGCCCCCTCTCCACCCCCCACCCCTTCTATAGGGCCCCCTCTCCAGGGTATCCCCTCCAGGGTGGCACTGACTCCACGGGAGTTAAAACTAAACTCTGTTTATGTGGCCAGGTAATGCCTACAGGTAATGCCTACAGGTAATGCCTACTGAGGAAGCGACCTGGCCACAAATGTCAGACCAACGAAGTGGCTCACCATCGTGTGGAAATTGACATCCGCCAAATACTCTGAACGCGTGGTGATGTTGATTCTAAATGTGGAGGGAAACCCCCGGAGGGTCCGGAGAAAAATCCACGCGACCACGGAGAGAACACGCGAACTCCGAATATGACATGGGAGTTCTTGACCAGTGTGGCATGATGATGATGGTGGTGGTGTGGGTTCGTTTAAATGAAGATAGCTGTGAACGAACCGCAAGAGATGTGGGTGAACATAGGAGTACGGTACAACGGGTGGTGGTGTTGCCCTGCCCTGCTTAGCTTCCTGCATCTGTCTCAGTGGCGCGCTGCGGGTGGCAGTCCTCGCCTAGGGGACTCCCCAGTGGCACGTGGCCCTAGGCGGCACAAGGCGCACACTGCCAGTCAATCGCCGCGTTATTATGAAACGTGATAAAAAAAGAAACAAATGTATTGTAACATTGTGTAAATGTTTAGCCTCTTGTCATTCCACTGCTGGACGAAGGCCTCCTCACGCCGTGTCGCGTTCATGGGTGTTGTTTTGATCATACGGTTGAACTTCTTTCGCACCGTACGTAGCCAACCGTGCTAATCGGAGGTGCGGGGGAAGGACAAGAAACTAAACACAACAATCTGATTTAAATAAATGAGTTTTCACTTGAGGTTTAAAAGTGCGTAGCTCCAGCGGCTTCCTGTGAAGGTGCGGGCAGGGCCCCGTGTTGATGCGCGTTAACCACGACGCCACCGCTCGCTCCACAAGGCGATGCCCTGCAATCGCCCACTAACGCCCCTGCTGGAGAGAGCCCCTCTAGAGGGCACTTTGGCCGACTTTTCCACCAACTATGATTCTCTCAAAGTGCCTCGATCCGGTCGTGAGCCAGTGGTGCAAATTCCAGATGCCAGTGGCAGGGAAGAGTCGCTAACATTGACTTCATTAATCAAGATCGTCATGTTTTTTCTAGATTTGGAGCTTTCGTGACTGCAAGGATTCATACTCTTAGGTTTTTTCGGTAAAGTGACGTAGAGAAAAATAAATAATAAACATAATAGCAATAATAATAGAAATATTTTATAATAATAGAAATAATACTAGAAATACAATTATTATAATATTTTTATTTCTATTATTTTAACTTTTATTTATTTATTTTTACCTACGTGACTTCACCGACAAAAGCCTAAGGGTATAACATCGTCATGGTCTATGCACTGCTGGATGAAGGTCTCCAGACGCTCACGGCCCCGTGCCGCGCAGTGTTGGCGACTGTCAGGCTGGCTGGCGAGGTCTCGCGGCGACACGAGGCTGGGTTCGAGACCCCCACCCGGACACGTGCGAGGAGCGGTGGCGCAGCGATTAACGCGCTGCGCTACGAACCCGGCGATCCGAGCTCGATCCCCGACAGCAGAGACGAATATCTGAACCAGTCGCGGGCCTCCCCTAGGTCGACTCAGCCTCAAACGCGTGTTACCCGGTGGTGTGTAAATATCAGCACCGGGGAGACAAACGCAGCCGGGCGTGGGGCTGGCATCGCACCGCCCCCTTCGAGTGCCGCTCCGCCCTTCGTAGGTTGCAACTCGGTAGCTGCACTTGCCCCAGTTGCCCCAGCAGTCCGGTGAAGGCTACCCGGGGAACCTTTGTCTGCTGTGCTCCATTGACCGACGCTAACGGCGGGGAGCCGAGTCGGCGATCCGGCCCAGAGTTGCGGCGGGAAGAATCGATCAATCGGCAAAGGGTCGTGGGGACTCGCGCCCCTTGGAATCGACGATTGGAAGGATGGGAAGGAAGCGGTGAAGATCAATCACCCTCCTTCAATATTGACTCGCTCCGCTCTCATTGATTGACCAACTGTGCGCTTTGCAAAAATAGGAATCGATTTGGCTATTAATCGCTACGTAAGGTGATCGATTACTCTAATTGAGTCCTGTATCCTCTACAAGTGCGAATCGAGCAACCTTATTACTCTATTGACTACCTTTAAAATCCCGATAATCGTAAGAAATAAATTAATCGACCGTTCTCGACAAACTTAACCGATTTACCAACGCAATTACGAATCGGCGACCCTAATCGACGATCAATTAGGCCGGGAATCGACGACCCGCGCGAATCGCGAGGAAAGGGAATCGCGAGTGAGACCGCGCGCGCGCCCGCTCCACCGCTCGCTGCTCGGAATCTCCGCGGCGCCCCCCCCCCCACGCGGAGCCCCCCACGCGGAGCCCCCCAATCGGAGCTCGCGTCCCAGGCCGGCGGAGATGGTGCAGCAGGAGGGGGACCCCCCCCACGAGGCGCACGCGCCCCCCATGGCGCAGGGAGGAGCGGCGCACGGCGGCGGCGGCTCCAAGAGGAAATTCTCGTGCGGGGTGGTGGAGGGTAGGCGCACACACACACAGACACACACACAGACACAGGGTGGTGGAGGGTAGGCGCACACACACACAGACACACACACATAGACAGACACAAACACAGACACACACACAGGGTGTGGAGGGTAGGCGCACACACACACACAGACACACACACACAGACACACACACAGACACAAACACAGACACAGGGGGGGGGGAGGGGGAGCAGCTCCGGCGTGCTCTGTCCACTGCTGCACGGATCCGCGCGGTTAACACCGAAACTCGATTCATCCGTCAGATTCGTTCATCGGTCGCCGTTAGTTGATCCGCGTCCTTTATCGCCCAGATTGAGTCATGGGCACCGTCGTCGCTAGTCGTGGTAGATCCACTGCTGGATGAAGGCCCTCGCAAGCCGTCGCCACCCTTCTCGGCCCAGCGGTGGCAGCAACATCCATCGGGCGCCTGCACAACGAGCGGAATTTATCGACCCATCGCGTGCTGATGTTCATTATCTATGAGGAGTGTGCCTCTAAACATGAATATCGCCTTAATTGTCTGATAAAATATAATCAATCACTGCGCAGTGATTTAGAGCCACCACTCATTGGGAAGGGCCGATCGAAAAGTCCTGGGATTGTGTTGACAATTCCACGTTACTATGGCGGTGAGAGAACCCGCTGTGTAATTACGACAAAGCGGTATCTGCTTTATCTGCTGGTGGCGATGATGATTGTGCTGATGTGCACGTGCTGATGAGCGTTGTGATAATTGTTGTGATAGTGATGATGTGGGTGATGCTGCTGCCAATGATGAACCGCTGAATGGAGTGGTGACGATGATGGTGATCATTCTAGCGGTGATGAAAGCGGTGACGGTCGTGATGATGATGGTCGTGATAAATTGTTTTGTGGGGATGTGCTGTGTGGAAGGGTCATTGCCCGAAGCGTTGCCGATTATATTTAATATGTTTAATGTTCTTTTAAGACCGAATGTGGCGAGTTGTTTGGTGCTCCTGCTGCCACAGCTCTATATATAACTGTCATGTGCTCGGTGGTGGTGGCAATAATGGTGATGTCGATGGTGATGATGGTGGTGGTGGTGGGAGTGAGGAGGATGATGTTGTTGTTGGTGATGATTCGCCTCAAGTCGGGGGATTGAACCAATGCCAGCGCCTTGTAGTTCGACAACGCCTGCACTCCTCAGAGGGCTGACGAACCTTCGCTGCTTATTGCATTGCGTCAATAAAACGCGAAATGCACAAAAACAAACACACGCACATTACACGCACTGCTGTATAAACCTCGCTGGGGGTTTATGGTTTATATATTTACATTGCATCTTGAAATTTCGCCTGACCGAGACCCCCTTCGGCCTTTCCCTGCCTGCGGGCTCCCCCACGTCGGTCTCGGCGTGGCAACTAGCCCAGCGCCGCTGTGGCAAGGCCTCAGCGGTGTCGTAGTTGCTGCTTTTGTTCGTAATATAATTAAATTTTTGTGGTGGTTTTTAAATCTATAGTGCTATTTTTCTTCTTGTTTGGGTCAAATTAAGAATTGTAAAGCTGTCGCTACAGTGTTGATTGCGTTGTGAATGCAATCACGGTCTTTGGTGGTGCCGTTGTTGAATGGCGAGTTGTTGTTGCTGTGGTTTCTGTGGTTGTTGATTTGGGTGCTGACACATTCCTTAAAAAAAATCATGTTTTTGACTTTGTGGGTAATGGTGTTGTCATAGTTGTTGTGATTGTGTTTATTGTTGATGCTCATGGCATGCCTGTTGATGTTGTTAAAGTACTTGTAGTTGTTTGTTCCTGCATTTTTTCTGTTTTTGTGGTTGCCGTTCTTGTTGTCGATGCTGTTATTTTTCCCTGTTGATGTGTTCGTTGTTCTGGACGTGAACTTGCATCCACAATAACCGCATCTCGTGTTAACGCTAAAGGAGATGTGTATATTCGGCGGCGCTTCGGGCAATGACCTGAGCACGTGTGGGTTCCTTTTAAGGCATCATCATTATTACTGCTACTGATGAATGTGTGGAGTTGCTTGTTCGTTGTGCGTGTGCATCACTACCAACGCAGCAGCATCACCAAGTGATTTGTGTCAGCTTGTTTGAGGATAATACATTTATTTATTTAACACTAAAATGAAAAAAAATAATGCGGTGACAACAATTACAATCATAACCATACAAATGTAAGTCCTTGGTGACATTTAGACAGCAATCATTAATTACTGGCATATTCATTCACTCCACATCTCCCGAAGCTCTGTACCGAATATCAAAACCTAGCAACATCACATTGTCTCTGTTCCTCCATAGCACATCATCATCATTAACCGACTTCAGGGGTGCAGCATTCCAGACCCCTGCCACTGCCTCTTCCCTAAGTAGCGAGGAATCCCTAACGAACCCCTACTCTGGACTCCCTGGCTGGGGTCCCCTTCTCTCTGTCTCCCCTCTCAGGATTCTACGGGAGACCATGGACCATGGAGCAGAGGAAGAACCTCTTCAAGCGGTGAGGAACGTGGCGCCATGCACTCACCCGAGTCACCCCGAGCGCATTGCCTCACTGCATTCATTGCCAGTGCTTGGCTGCTGGCGTCTGGTTGTAAGTTGCTGGTTGCTTCGAATGCTGGTGCTCGGTTGCTGATGCTGAGTTGCCAATTGCTTTTTTTACTAGTTTCTAATTCCTGGCTGCATACATTACTGATGCTGTTATTTGCATTGTTTGTTGATGCTTAGTTGCTGGTGATTCGTTGTTAGTTGCTGGTGCTCAGTTTCCTGCTCCTTGGTTTGCATCGATTGCCGGTGTTTGGTTGCCTGTTGCGGTGCCATTGGAACGTACAATCCAATGCCACAGTAGTTACAGTACAGAACTAAACTGGGACTGCCCGCTCCAGCATGGATGGGGAATGGAAAGCACCATGGAGATGCAGATAATCACAAGGCATCAACGCTTTGCACCCTTGTGAAATGTTGAGCTTAATGAGTGCGATTTTTAAAACATTTCCGATATTTTAAAGATTTTAGGCCTCTCCCAAAGATGACACCCGTTACACGCGGGTCACGGTATTTCCACCAACGTTATTTTGAGGGCAAGTGAGCGGCGCATCTCATCATAGCGGATGTGCTTTCGCCCGGCAGGATGCAGCGCTGGGGCCTCAACACCTACATGTACGCGCCCAAGGATGACAGCAAGCACCGCATGTTCTGGCGCGAGATGTACTCCGTGGAGGAGGCCGGTAGGTGTTGTGGTGGCGGCCGCGGCAGCTATGGTGTCGGAGTCACTGAGACTCTCGGCTGCCGGCGTGTGTTGTGGTGTTCTGGTTCCGTTTCCTTGTAAATGGTCGCTTGTTCCTCGTGACCGCGGTTCGCAGTTAGTGCTTGCGCGTGTGTTCAGGTGGAGAGATGATTGGTACGGGGCAGGTCTGGGCACGAGAACATCCGGAGAGCTGAGGTTTAATCAATTAAATGACTTACAAAAGGAATTTGTCCAGCATCCAAATTCGGGACCCTGTTGAAAAATGGATTTGAGATCAGAGGGTGTCCTAGATAAATAAAGGAGGATTGTTTTTATTTGGCAGTATGGTGTTGGTTAGATATGCGTATGTTATAATGCCAAGATAAACCTCCTGTAACAACCCTCAATGCGCTTTCCTACCTCTCCCCTCTCGTCGCACTCTACTCCACGCAGTCATGCCTCTCCCCTCTCATTTCACCATACTCTTCTCGACACTGTCACCCTACTCTTCTCTACACTGTGCTGAGAGGCGCTTTCAGGAACCTGAATACATTTCTCAGAGCTGAGCCAATCGGCGTCAACAACCGGAAACACCAGCAGCAGCTGGCAACTCCTCACGTAATCGACTGAAGTGACCTGCTCCATTCAGTTCCTTAAGGAGCTCCCAGCACATTGAACGAAACGTCGGACATCGTACAACCCGAAAGCACATTGGAGAAGTCCACAGAGCGAGTCTCGTGCAGGGCTCTGGTGCGGTTCTCCGTAGAGGCTGGCTGGTTTTCGCTGGTTCCTTTGCGCCGCCGGTGGTGTGAGCCATGAGTGGCTAACGCAGGTCGAGCCGTGCGACCCGCCTCCCCTCCCACAGATCAGCTGATGTCACTGATCGCGGCAGCGCGCGAGCACGACGTGGAGTTTGTGTACGCCATCTCGCCGGGCCTCGACATGTCCTTCTCCAACCCCAAGGAGGTGGTGACACTCAAGCGCAAGCTGGAGCAGGTGCGCTCGTACCGTCTCGTGTGCCCAATTTTTCACTGTTCATGTCCACGTGTGGCCCCTTTTGTCAGCACGTTGCTGGACAAGGATCTCCCCACAGTCGCGCGGGTCGTTGGGGGTCATTTGACTGTACTTCTCCACGTTGGCCCACGTGTATATAATTTGTATACATATAAAAATATCAATTATCACGTGTGCGATTGGGTTCGTGTATTGCAGGCTTAAGAATCAACATTGAACCATGAGACGGGACATTCTCATTCATCCCCTCCTCCCCCCGTATTTCCCTTGCCTCTCCCCCTCCACGCAGGTCTCTCAGTTTGGCTGCCGTGGATTCGCCCTTCTCTTTGATGACATCGACCAGAACATGTGCCCTGCCGACAAGGAGGTGTTCACCTCGTTTGCCTACGCGCAGGTGTCCGTCACTAACGAGGTCTACCAGCACCTCGGCGAGCCCGCCTCCTTCATGTTTTGCCCGACGGGTGAGTGCGTGCGGCCGCCCCTCGCTCCCGCCTTGGCGTGACTCCAGCCCCAGCGGTCGTGTGTAGCGGGGGGCGGGGTAGTCGCAATACCTCTCGTTAAGATTGTTCAATGTTAATTACATTTTGTGGTTAGTTGTGTTGCTTGTAGGGACTTTAACCTATAGAAAACAGACCCATTTGATGAAAAGGTTACTGAAAACAAAAAACGGTGCTTAATGAATGAGTCCTTTTAGCCTAGGCGATGACGTCATATTCCACGGGCGAGCCTTGCTTCCCCATGACGTCGTCACGTGTGACGTCATCTCACGATGTCGCACACGACGGGTGGCTGGAACCCAAATTTGAATCCAGGCTCTCGGCGTCTCTGACCCCTGAGCCACGCGGCCTCCTGCCCTCCCTGTTGATTGCGAGTGGCTCTTTGTCTTGGTGCGGCGTGCAGAATACTGCGGCTCCCTGTGCTACCCCAATCCCGCGCAGTCTCCGTACCTGCAGACGGTGGGCGAGAAGTTGCTACCCAACATCGACGTCCTGTGGACAGGTGCGTACGCGCCCGAGACTCTCTCACACGGTTTTTAACGGAGGGCTTCGGTGGTGGCAGGGTGGCGGTAGTGCAGCGGTAACACTTGGGCCCCGCGGCAAGAAGGGCCTGGGTTCGATTGCCGACTCTTTCGGGTGTGCCTTTCCACCTGAAGTTTGTCTGTTCACCCCTCTTCTCCGTTGGTTTTCTCCAGGTTCTCCAGTTTCCTCGCGTGGCTAAAATAATCATACAGTGCAACTGTTAATGTATTTTACCAAACATCGCAATGCTGAAAAATTACCGAAAAAATTCTCAGTTGTCATTACACTGCACCATTATCCCCTACTGCAAGAACTTAGCAGGACCCTCCTGAAAAAAATGTCTTGAGACTCAGTGAGGCTTTCCTGGGTTAACAAGGACAATCACAGAAATAAAACAAAGTAAATCAACAACGTACTGGTTGAGATATAGATTGGCTGATCCTTGTGGTTTAGCATTATTCATCCCACTAACGTCCATAATCATTTTTAGGTGAATAGGGAAACCAGATGGATGGACCTGTCCCCACCATAGGAATATGTAATTTCCTCCACCGGTTCGGATGTGCGCCACCGCAGGCCCCAAGGTGGTGTCCAAGGACATCTCCCTGGAGTCGGTGGAGGAAGTGTCCAAGGTGCTGAAGCGCCGACCCGTCATCTGGGACAACATCCACGCCAACGACTACGACCAGAAGCGCCTCTTCCTGGGGCCCTTCAAGGGCCGCTCCTCGGAGCTCATCCCCCGGCTCAACGGCGTCCTCACCAACCCCAACTGCGAGTTCGAGGCCAACTTCGTGGCGGTGCACACGCTTGCCACGTGGTACCATTCCAACATGCACGGCGTGCGCAAGGATGCCGTCATGGGTCAGTTTTGGCGGTTGGCATTGTACTTGTTGTTGCGGCGGTTGTTGTTGCGGTTGTGACGGTTGTACGCATGTTGAACTTCTTTCGTACCGTACGTAGCCAACCGTGCTGGTCGGAAGTGACGGTTGTTGTGGCGGTGAGCACACACTGCAGCCAGAGTGCTACCTTGCTCCCCATTACACACTTTGCCACCCCTGTGATGAAATTTGTATTGTTGTAATGTTCTGACCTGCCCCGACTGGACATCTGTGAAAAAGATCAAACTCATTGGATTCCTTCAGTATAAATAAAGATTCTGATTATATCTCCGGTGATGAAATCGCGCTACTGGCTATGTTCCTGCAAAATTCAGCATTGATTTAAAATAATCCTAATCGCTGCTTATGGAGCTGTTCGTCATCTCGTGCCTTCATATTTACAGGAATGGCTGACCTCTTACACTCCTAGTTGACGTGCCAAGAATCGGTCGATCCTGAACTTGTGGTGGATCCGAGAAGTTGCCTCATATCAGGAAGTGCCAGGGAGCTTCAGTTGGGCTGCTCGCTGCCTCCCAAGTTACATCAGAATTGCCGCTGGCTCATTGGAATCGACAAAATCAAATTTAACGACCGTGATTTGTGCGAGAAAGCCGCCCTCTTTCACGCCGTCTCGGAGCGCTTCACGCAATAAGAGGCCTACGCCTTGCGTCTGATCTCAACGCTTTCCAAAGGGAACTTAAACCCGTAAAATGTTTCTTTGACAGGACTTGGCCCAACATCCTGCGTGGGTTACATGTGGTGTCTTTGTGCGCGTGTGTGTGTGTGTAGCAGGCAGCGAGGACAGCACGGTGTCGGTGCAGATCAAGCTGGAGAACGAGGGCAGCGACGAGGAGCTGGAGACCGACATCCTCTACAGCCCCCGCACGGCGCTCAAGCTCGCGCTCGTCGAGTGGCTCCACGACTTCGCCGCCCAGCAGCCCAGTGAGCCCTCCCCTCACCCGTCCGCTCACCTGTCCACTCACCTTTCAACCAGTTGAGCCCTCCACTTACTTGTCAGCTCACCTATCGGCCAGGTGATACCCTTACCTGACAGACACACACAACACCCCCGCCCACCCAGCAGGCACTCAAGTAACCTTATTCAAACAGTTGTTTGTATTATTGTTAGCTTTGGATTGGATGAAACCCAGGCTGCCCTTGCCAAAGAGGCGATGACGTTTCTCGTGTCTCACCGGACTCGTGTAGCCTGCCGGGTAAGGAAGGGAGATTCACCGACTCGCTACACCTGCCCAAGAGCCGACTCTGCTGGCAAGTGCTGGCTGAGACGCGGCTAGGGTTGATTAATGGTAACCTGCTAAACGGGCAACCGCTTTCAGAATTGGTTACTGGTTTCTGACCGATTCCCATGGCACGTCGGAGTCGTTTGTGGACGTACAAACAGCACAGTAGCCTAAGCCACCACGTGGTTGATTCTCCCACATTTCTTTGTTTCAAAGGTAAATGCGCTACATTTATTGGTCTGGATGTTTTTACTCGGCTACCAGTTACGCAAGCAATACTACTGTAACAGCCATGGTCGTGACCCCCCTCCCATCCTCTCCTCTTCCCTCCCTCCCCCTCCATCCCCCCTGCCCCACAGGGAGACAAGTGACAGGGAGCGGACCCAAAACCAGCCTCAGCAACGTCATCACCGTGTCCCTGCCGGCTGCCTCCATGGCAACCGTTAGCACCTCCATCTACCAGCAGCCCATCATGTCTTCATCCTCCACTACCCTGCCAGGTGGGGGCCCTCCCTCCAATTATAGTTGTAGTTTTTTAATACCATCCCCTTGTCTCCTCATCGCTCTCCAGCACTCAATCCCCACGTGTCCCTTCTCTCCCTTTGTCTCCCTTTGTGTTTTTCCCTTTGTGTGTCTCCGTGTATCTCTGCGCTTTGACCCGTGTCTACCCGTATCTCCCCAACAGCTTCCCCGGACTCCGCGATCGACCCCAAGCCGCTCTTGGGCATTGACGAGGAGGTGGAAGAGGAAGGCGGAGACCTCGTTAAAGGGGGGGACGATGTGGATGATGGCGGTGGCAGCGGCGGTGCCGTCGACGACAGCGCCGGTGCGAAACCGGTGGTGGAGGAGCCCATGGAGACGGCGGCGTGCGAGAAGCCAGACTGCGGGGACGCCGTGACCGCCAGCGAGCCCCGGCCGATGGACACCGACCTGGACGGCGCCGCGGGTGGCCCCGTGGCCACGGATGGGGGGCCGCCCGGCGGCACCGTGGAGGGGCCCGGCGGCACGGAGGAGGGGCCCGGCGGCACCGCGCCCGCCACGCCGCCCGACCGGGAGATGCGTCCGATTGATACGGAGCGTGAGGGAGTGGCGGAGAGCAGCCCGGCGCACGGCGTCAGCGAGGGGGTGAGTGAGGAGGTGAGTGAGGGGATGAGTGGACGAGCGAGTGAGCGGGTGATTGGGTGAATGAGCGGGCGAGAAAGGGAGCGAGTGGGGAAGCGAGCGAGTGAGCATCCGAATGTCACCATATTTGAAGTTGCTGTCCATTTTGCTTTTAAACAGAGAGGCAGTCAGAGGCAAAGGTCCTAAGCCTGAGTCAACTGCACGGACGGATGGAGGGAAGGGATGTTCCAGACTACAGTGAAGGGTGGGGTGGCGGGGGGGCAGTATTTAACGAGCCTGACCTCTCGTTGGGGTCATGCTCGCTCGATGGCATCCCGTCCGTAGCGTTCACCCCGCGAAGCTCCCCGTGCGTCCCTCTCTCCTCGCTCTCCAGGTCAGAACGCCGGACTTCCTGCGTGGCAACATCGATGCCGTCGTTGTTGAGGAGGAGGAGGATGGGAGGAGCATGCAGGCCGAGGCGTGGCCCATGCAGACGGACGATGTGATCCCGTGCGGCGGTGCCGGCACGGCGGCGGGGAGCGGGGGAAAGTCCTCGGCCGTGGATCCGGTGACGGCCGACGACCTGGACCTCCTCGCCGACCTCTTCTACCTCCCGTACGAGCACGGGCCGCGCGCCGCTCAGCTGCTGCGCGAATTCCACTGGCTCAAGGTCAACAGCAGCGCCGTGGGCTGCAGCCGGAGCGTCGCCGAGCCCAACAATGAGCGCGTGAGTGCAGCCGTCTGTGGTGCCGTGTGCGGTGCCGTGTACTGTAGTGTGGGAGGTGCTGTGGGGAGTGATAGTGGAGTGTTTAGCACGCTGGACTACGAACCCGGCGACCTGAGTTCGATTCCTGCACGCAGCCAACATCGGTGACGATTATCTGAACCGGTCTTGGGCCTCTACTAGGTCGACTCAGCCTCAAATGAGTACCTTGTGCCATGTGTGGCGTGCCGGCCTTAATAGGCGTTCCATAACAGTCTCTTAAGGTAATACGGGGATCTGTGATTTTGGTGCTGTGTGTGGTTCTGTTTATGTATGTGTAGCTGTATATCCGTGTTGCTGTGTGTAGTATCTGTGTGCGTGGGTCTCCGTGTTGATGTGCGTTGCTGTGTGCGCGTGTCCACATTGCCGTGCATTTAGTTGTGTGCGGCTACGTTGCTGTTCGTGTAACGTTATGGCTGTGATGCAGTGCCTGTGCTGTGTGGCTGTGTTGTTGTTTGTTGTATTTTCAGCTGTGTTGACGACTCCATAGTCGTGTTGCTATGTCAGTGCACATGCGGTCCCTGCGCTCACTTCCCCTCTCTCTCCCTGCACTCACCCTTCCCCCTCTCCTCACCCACCCCCTTCTCTCCCCACGCTCACCCTCCTTCACCCTCCCCCCTCTCTCCCCACGCTCACCCTCCTTCACCCTCCCCCCTCTCTCCGTGGCTCTCACAGGAGGAGGAGTGGCGAGCCCGTGCCCTCGCCTTCGAGGAGCTGTGTAACCGCGTGACGCAGATGTTCACGCGCCTCTCCAGCATCGCCAACCGCAGCGTCCTCTACGACCTCTACCCCTACATCTGGGACATCAAGGGCATCGTCTCCATGGTCAAGTCGTTCGTCAAGTGGCTGGGTGGGCACAACGCGGCGGTGTGCCGTCCACGTGGGGTCCTACCTGTGGGGGGGCTGTCTCTGTGGGCGCGGGGGGCGCCTCTTGGAGGAGAGGGAGTTATAGAGGTGATCGATAGAGGGGGCAGGGAGCCAGGTTTTTCAAAGAGTTGCGCGGGTCCTTGTGTGGCACAAGCTGTGGGCGGCACCCGCCGGCAAGTGGACATTGGTCTGCCAGTAGAGGGCGGCATTCCTCTGCGCGCTGTTCCGATTGCGCAGCGAGCCGGTGACGTGCAGAGGTCAAACTGCACGGTCGCATCTCCCCCGCGGGCACGGCCACCCATCCCGCACCGATCCCTCTCGCCACGCTCTCACCCGGCTCGCCAGCGCGGCCCGGTGCTCTCCATTCCTGGCCAAGCGAAGCTCACCAGGACTTGGCTTTAGAGAGGCGTGGCGAGCGAGAGAGCGGTTTGTGGGTAGAGTGGCGGCACGTTGGTCACCGGTGGGGCTCGGGTGGCGGCCCGTGTGGGCGGCGGGGCTGGTGGGGGGGGGGGGGTTCTTGCGGTGGTGCGCTCCCTCCCTGTCTCTCCCCAGGTGCCTGGCGAGGAGGCGGCGGGCACGAGCTCACTCGCGCAGGCAGCTTTCCCGGGGTTGTGGGCCAGAGTTCAGGGTCGGACGAAGGTAGGAGAGTTGGTAAGGGGGCGGCTGTCGAGGCCTGTGAGCCGGCGACCCGGTTCGGTCCCTCGGCCCCGAACCGGCCTCTTCTTCTCGGTGCGTTTGAAGTACGGACGCCCGGTTTCCACTCGCAAAGAGAAATGAAAGTGATAGAGGCTTCCGCAAAATCCCATGGGAAATCTGCAAACACAGCGTGACCCAGCAATAATGTGGGGTAGTGCAGTGTGGGATGCCTTTGTCTGTGAGCGTGTGGCCTGGCACAAGCGTCGTGGTGACGTCACCACCACTTAGTAGCGAATGGCGGTTGTTGTTGTTGTGAGTGTGTGTGTGAGCGTGTGTGTGTAAATGTGTGTGATATCATGGAACCGCCATTGCCAGTATCAAAATATAAGATTAGGTTTTACCCTTTCTGGAAATAAACCAGGTGTTCAGATGTTAAAACACCAAACTGACACCTTTTGCAAGGAACCACGTCTGCATGAACTACATATACTCGTGGTCCACACCAGAGACAGCTTTCCTTAGAGCCGAGTCTCAAACAGTGCTAGACCAGATGACTCCAAAAGGTGAACAGCACAAAGAGAATGCCACTCTCAGGACATTGAGAGCTCGCGGTGAGTAGCTACATCATGGGACCTCCTCTGCCAAGAACATCCTCTGATAGAATATGCATATACTATGCATATACTATCAGAGCATATTTTTTTATTGCATGTTCACCACAAGTATATGTGGTTAATGCAGATATGATTCTTTGCAAAAGATTTCAGTTTGGTGTTTTAACATCTTACCACCTGCTTTATTGCCAGAAAGGGTAGAATAAATTATTATATTTTGTTGTGTGAGCGTGTGAACGTGTGTGTGCGAGCGTTTGTGTGCGAGTGTGTGTGTGAGCGTGTGAGTGTGTGTGCGAGCGTGTGTGTGAACGTGTGTGTGAGCGTGTGAACGTGTGTGTGCGAGTGTGTGTGCGAGCGTGTGGGTGAGCGTGTGAACGTGTGAACGTGTGTGTGAACTTTTTCTGGTTTCGCCCTTCGCCACGATTGCTCGCGCGTCGCGCCTATGGACCGGCGGTGCACGCCGTCTCGTGGTTGTGACTGCGCGTGCCGTGTGCCGTGTGCCGTGACAGGGTGCCGCAGCCAGACCCACTCGCAGTTCCTGAGCGGAGACCAGGAGCCGTGGGTGTTCCGCGGTGGTCTCGCCGGCGAGCTACAGGTGAGCCAACGCTCGTCTCGCTACATCCTCGTAATCATCATAATCATCGCTCGTTCACCTTCGTCGTGCTGGTTGATATCGCCGGGTGTGTTCAGCGTACAATGCTCCGCACCGTCCGCTTCACGCTGTGCGTTCAAGATCCGGTGATGTCATTCGAAGGGGAGTTGGCCACTGCGTGCCCGCGTCCAGCCTTCAATATTCACTTCCCTCGCCCTCCATTTCCTTACCCCTGCTGCCTCATCCAACCTCAACTACGGCACCTCTCTCCTCTATGGCCTCCCACCACGCCCCCCACACCCCCACCCCCCCACGCCCCACCTCCCCACCCCCCCCACCTGCCCACGCCCCCCACCTCCCGACCCCCCCACCTCCCCACGCCCCCCACGCCCCCACGCCTCCCACGCCCCCCACGCCCCCCACGCCCCCACGCCCCCCACGCCCCCCACGCCCCCACGCCCCCCACTCCCCCCACGCCCCCACGCCCCCCACGCCCCCCACGCCCCCACGCCCCCCACGCCCCCCACGCCCCCCACGTCTTAATAGCAGGTGACCCACCCTGCCCCTGCCAGACCGGGGCAGGGTGGGTCACAGGTCAGCTCGACGCGTCAAGTCGCCGCACTGATTCCCTGTCGTGTCGCGTCGCCCGCCCAGCGCATGCTGCCCATCGACGGCGCCAACGACCTCTTCTTTCAGCCGCCGCCGCTGCCCCCCACGGCCAAGGTGTACACGATTCGGCCGTACCTCCCGCAGGACGAGGTGAGCCCCCCCCCCCCTCCTCTTCTTCCCCACCCTCACCCCGGCGGTGCCGCCTGACCGGTGCCGGTGTTGGTGCAGGAATCGCCTTTCCCTCGGCGCTCGGCGTATATCCGGGCAGTGGACCGCGCGAGTGGTCATGTGACCACCAACGAAGAGGGTTGGTGGATCGCAGGAAGTTGTGTGGGCCTTGCTGGCCTCTCGGGGCTGCGGAATTGTAACTCGGTGTTATCCCCTTGATGTACGCGGTGGGTTTTCGCCACGCTCCTGTTATTTTACGAGGAAATTTGCCCAATATGGCAGGACCCTCTGTAAGAGCATCTTGAGACTTGGCGAGGCTTGGCTGTGTAGACGGGGGTGGGGGGGTGGGTGGGAGGCAGAGAGACGCGAGCGTTCCTGTCGCGTCTTCGCCAGGCCGCCGCCTACAAGGTGTGCCGGGAGACGTACGCTGACGGCTTGGACGGGACGCAGCTCTTCCCGGACAACCCCGACCTCATCGGAGACCGGTGAGCTTCGTGTGGCGCTCCTGCCGGCACTCCAGCCAACAGTCACACGTGAACGCTCGTCTTGGCTTTGAAAACCGCTGTTTTAGATGTCTGTAATGCGTCGTGTCGGCCGTGCGTAACTTCCCGTGCTTCGCGTGCGTTGTGTGAAACGTGGCGTGCGTGTGCGTTGCGTAGCGTGTGCGTTGCGTAGCGTGTGCCGTGCGTGTCGCGCGGTTCGTAGAGACGAGCCTGACGCGTAATGCGCGTTACGAGTCGCCCGTGCCGCGCGTGACTCTCCGCGCGTGACTCTCCGCGCGTGACTCGCCGCGCGTGACTCTCCGCGCGTGACTCGCCGCGCGTGACTCGCCGCGCGTGTCCTGCGTCTCGCGAGCAGGCTGGTGGGCAGCCTGCTGTCGCTGAGCCCCGAGTATTGCTTCGTGCTGGAGGACGAGGAGGGCGTGTGCGGCTACGCGCTGGGCTCCGTCGACGCCAAGTCCTTCTTCAGCCGCTGCGAGGTGGCCTGGCTGCCGGCCATGCAGGACAAGTACACGCGGCCCGCCGCCACCGGGGACGACGCGCTCTCCCTCTCGCTGGTACGACCACGGCGATGATGACGCCGCTCGCGTGTCCCTCTGTCGGGACGCTGCCGCCACGGCCGTGTCACGGTCAGCGGCACGCCGGACCTGCTGTCCGTCAATCTCCTCGCGCAGCAGTCGAAATAATTAGCACGTACAGATGGGTTCACCGGTCGCGTGTGCTGGGGTAAAGTGTGAGTGCTCTCCCATCTTCTGTTGTGCAGCAGCAGCAGCAGCAGCTGCTGGATATGACGGGGGGATGGTCGGAAGCTTTGGTAGCGAGGCGCTGGCGACCACGGTGGCGGTGCTGGTGGTGGCATCGGCGGCATTGGCCACGGTGGCATCACTGATCGTGCTCCATCCCTGTCGCCCTCCCTACTTGCCGTGCTCCCTCCGACTCGCCTCCCACTTCACCTCCACCCCACCCCCTGCCCCCACCACCCCCCCCCCCTCCGCCCAGGAGGTGATGCTGAGCTTCCACGAGGAGGCGCGGGTGCCCCCGGAGACGCTGGTATCGCGCTTCCCGTCGCTGGTGCGCGTGGACATCCACAGCCGGGTCACCGACCCCAGCGTCGCCAAGAGCATGATGGGCTGCCTGCTCTCGTCCCTCAAGGCCAACGGTACCGCTCGCTCGCTCGCTCGCCACTGCTGCCGGGCAGCAGGCGAGCCCAGGCGGCGTTCGCCGCGAACATCGCAGTGCTGACTAAACACCTCCACGTTACTCATTGGAGATCACACGCAGCAGCAGCAGCAACGTTTCCCCCCTACTCCTGCGAGAAATTGGCAGGACCCTTGAGACTCGGCGAGGCTCTCCCGGGTAAACGAGCGTATTTATTATCATTCTTGTAATCTCAGATAATGATGCTGCTGCTGTATTTGTTGTAATGGACCACCCCAGGGTTGGACCGGGCACTTGTGCTCATGAAAAGCACCACCGTTTCTCATGTGCAGTTGTGCAAGGGCATCGTGTGCTACGTCTGCCATGGCGAGATCTGGACTAATACATTAATAATACAATTGTTCACACACGCACGCTCACACACACGCTTACATGCGCACTCTCATGCACACACATACTCTCAAACACATACATTCTCACTCTCGCACACACACTCTCACACGCACACTCTTACACACACGCTCTCGCACACACGTACACACACACACATTCTCACACGCACGCGTACGCAGGATCGCAGGGTGCGTTTTGCGAGGTGAAGGCAAGCGACAAGGGCAACACGGAGTTCTACACCAAACTCGGATTCTTCGAGGTCCCCATGGCCGAAGGCTTCTGCAAAGACGCCGTCCTCCTGGGCCGCCCCATCTGACCCCTCCGCGCCGTCCCCTGCCCCCCGTGCCGGACTGGCTCACGCGACGGGCGGCTGTGGCGGCGGCGGCGGTGGTGGCGGCGGCGGTGGCGGCGGTGGTGGTGGCATTGCAGCTGGCTGGTGGAGCTGGGATCTCCCACTCGGTTTGGCGAGTAGGGGCAGTGTGGAGGTGTGCGTGTGTGTTCCATGGCGGTGTGTGTGGCACGGTGTGCTGCCCTCCTCCTCCTGTCAGCAGCTGCTGGGCGGGGCTAGGCTGACACAAACGGTTGCGAGTGTGTGCGTGCGTGAATGTCTGTTGGGTGTAAGCGGGGATTCATTTCTTGCACAATATTTTTCGGGTCACTCACGGACTGGAGTAGGTGGCGTGTGACGAGTCGACAACACATCCATAGCCAGAGGTATAATGGATGTGGTGTGCCTTGTGCGGAAATATTTTCTGTGTCGCCAACCCAGACGGACTGGGTCGAATATAAGCTATGGAGGTGTAATATTCTGGCAACGTCCGTGTGTGTGTGGGCGGTGGTGTGAGTTGTGTGCGATGCTGTGGATTGTGTGAGCTTTGATGTGTGGTGCTCTGTGTGGTGGGTGACTGGGTGGCGTGTGAGGCGTATGGTGAGTGGTGTATGTGGTCGGTGGTGAGGTGGGTGGTGTGTGCCAGGCAGTATGAATGTTGCGAGTGCCGTGTGTTGTGCGTGTGTGGTGTGGTGTGGCTGCGTGTGTGGTGAGGTGTGGTGCGGTGTGTGGTGCGGTGTGGTGCGGTGTGCGAGTATGGTGTGGTGCGGTGTGCGTGTATGGTGTGGTGCGGTGTGCGTGTATGGTGTGGTGCGGTGTGGTGCGGTGTGCGTGTATGGTGTGGTGCGGTGTGCGTGTATGGTGTGGTGCGGTGTGCGTGTGTGGGGCGGTGTGAGTGACATGCGGTGCCTCGCGTACTTCCCTTGGGCAGCTGCCGTCGTGGGGAATTTGCAAAACCTGGACCCGGAGCTTTTGATGGGCCGAAGTACTGAGTCTGGATCTTCCACGTCAGTGTCTCCCCGTGTCTTTGCTCACCCTCCGTGCCTCTCCGAGTCTCCCCCCAGCTCCTAATGTCTCCCCAAGTCTCCCCCTACCGCGTCTCCGATCACCCCTCGTGCGATGTTCACAACCAAACTCTGATTTTTGTTTTTATACTCGTTCTAAGCGTTCACTCTCCTCTTCATCCCGGATAACGACGATGATGATGATGATTGTTTTTTGTTTAGCATTCCTTGAATTAATTGTTCGCTAAACCTTTTTACGGATCTCCCACCCTGATTTATGAACGTGTGGGTTCCGTTGTTTTGACGGAAATATAAACGTTCACTGATGACGCTGACGATGACGATTTTGGCGATGACTACGACAACAGCTCTGACGACGATGGCGTTCGTGACGATGATGGCGATGTTGGCTACGATGATGTACAGGTTGTTGGTGCTGTTGACCCAGATCTCACTCCACTGCCCATTGCTGCCAAGGTTGTCTCAGGCTGCCCCTGATCCCCACTGCTGCCCCTGATGCCCCTCATCCACAGTGCTCATGCCCTGCCCTGGGCAGGCCTCGGAGGTTGACCTTCCATCAGTGCAAAGCGGTGTGGCGTGGGGTGCAGCGTTGTGACCCGAGGGTGCAGGGCGGCGTGGCGTGTGGGATCTGGGGGGCTCGTCCCGTGTACATTACCTGTACATACGTTCTGTGTAGTAATAGTAGTAATAGTGTAATAATTCTCCGGAGACGGATTCGGAATCAGTCCTCTTTATTTTCACTTGACGGTACACTTGCTCCCACACGCTCCGTTGCTGGCAGACAACGTAGCGTCAGCGGACTCCCACCAGCTCCCACCGCGCACGTGGCACCCGGAGCCCCGTACGCGCGTGGCTCTCGCCCCCGTTCAGTTCCCAGACTCCTCCTCGATCCTTCCTCTCTCTCCCTCTTAATCCCTTCGTCACGTGGTCCTCCCAGCCAATCCTCCATGGACAATCTCGACCGTTCTCGATGGTTCCCTGTCAATCCCGGGACCACGCCTCTTACCCGGGTCCCCATTGGCTGGGGTCCCAATTGGCTGGGCCAATCACTCCTGCTGACATGCCGTGATCACGCCGGCCCCACACTCCCTATCTCAACCCTTATTGGCTACAAGCAGGACCGGCAAGCCAATCCCCCACGTGAACCCACGATAGCTGTTATTACATCACCCCCCCCCCCGGTGAAAAAAATAGCCGTCTCGGCTGGGAAAGGGTGATAAACCAATTCCGAAACATATTATTAGGGCACCGAGGTGCGTTTAACGATATAAGGGTGAACCGGCGTCCCTGCGCCTACAACATATAAAAAGTCACCCATACAACAAAAACAACGACATACATTAGGGCGCCCCTGCAGCGCAGTAACAACAGGGAATAAAACAAACGACAAAGCGTTAACGAAACGGGAGAGATTTCGACCGCGTACGCGACGCGGGACCCCCTCCGCTCCCAGCGCCTGATCCCTTTGCTTCCGGATGGACAGGAGGTGGTAGGCTTGAAGAAGAAGTAGGTTGTGGATGCTTGGTCACGTCCAGGTCAGGTCTCCTTGGAGGGGGGGCGGCTCGGGCCACCTCAGCCCTCAGAACCTGTTCATCTGTAGGAGGCACAACACAGTCCCCCTTGGGATCAATGGGTGTGACAAGCGGCGTGGTCGGCTCGACGGAACCCGGCAGGTCAACTAATGGGGATGAAGGGCCGACGCGCGTCAACATAGGGTTTGAGCCGTGAGGAGTGGACATACCACCGCCGATTTTCATACTGAACACGGATACTCTGCAAGTTCCGAACATCTATTAGTGTTACAGGCCCCCGCCACGGCCTGTGCAGTTTGGGGGATGTGCCCGCCGGTACCTGGGGGCAGTGGAGCCACGCTCGGTCCCCCACTGACCAAGACATGTGCGTATGCGATCGACGCGCATAACGTTCGTTCCTCGCCTGAGCACGGGCTGTCGCACACCGGGCAGCCTCTCGCGCCTCCGTCACTCGTTTAAGCGAGTCACGCACGTGGTCAGGCAAGGAACGGGACGGCCGTTTGCCTGGCTCACCCAATTGCACGTCGATGGGTGGAACATTTTCACGGCCATACATCAAAAAGAATGGTGAGTATCCCGTGGATGTGTGCGGAACCATGCGGTAAGCCGCTAAGACGCCTGGTATGTGCAGGTCCCAATCGGTTTGCTTTTCACTGACCGTCTGACAGCATAGCCGAGAGGGTGCGGTTAAATCGTTCCACCATACCATCTGTTTGTGGGTAGTAAGGAGAAGTGCGAATTTTCTTCGTACCCAACGCGTCACAAACTTCCTTAAGCAATTTGGAAGAGAAATTCCGCCCCTGATCTGTGAGCAACCTTTCAGGTGCCCCCTTGTCCATGACATACCCGTTCAAGAAAGCGTCGGTAATGGATGCTGCCGTCTGGTCGGGTAGGGGCCAGGCCATCGGCCATCGAGAAAAATATTCCACCCCGACGAGAAGGTATTTATTGCCCCTCGCCGACGGGGGAAACGGGCCCAGAATATCGAGCGCGACCAATTCGTTAATGCGGGACACCTCAATGGAACGTAACGGTGGTACATAGGGGTTACGAGGCGGCTTCCTCTTTGCACAGTCCTGGCATGAGCGAATAAAATCATTGACGTCTGTTGTCATACCGGCCCAAAAGAAATCCTTCTGCAGTGCGGCCAAAGTCTTTTGGACGCCGAGGTGCATCAATTTATCAGCGTGCAAAGCACGAAGCAGGTCGTAGCGAAGTGAAGTAGGCACGACCAAGCGTGGCCGATCAGACAACCCGTCAGTACACATTAACAATCCCGACTTGCCTCGGATCATCTGCCATTTCCAACCCGCCAATCGAGATTTTTGTTTCCCTATCAATTTCCGTAGTGGAGACAGCGAGGCATCAGCCTCCTGCTCACGTAGCCAAACCGCGTGCGGTAACCGCAAGATATCATCCGTGTCCACCGACCCTTGCTGGTCGTCCTCCTTCGCTTCCGCCCCTGCCTCGTCATCCGCTATCGCCCCCATAACCGGACAAGGCGAAGCGGCCGGTGCCGCACAGCGGTGCGTGCCCGTCAGGCAAGCGCACGGAGGAAGGAGCGGCAGCCTTGAGAGCGCGTCAGCGTTCGCATGACGGGCCCCCTTTCTGTATGTAATATCAAAGGAAAATTCTTGTAACGATTCCAGCCACCTGGCCAATTGGCCTGACGGTTGATCTAATTTCAAGGAGTATTGTAAAGCCGCATGATCCGAGCGAACTAGGAATTTCCGTCCATACAGGTACGGCCGGTACAAACGGACAAAGTGAACAATTGCCAAAAGTTCCCGTCGTGTCACGCAATAGCGTGTTTCCGCAGGGGACAAAACCCGGCTGCCGTACGCCACTACTCGCTCTACCCCGTCCTTACGTTGCGACAAAACGGCCCCAATGCCGAAATCACTAGCGTCCGTATCGAGGATGAACGGCTGTGAGAAATCTGGGTAATCCAGCGTTGGCGCCGTGGCGAGGTGGTCCCGAAGTGCCATAAAAGATTTTTCCTCTTCCGCTCCCCATTGAAACCTTTGATTTTTGCCAGTCAGAACATGTAATGGCTTTGCCAACGTCGCAAAATTTTTAACGAAGCGGCGATAATAGGAAGCGAAGCCAATAAACCGCCGAACATCTCCCACCGAAGTGGGTGTGGGCCACTCTCGTACGCATTTCGTTTTCAGCGGGTCAGTGGATACGCCGTCCGAACTGACGATATGACCCAAGTAGCGGACAGAGTGTTGCAGAAGGTGGCATTTTTTAGGTTTAAATTTAAGGTCAGCCGTACGCATTCTTTGAAAAACCGCCTCTAGACGTTGGAGGTGTTCTTCGAACGTGCGGCTGAAAACAATTATATCATCAAGATATATGAGGCACGTTTCCCACTGCAGTCCAGTCAGCACCAATTCCATGAGCCGCTGAAACGTCGCCGGTGCCGCATTCAAGCCCATAGGCAACCGATTAAATTCAAAGAGACCTTGCGGCGTGCGGAATGCCGTTTTTGCCTTCGACTCATCGTCGAGGGGAAGCTGCCAGAACCCCGAGGACAAGTCAAGGGTAGAAAAAAACTTAGCACCCGATAAAGCGTCCAACGAATCATCCATCCTCGGTAAGGGGTATGCATCCGCCACCGAAATTTTGTTTAACCGGCGGAAATCAACACAAAATCTTGTACCGCCATCTTTCTTCTTTACCAGAACGACGGGCGCGGCCCAGGGGCTGTTGGACGGCGAAATGATGTCCGCCGCCAACAATTCATTTACCGCTCCGCGCACGTGATCCCTTTCCGCCGGGCTCATGCGATGAGGGTGCATAGAGATGGGAGGCGTCGCACCGGTGTCAATATGGTGCGACAAAAGCGACGTGCGGCCGAGGTCCAAATCATTTTTACTGAAAACATCAGTGTACTGTTTCGATTTAAAGCTTTCGTGACTGCAGGGATTCATCTTCTTGGTTCTTTCGGTAAAGTCACGTAGAAGGGAAGTAATAAAATAATAAAAATAAAACATAATAAAACAATTCTCACGACGTTTCGGCCACAACGCAAGCAGCCATCCTCAGGCGAAGAATGAAACACCCCAAGCTTGGAGCGTATATTTAAGCTGGGTTAGAGGGGGGGGAGGTGGGAAGAAGAGCGCCTAAACAAAATAATTTGCATATCAAGAGGAATTCAGCATATGGAAAATGCGTAGGAGGTGGGCGGGGGGGGTTCCAAATCAATACTATGCCCGTGCATTATGCAGGATTAGCAGCATCAAAGGGGGGGGGGGAAGGGGGGGAGCATTAACAAAGGAAAGGAATGTTAATAGTATATATTAACATTCCTTTCCTTTGTTAATGCTCCCCCCCTTCCCCCCCCCCCTTTGATGCTGCTAATCCTGCATAATGCACGGGCATAGTATTGATTTGGAACCCCCCCCGCCCACCTCCTACGCATTTTCCATATGCTGAATTCCTCTTGATATGCAAATTATTTTGTTTAGGCGCTCTTCTTCCCACCTCCCCCCCCTCTAACCCAGCTTAAATATACGCTCCAAGCTTGGGGTGTTTCATTCTTCGCCTGAGGATGGCTGCTTGCGTTGTGGCCGAAACGTCGTGAGAATTGTTTTATTATGTTTTATTTTTATTATTTTATTACTTCCCTTCTACGTGACTTTACCGAAAGAACCAAGAAGATCAGTGTACTGTATCAACAATGAACGCAGGGCGTTCCTTTGTTCGTTCGACAAGGAAGAATTTTCTCCGCACAAATCTGCGATCCAACGTTCTTGAGAGCGATCGTGTGGGGGCCTACCAGCGGGCATTCGTGCGCGCGGCGCTGCGTCGCAAGAGGCGAAGTCGGTAGTGGCGTGAGCCAACACCGACCCCTCTGGAACAATAACGCGGTCAGGTCCCCCATTTAACACCTGTATTAAAGGTGCTTGACCCGGTCGTACGATCGTTTGCGCCGCCGCTAAAGAAAATGATTTAGATGCCGAATTAGATGGGGATAGCAGCACGCCTTCTGCACCCTTCCCCATTCGAAGGGGTTTTCGGTAACGCAACGGTATCAACATCTGTGCTCCCGGCGGTACTTCTACCGTAGCAGCAACAACGGCAGTGACTGCGTTACCTGTAGGCGCGCTGGCCAACAAGGAAGGCAGGAACGCCATACGACGACCCCCCGGCATTTCTAAACAGTCCTGGTCGACTCGTATTTTCAGCGGCATCCGACGCAGGAAATCAGTACCGAATAAGCATGGAACAGCTAGCGAGCGAGAGATTAACACAGGTCCTGCGGCGGTAATATTACCGATAGCGATGCTCACATCCACCTGGCCACAGATACCCATGCTTCCCCCATTCGCGGCGACACACGCATCATTAACCCTACGTATCTGCGACGCAGGGATGGACAACAGATGGAAAATAACATCAGAAATGATGGTGGCCGACGCGCCCGTGTCCACTAAGATGCGCACATCAACGCCGTCGATGGTACCTCGTACCGTCGACGAGCCCGAAGCCGCAGCTACCACCCTGTGAGCCAATTTTTTCCACTGCGTAGCAGAGCGCGTAACTGTAGCGGGGGAAGTAAATTTTTCCCGAGGAGTGTGAGAATGAGTGCGAATGGATGGGTGATGTGACAGGACCTGCCGGGTGTCCGATGTGTGCCGACTCGCCCGAGGTTGTTGCAGCTCCGCGGCAGGTGGAGGAGATGGAGGTCCCCTCGTCGGAGGAGGCGACAGCAGAGGCCGACAGCGGCAGTCACGGGCGAAATGGCCCCGTCTGCCGCACTTGAAGCAAGCCGCCGACGTCGGCCGGCGGTCGGACGACCCGGCCCTTGCACGCGGACGGCCCATGTAGTTGCCACGCTGGTCGCGCAGCCGCCGTCCCGGACTCTCGTGCTGAACAGCAGCAGCCAGCATGTCGTCGTCGCCCGAGTCGTCGGAGCAGTGGACCACTAGTCGTGGAGACCACCCCAAAGGTGGCCCGTCGATCTCCGGCTTCCCCGTCCACGCCGCCATCTGGTCCCAACGCCTGATATTAAATTTTGCGTCCAGGCAACGCGCCACCCATCGCGATGTAAGTGGTTCGTGGCCGCACACTGGCAGCGAAATCTTGAGTTCCTGAGCCAACTCCAGCATACGGGAGAGGATGAGAGGATCCAAATGGTCGGCCGTCGCGTCGGGGTAGGCAGCCATGGCCAGCGCCATCAATGCCCCCCGATAGGCCAACGGCGATTCCTCCGATGCTCGGCGACGTAACATAAATTTTCTGGTGGCTGACGTCGGTGGGTCATAGAATTCCGCCATCTCCACGAACGCGTCCCGCAGTGTCTTCTTCTTGGCCGCCGGAATGGAACGGAAGACCCCCAGAGAAACATCGTCGAGCAGTGTAGGTAGCGCTCCCAGTGCTTCCTCCTCCGTCCAATTGACGGATCTAAAAGCTGATTCAAAGCGCCATGTGAAAGCACTCCAATCACCTCCGGCGATGAATTCTTTGATTTGTGGAAGGCGATGTCCGCGGTGGCAAGCGCGCGCCGCGGGCGTCTCCGATTGGCGTTCCCGCTCTCCACCCGTATCAGACAAAATGGCGGCCGCGTGGCGGTAGGCGCGCCCAAAATGGCGGCCGACGGCTCTGGCGCAGCTGCCCCACCCAAAACGACGGCGTCCTCCCGCGTAGCAGAAGGAATGGCGGACGCAGGTTCCTTCACCGGACTCCTTCCCACGGCGTCCAGTCGATCGGCAATCTGGCGGCCCGCGGCTGGTGAGGATGCCACGGCGGTCACCAGACTAAGCAGAATGGCGCGTAATGATTCGATCTGCTCCGCCATCAGCCGCCACTCGTCTTTTGTTCCTGCAGCGGTTGCATCTGCCGTCGGTCGACGCTGAGAGACGTCGAGAGGTACATCTTCAACAGGCGGCATAGGGGCTGTAGCTCCCAACAGCTCATCTTCATCCGTCTCGACTTCCTCCTCCGATAGAGGCACAGGCAGGTTCTTTTTTCTGGGGTGCTTGGACATCTTGACGATCGTCCAAACAGTCGCAGAAGTACTTCTGACACCAATGTAATAATTCTCCGGAGACGGATTCGGAATCAGTCCTCTTTATTTTCACTTGACGGTACACTTGCTCCCACACGCTCCGTTGCTGGCAGACAACGTAGCGTCAGCGGACTCCCACCAGCTCCCACCGCGCACGTGGCACCCGGAGCCCCGTACGCGCGTGGCTCTCGCCCCCGTTCAGTTCCCAGACTCCTCCTCGATCCTTCCTCTCTCTCCCTCTTAATCCCTTCGTCACGTGGTCCTCCCAGCCAATCCTCCATGGACAATCTCGACCGTTCTCGATGGTTCCCTGTCAATCCCGGGACCACGCCTCTTACCCGGGTCCCCATTGGCTGGGGTCCCAATTGGCTGGGCCAATCACTCCTGCTGACATGCCGTGATCACGCCGGCCCCACACTCCCTATCTCAACCCTTATTGGCTACAAGCAGGACCGGCAAGCCAATCCCCCACGTGAACCCACGATAGCTGTTATTACAATAGTAATAATAATGACGACAGCGACCACGTGGTTACCACTGTTTCTGTTCCCCTTTTTTTGCGAATCGGAGCATAAACGATGATCGTGGTGATGACGATACGAATAAAAATGTGGTGGAAGCAACAGGAAGAATAAGTGCCCTGGTGTCTGTGACCTCAGATGAATGGTGGCAGCTGCTTGGGCGCGCTGTGGAATTTGGCGAGAGTGGGGGTTGGAGGCGGCGGCAGCGGCGGCGGTGGTGGTGGTGGTGGCGCTGCAGGGTCTGCGTGGAAGCACGGCGCGAGATTTCCCAGTGGCTCCCTTCTGCAACCCATACACACCCAGTCACACACCCAGTCACACACCCACTCATCAACTCGGACATCCACTCACCCAGTGACCAACTCGTGGACTCACGCACCCACTCACTCACCTACACACACACCCACTCACCTACTCGCCCACTCATCCACTTAACCAGTCACACAGCCACTCACCCAGTCACACAGCCACTCACCCACTGACCAACTCACCTACTCACCCACTCATCCATTCACTCATCCAGTCACACACCCGCTCACTCGCTACACACATACACCCACTCACCAACTCACCTACTCTCACACACTCAACACCCACTCACTTGCCTACTCACTCACCCACTCACCCACCCCGACCCACCTACTTCTCACTCGGTGTACACTGGTGCGTTAGACAGGTGTGGTAGTGCACACCTGTGATTAAGCACTAGAGGTGATGGTGGAAAGATTTGTGAAACTCCCAAACCCTCCTAAGGCTGCAAGGTGGTCAGGATCACGACAGTGGAGCCAGTGGGTTTGCAGACCCGTCTGTGCGGACCCGTGAGTGCTACCCCCTCGTATCCATCCAGCGGCGCTGTCTCCGGGTTCGCTGCTGCCACGTGAAGCCAAACTTCCCTGCATTGAGCATCGAGGCAGTCGGTGGAGTACATCTGCTTTGCAGCCCTGCAGAGCCTGTTGTAGGAATTCCACAATCCTATGGTGGGGCCAAGTCTATCCATAGGACCACCACCGTTGATATCCCCACAAAGTGGTACCACTGGAGGGGGAGAGGAATGATGATGATGATGGGCCGAGTCAAGCCACCCACCGCAAACCTTGAGTTGAACTCACGACCTTCCGACTGCTGCTGCGAGGAGCTGAGCCGCCTGGATAAATATTACTAGTGGGGGGGGGGGGGGGGGCACTTGTGAGTGTTCTCGATGGGGGGTTCATCTGTGGGGTCCGCGAGCCCCCCCGCCACCTGCCTCCCCCTCCCCCCTCAGACACTGGGGGCCGCGCTGGCAGCGATGACGCAGCTCCTCGCGAATGTCTCCACCTCGCATTCCTCGCATGCGGCGGGCGTTTCGGCTGCGCAAGCCGGGGGCGTGCGGTCATCGCCACGCACTCCACTGCTGGATGAAAGCTCTGTCCGCCGTCATGGGGGCGGCGGCGGTTGTTTGAACAAACCTCGCCACGCTGGCCGACGCGGCTTGGTAGATGTCCCCGGTTGAGATGTCGCTCGCCGTCCATGCGGGCCGTGGCCGGGAGTCGAACTCGGGTTTGTTCCGGGCTTCTTCCTCGAGCGCTGCTGTGCCAATTGCTGCACCACAAATCCACCGCAGCTGCAGCCTGACCACTGTGCAGCCCCCCCCCCCACAACTCGGGGTACTCGGTGGGTCCTGGAGAGACCGCGTGGCGCCCCCCCCCCCCACCTTGATTGGCGGGGATGGACAGGGCAGCCTCACTCGGGGTACCAATTTGCGGTGGTACCTCGCCTCTGGTATCTCGCCTCTGGTACCTAGTCCCTGGTACCTAGTCCCTGGTACCTAGTCCCTGGTACCTGCCAGCGCAGCTGCCTTGCCTGTGACTCCACCGTGAAGTCGCCTGTGACGCCACCTTGAAGTCGCCTGTGAGCTCCTCGCTCGAGTTTGGGTTGCGCTGCTCGGGGGGGTCGAGGTCCTCCCCCGAGTCTCCTCGACCCCCAAGTTTTAGTCGTCTTCCTAAAACGCTCTCCCAGTTCTTCTGGGTGGTCCCAGTGCCAAGTGCCACCTTCAACCGCAGGTCAGTCGGTTGACCTCTCTGCCCTTTCTACTCTGAAGGAGGGCCATTGCCCGAAACGTCAGCCCGTTGTGTATGGTGTGTGTTATAAGGCAGCGTTAGCGACGAACGTGGGGAGTGAGTTTTTCGCCACTTGTACAGTTTGTTTATTTGCATTTAGCACTTTCAAACATTCCGCCCGCGTTGTTCCTCGAGGCGAAACGCCTCGGTTCGTCAGGGGCCCCGGGCTGCGGCGCTCTGGTGGGGATCGAGCGCCGCGGGCGATGTCGCCTTCATGCCGGTGTCGTGCCGCGAATCCATCCCCCATGTCAGTGGCATTGTTTCCGATGTGGATCGTCACTGCGGATTTCACGTCGTCAACACCAACAACAACGTGGATGTTGTGCACCGAGCTGCTGCTGCTGCAGCATCGTCGTCTCTGCAATCCGCGTCACTCGCGATCGTCGAGGAGGAGCCGCAGGCGAGCGGCGAAGTCGGGAACCCGGCGGCGATGAACCAGCGCTGACAACGAGTGCCCCAGCTCTGCGGTCCCCTCGATATATTCAGAACATTTTCGGCCAATGAATGAGTTGTTTGTATGTTTGAGAGAACCGGAGCACCCTGAGAAACCCCACGAGTGCGAGGGGGCAACATCCGATCCCGTGCAGAAGGAACAGATGGGTCGTCAATGGACCAAACCCATCGATTTTCATTAAAATTTTTCACACAAAGCAGTTCACGTTGTGTTTGCCGGGTGGTCGGGTGAGTGAGTGAGTGAGTGCAAGTGTCGTAGCTATAGGGGGTGCAGGCGGTACGACTGCACTCGGTCCCAGACGCCGGGCTGTGAGAAGCGGCTCACGGGCGCCCAGGGAACTCGCCGTGCTGCGCCACCGAGTGGCAGCAGCCTGAGAGGGTGGATGAGTTGGCTCCTGGGTGGGTGACGACTGAGTTCGTGACGAGAGTGGTGCCGGCACGAGCGGCAGGCGACACAGACAGCGCCTGCCGCGCACGACGATCGCCCATCCGAGCACCGTCCAGGCTCGCGGCCTGCTTAGCCTCCGAGGTCGGGCACATTCCGGGTGATTAGATGGATGCCATCTTCACTGTGGAGCACGTGCACTGCGGCGACGTCGTGTTACATCACGAGGCGTTGAAGAGTGCCCCGCGGAGCCACGATGGACTTCTGTTCATCTCCAAGTCGCCCTCAATGCGCCCCAACCCCCCCACCCTCGTGTGAGACCTCGGAAGTTCGTACCTCGCTGTTGAGACTGCTCTGTGGGGTGGCCAGCAGATGGCAACACATCGATGGATTCGTGAATCCGTTTGTGCGGAGCTTTTGAGGCGTCGCCCCCTCGTGTGCAGAGCACGCTGCTGGCGCCTCACTCCTCTCGCGCTGTTTGCGTTGTAACTTTCTCACCCGCCCCTACCGCATATGTCTGAAAAAGAGCTTCACATCTCGTCGGATTTCTCCAGGATGAATGAAGATTATAACTCTGATAGTGGTGGTGACGTCGCTACGGCGCTCGTGCCAGGCTAGGTGCACTTTGAGGCCACGCGAAGTGTCGAAGGCTCGGTCCAGCAGGTGCCACGGGTCGACTCAGGCGACCGGCGGATGCCACCGCCCGTGTCCCCCACTGTGCCAACTGCTCACTTTATCCGCCCGGCGCCCCGCTCGTTGTTGTGAGCGTTGTTGTGCACGGAGACGACCCCACCCCGTGAAGGCAGAGAGAGGGAGGGGGGAGCCAGAGGGCTGCTGCCCGCACTCGGGGCAGCCACCGCCGCCGCCGGTGTCTCAGCGGCCGTGCCGGCTCGACCGGTCTCCGGCTCGCAGCGCTCAGAGCCAAACTCCGCGGCGATGACGGAAACAAAACGACGGCGGCGACGACGACGACGAATAAATATCGAGGTGAGTGAGTGAGTGGTGAGGAGGAGCCGGGGGGGGGGGGGGGCTGCGGCCCCCGTGAGGCGGCGCGGGTCGAGGTCACGCCGCAGGAATGAGGCCCCGACCGGTTCGGGGACCAGGGACCCCCTAGAGAGACCCCCTACAGAGACCCCCTAGAGAGACCCCCTACAGAGACCCCTACAGAGACCCCCTACAGAGACCCCTACAGAGACCCCCTACAGAGACCCCCTACAGAGACCCCTACAGAGACCCCCCTAGAGAGACCCCCTACAGAGACCCCTACAGAGACCCCCTACAGAGACCCCCTACAGAGACCCCTACAGAGACCCCCTACAGAGACCCCCTACAGAGACCCCTACAGAGACCCCCTAGAGAGACCCCCTACAGAGACCCCTACAGAGACCCTCTAGAGAGACCCCCTACAGAGACCCCCTACAGAGACCCCCTACAGAGACCCCCTACAGAGACCCCTACAGAGACCCCCTAGAGAGACCCCTACAGAGACCCCCTAGAGAGACCCCCCAGAGAGACCCCCTACAGAGCCCCCTATCCCGCCAGGCACCTTACCCCCCCGCCTCTTCCGTGCACTCTGCAGGCTGCTGCACTCGCCACTGCACCCAGCGGGTGCGCTGCTGCATGTCGAGGCTGAGTCAACCTGCGGCGTCAATCGCAGTGACGTCGGCCGTGGCACAGCGATCGACCTCAGGTCGCCGGGTTCGAAGCGCAGCGCTGCGCTCTGCGCCACCGCTCCCCACGCTGCCTCGCCCGGAGCCCAACCCAGCCCTGCCGCTCGGAGCCCCGAGGGGACCCCACTGGGGCCCCCGGTTTGGACCCCTGCCGCTCCTCGTTAATGAATCTCCCGGGCGTCGTCAATGATTGTCGGGCGCGTGTGGAGGGGGAGGAGCGGGTCCGTGCTGACACGGGGGGGGGGGGGGGTCACGGAGCGAGCGACGCACCCGAGCCAGCGTCACATCAGCGTCCTCGGCGTCAGCAGACATCATCACAGACGACAGCCGTCATCATCACGTGTAGTTACTCCACTCATCGTTCAGTAAAGCACACGGTTATAATCATCAAATAGTAACCGCAATCATCATCAATTACCATCATCAACGCTGACAACCACTACCACCGCCTCCATCGTCACCACCACCACAATCGACCTCTTCTCCACCACTGAAACACGAGGAGCGACCAGCACAATCCTCCTCCTCCTCCTGCTCTGCGTGGCTCCTCCGTGCCCAGTCGCTCCTTTCCCTGCGGCCGCCGCGTGGCAGCTCGGCAGGAGATGGCTCCACGTGCCGCTCCCCAGCGCCTCCTCCTCCTCCGCGCCTCCGCGGCGCGACCCCCGCTGCTGCTGCTGCTTCTTGTCGCGTGGCTCAGCTCGGTGCGCGCGGTGCCATTGTCCGAGGACGGAGGCGACTACCACAACCACCACAACCTCTCCAACTCGGCGGCGGCGGCGGCGTCGTGGTCGCCGTCGTTCGTCCACCACGACTACGAGGCGATGGTGCGCGCACTCAGGGCCGTGGCGTCGCGCTGTCCCGACGTTTCGCGCCTCTACTCCATCGGGCAGAGCGCGCAGGGCCGCCACCTCTACGCGATGGAGATGAGCGACAATCCGGGCACACACGAAGTCGGTGGGTGACGGGGGTGGGTGGGTGGGGGGGGTCCCGACTGCACCGACACAGATCACGGACCTTGACCCTGTGGCCCCTGAAGCCTCAACTGGGATCTCCAGCGCATGACCTGACCCGGACTGTGACCTCGTCCCCTGACCCCTAACGCTAAACCCTGACCCCGTAAACCGAACCCTGAATCCCGAATCCTACCACTGACCGGTGACCCCAATACCGACCCCCGACCTCCCTCACCGCGAGACGCAGAGCTCTGGACGATTAAGTTGTTGCTCATGGAGTGGTTGGTGTTGCTGTGGGTATTTAGTAGTTGTTGACTTTGGTTGTTGTTGATGTCGTAGCGACGTTGTTGGTGTTTATGTTGTTGATATTGCGGCTGCTGATGTTGCTCCGTGCTGCCGTGGGCATGCGAGTCCCGGTCGGAGTGTGAGTGGATGAGTGAGACAAAGGCGGCCGGGCGTGGTGCTGGTCACCCACCCCCTCGCGTGCCGTGCCGGTCTTCATAGGTGCTCGCTAACAGTACTTGCCCCAACAGTCTGTTAAGGCTATACGGGGGGGGGTATTTGTATCTAATGCGTGTGTTGAATATGTGTGAGTGTTGAAAGTTTGTGTGGTGAATGTGTGTGTGGTGAATGTGAGTGGTGAATGTGTGTGTATGTTGTGTGTGTGTGTGAGTGGTGAATGTGTGAGTGGTGGATGTGTGAGTGGTGAATGTGTATTCTTTGAAACGCATCTGGATTATTGCCAAACTCCCCACCCCGCCAACCTCCCTCGTGTTTGGTTTTCATAACTTTTTGTTTAGGGATAATATTGACTTTACGTAAAAAAACATTTCAATCAATAGAGGCTTTTTAAAGAGAAGTATTCCCGTACGGATGATCAAAAAAGTCCAACGCCTTCATCCTAACACCCTAGACTTATACGATTGGTGAAGTAAGTACTGTATTGGCCTTCTGCACAGCATATTCGTTCTAAACACACAGGCAGCCCTGTGTGATTGATTGCTGGTAATTCTCGTGACATTTTTGTCTTTACATTATGATGACATCATTCATGACTTTGTCACAGCGAAAGCTAATGAGCGATTAGTGTTTTATGAATTTACCTTGAGTCTAATACATTTGTTCATTTTACGTCGATAAATAAGTAAACATGTTTGATTATTTAATACTTTTTTTCTCCAATATGTCATACATACTTGGGCTGCTCTCTCCTATTCGCCTTGGGCCCCTCATAGCCTCAACCCGGCCCTGGTTACAGGCAGCCACGTGCAGCACAGCGACAGCCACCACAACCACCACCACCACAGCCACCACCACAACCACCACCACAACCACCACCACAACCACCATCACCACAGCCACCACCACCACCAACCACCACCACCACAACCACCACCACCAACCACCACAACCACCAAAAAAACCTACAAAGACCTCTGCGTGGCCTGAACAGACTGTTGGATCAAGTGATGTTAGTGAGCAGCACCTATGGAGGCCGGTACGGCACACGAGGGGGTGGGTGGCCAGAACCACGCCCAGCCGCCTTTGTCTCCCCAGTAGGGATGTTTACACAGCGCACCAGCTACTCATTTGAGGCTGAGTCGACTTAGGGGAGGTTCCATGACCGGTTCGGATATTCGTCACCGGTGTTGACCGTGAGCGGGAATGGAACGCGGGTCGCTGGGTTCATAGCGCAGCGTAGCGCTACCCGCTACACCACCGCTCCCCACCACCACCACCAACGCCGCCGCCGTCGCCGCGTGGCTCGCGACTCACGCCGGTGCCATCCACGCCGAGCCACCCGGGAGGCGCTGGGAACTTGCTCCCGCGGAGCCAGCAGGGCGAGCGGCACGCAGGGCCCCGTTCCAGCACCGCACGCCTCCTCCTACGTCAGACGCCGCGCCTAAACCGGCGCAGGAAGCCTCCGCCACCTTCGGAAGTGCTCCTCCGCCATCCCGGCAGCGGCCACAGCGACCCGCGGGCGTCACCGAAGCTCGGCACCTCGTGCAGCGCGCATCTCACCACGGGGCTCGCCGCAGCCATCGGCGAGACCTCCCTCACGCTTTGCCCGAACATCTCCTCACGCCCTCCCCTCACTCCTGCCACGACGATGGAGGTCTTCCTCGCCCTGACCCAAGCTCCCCTCTGGACACCCCGACCGCTACGTCGGTGACGCACCAATTAATTACCGCCGTCTGTGCCCCCCCCCCGCCTCAGGCGAGCCGGAGTTCAAGTACGTGGGCAACATGCATGGCAATGAGGCGCTGGGCCGCGAGCTGCTGCTGCACCTGCTGCACCACCTGTGCAGCGAGCACCGGCGCGGCGCGGCGCGCGTCCAGCGCCTGCTGCGCTCCACGCGCATCCACGTGCTGCCCACCATGAACCCCGATGGGTACGAGGTGGCGGCCGCACAGGTGAGGGGGGGAGGGAGAGGGATGGAGTTGCGGGGTCTGTTGCGATGTTTACACAGAAGGCCCGGGACCAGTGCAGAGAATCGTCACTGGCAGTGGCCGTGAGCAGGAATCGAACTCGGGTTTGCGGCTTCGTAGCGCAGCGCGCGCCTGTCTCGCGTACTTCATGCCGGCGTGCGTGACCCGTGGCACGCGACGCTCCGTCGCCGTTAAAACCTCCACGCTCCCCCGTTACGGCGTGCAACCCCGCAGAGCCAGGGCGCCGAGGCCCACTGGTACACGGACGGGCGAGGGAACGCGCGCGGCGTGGACCTCAACCGCGACTTCCCCGACCTCACGGCCGTCTTCTACCAGCACGAGCGCGGGGGGGGCCCCAACCACCACCTCGCGCTCCCCAGCGGCTGGCATGCCCAGGTGCGCGCCTCCGGGCGGGGGGCTCTGGGGTCAAGAGGTCACGGGACCGTGGCGAGGGCGCCTCGTTGGGAGGTCACGAGGTCGAGAGGTTGCAGTCACGGGAGGGGGGGGGGGCATGACCCGGTCACGTGAGTTGTGACTTTGGACTGTGAGGTCGAGATGACCTTTTGGGTCAAGGTCGATAAGTAAGTGCGTCCACAGGTGTGCAGTATGGAGGTGTCCAGGGGAGCGGGTGCACGGACGTGCAGGCGTGTATTCACCCTCATCGGGACTCATCAGCGTGGTGGCGTTTGCTGCGGCCACGAGCCGCTGGGATCCGCGTGCGTGGGGAGGCCTCACGCCCTTTCGCCCTGGGGACCCCCATTGGCTTCCCGGTCGAGTTCTGACAACAATCTCTCTCGCCGTCCGCACACACACGTTTTACTGAACGTCGGCGGACGGGCACGGAGCGGGCCGACCGCGTGGTTCCCGCTCCCCCCTCACCCCCCGGCCCCCGTCCCCTTTCCGTCCAGGTGCAGCCGGAGACGCGCGCCGTCATCCGCTGGTTGCGGCAGCACAACTTCGTGCTGTCGGCGAACCTGCACGGCGGAGCCGTGGTGGCCAACTACCCGTTCGACAAATCGCGGCGCGGCCGCCAGCCGCTGCCCTCGCGGCTCCACCACTACGCGGGCACCCCCGACGACCCGCTCTTCCGCCACGTGAGCGCAGAGACAAACCCCCCCTCCCCCCGGATAGCCTTCATGGGCTGTGGGGCAGTGCTGTTAGCGAGCAGCAGCAGCAGCAGCAGCAGCCCTGTGACGGCCATCACGGCGTGGCACCTACTAGGTGGTGGGGGGGAGCGGGTGGTCAGCGCCACACACGTCTTCCCAATGGTGATGTTTACACATTAGGTACAAATTTAAGGCTGAGTCAACCTAATGGAGGCTCAAAACCAGGTCAAATATTCCTCACTATCATTAGTCGCCGTTTTTTGTAGCGTGGTGCGCTAACCACTGTGCCACCCGCCGCTCCCCACAAGCTCACACACAGCTGCACACGCAACTGCACAGATCCGTGTCCACACGTTTGAGGCCGTGCCGTTTCACGCAGCTCGCCATCACGTATTCCTACGCGCACGGGTGGATGCACACGGGGACCAACTGCGGGGACTACTTTCCTGACGGCATCACCAACGGCGCCAGCTGGTACTCGCTGAGCGGGGGTAAGGATCGTCATCAACATCAACATCACCACCATAATGATGAACGACATCAACCACATCACCAACATCAGCATCACAATCAACATCAACACCATCACTATCTTACTCATTACTATACCATGAAGCACATATCACCTGTGCCGGGTACTCAGGGGGTACTCACTCACCTGTGCCAGACTACTCAGGGGGTACTCACTCACCTGTGCCAGGTATGCAGGACTTTAACTACCTGCACTCGAACTGCTTTGAGGTGACACTGGAGCTGAGCTGTGAGAAGTTCCCCCAAGCGCAGGAGTTGGCACGCGAGTGGCAGGCCAACCGCGAGGCACTGCTCTCCTTCATCGAGCAGGTGGGCACCACCACCCACACCGCGCACACCACTCGCGCTACCTGCAACACCACCACCACCCGCACCACCCACACCACTGGTGACCACCCACACCACTCGCGCTACCTGCACCACCACCCGCACCACCCGCACTACCCGCACGACTCGCACCCCCACCTCACCACCATCGCTCACAGATGAAAACAGGTGAGCCGCGAGGCTACCGTCGACGATGACCACGAATGATCAATGATGACCCCTGATGGTCGCTGACTGGACGCTTTGGCGTTGGTGGCGGTGCAGGTTCACCGCGGAGTGAAGGGGGTGGTGCGGGGGGTGGGGGGGGTCGCGCTGCCCGGGGCCCAAATCTCCGTGGCCGGGATCGCTCATGACATCACAGCAGGTGAGACACGCAAACACCGCAACCGCCGCTTCAGAATGACTGTGTGTAACGCACGTGACGTCACTCCATGTCGACCAGCCCCCCTCATTAATAATCATGAACAGGTGACGTGGTCATCCCCCCTCCATCAATAATTAGCGGGTGACGTCACTCCACATGGGGGGGCAAGGCGCCTCCTCCAACCTCCTCGGCGTCAACTTACAACCCTCACTACAAAGGCAGAACCCTCACGTCACGTGATCTTCGTAACGCTGTTGAGACATCAAAGTAAAAATGACGTCATGATGAACAAGGGATTATAACCTTAAAATGAAATAGGTCTGTGTCACCGCGCCCTTACAAATTGCACGCGCATTGATGCAGTGAATATCACGTCGCGGGCTGCTTTTCGCTTGCAAATTTCAGATTTACTGCAATACACCCGTCCTTGGACGGGCAAAAGGCTAGTCACAGATTAAAGACAACCACCACAACAACCACAACATCATCACTACATTCACTGCAACTTTTCGCACCACCGATTCGCGCGGTTGGCTACGTACGGCGCGAAAAAAGTTCAACATACATGAATACGTAGTGTTGTAATCACAATAACCATCGCGAGGATAGAGAGACAGACACAGGGATACAGAAAGAGGGACATGTACCCCCACGCAGGGACACAGACCCCTGGTGTGGGAGTTCTCCCCGGGGTGGTCACGATGTCGTGTGTCCCCGCAGGGACGGACGGGGACTACTTCCGACTGCTGCTGCCCGGCGTCTACACGCTGAGCGCATCGGCCGCGGGCCACCTCACCGCCACCGCGGACGCCATCGTCACGGACAGCGAACCCAGCGAGGCATGCAAACACACACACACACAGATCCCTCAGGGAGCCTGCACAGGCTGTTGGGGCAAGTTCTGCGAGTGGGTATCACCTACGATGGCCGGCATTGATGCTCAAGGGGGTGGGTGGCCAGCACTACACCCGGCCGTCTTTGCCTTCCCAGCGCTGATGTTTACACACCATAGTATGGACTAAGTTTAAAAGTGAGTCGACCTAGAGGAGGCCCTGGACCATTTTAGATATTCATCATCAGCGGTGTTGTTAGCTCTGAGTGGGAATCGAACCCGGGTCACTTGGTTCATAGTGCAGCGCACTAATCACTGCACCACCGCTTCCCACACATGCACACAAGCACACTAACACGTGAATGCCTGACCGCCTGGGTAGAAACACGGACGCATTCCACAGAGCACAGTGCTGAGACATGAGTTCAATCATTCACGGAGGTTATGAAATCACGACGACCGCCACTGCCCTTACCAGGCATGCCGAGAGGAAGCTTGCGGGGCCGCAATGTGGTTTCAGAATGGGTTGGTTCTGGACGGACGCGATTTTCTTCGTCCATCTGCTACAGCAGAGGTGTAGGGAATTTCAACAGGAATTACATCAATGCTTTATTGACCTGGTCAAGCCCTATCATACCATCAGTAGGCCAGGGATCTTGGTTATTCTTCATTCTATTAGGGTCCCTTACGCTCTGCTCACAATCATTAAGGGCCTTCATGATGGTGGGCAGGCCAGGTTAAAGCTGCGTGGCCGGGAGTTGGCTCGAGAAGAGGCAGATGTAGAGCTGAGTGGACTTGCCGAAGACCGATCAAAGCAGTGTCAAGATTGGCCTCTATGGAGGAGGCTAGTGAAGGACGCGACTGGGTGACTAGGCAGTTTGAGGCAGTCGGCCTCCAGCAATAACGGAGGGCAGAGGTGTGATGCTCACAACAACGAGCAGAGCACCAGGCAGATAAAACACAGCAAGTTCACACAGTGGGGAGCACAGTTGGTGTATGTGCCAGTCATCTTAGTCAGTTAACCCATGGCACCTGGGTCTGTTCCGTGACCTCTTGCCAGCGTGCTTTCGACACTTCACATGGCCTCAAAGTGCATGGCACAAGCACCGTGGTGACGGCACTGCCACTAAGTGGTGAACGGCGGTTGTCGCTATTGTGTGCGTGTAGTTGTGTCCGTACACCTAACACGATGCGTGTACACGTGTGTGTGCTCCTTCTGCTCAGGTTGATTTCCATCTGGAGCCTCTTCCAGCACGTGAGAAGTCGTCATCGTCCTCGGCTTCAGAAGATTGAGAGGCTCAGCAACACAAAGCCGACCTAGAGGAAGCCAAAATCGGAGTTACGGGGTCAGGCTGGGAGGTGTGGGGTTGGGGGCACGGGAAGAGACAAAGGGGGTCAGTGTTGCCAATTCGGTGATTGTTGCTGTAAATTTGAGTTACTTTTTTGGGTTCCCCAATCACATTTTATCAAATCGACAAATCTTGAGACTGAGCGACAACATGATGCAGGGTGGGGAGCGATTCCAGTGTGTGTGTCCATAACCCTGTGCCAGGTCACCCTGTGCCAGGTCACTCTGTGCCAGGTCAATCTGTGCCAGGTCAATCTGTGCCACGTAGGGGTCGACCGAACGTTAATAATTTACTTTCGGCCGAAACTGAAGCCGAAAACGAAAGTTGAACTTCACTTTCGACTGCGACCGAAACAGAAAGGTATATAACCGAAGTTACCGAACACAAGATTTATGAAATATGTCATGATGCAATGCTACTTTAATTAAAAAGAAATCTAGAACTAATCATTCAAAGCCTGCAGTAAGAGTCGCTAAATATCAAATATTTAGATGTTACTTACTTAGGAATTATATCCAAACAAACAAATGTTGTAGTTAAGAAACAACAGTTTTTCCGCATTCTTGCCCAGCAGGTTGCTGCTGCGTCTTGCTTTGATCAGAATCGACTTTAGTGAAGTGATCCCACACCGTGTGTTTCGACATTCTTCACGGTGATTAACTGCTCCGTTTATTAACTTTAATTTTCTACTTCACTCAGATTCGTAATTTCGTTATCACTAATTTGATACGGAACTATTAACTAACTGAATATCAATATTGTCAGACTTCGAATCTCGGTATCAACACGCGTGTAGACTGAAGCGAACGCAACACATCAGCCAAGGCGGGCAGGCGGCTGGACACAGACAACAGAGAGGCACTTTGTTGTCGTCCCGCCAGAGAGACTCCACCCACGGATGTAGATGCAGGCTGCCGTCTGTTGACCGGTCGTATCTACATTAGCAGACCGTGCTAGCGGCTGTAACCTCGCTCCCAAGCTGCTGCTGCTGACGTGTGTGTGTTTGCAGACTATCGCATAGGATTGCCGAGCGCCGATAGACGTAGCACGAGCGTTATATTCTAAAAATAGATCTTCGGTTGACCACTGAAAATCAGTTCTAGATTTGAAGTTTTCGTGACTGCAAGGATCCATACTCTTTGGTTTTTTCGGTATTTATTACTGTAGCGTAATTTTGCTGGAGCGATTACACCTGACGCCGGATGCTTGTGTTGCTTCCGAAACGTCGTGATTTAATTTAGTTGTTTTATTTTTATTTTGTTTTCACCTACGTGACTTTACCGAAAAAAACAAAGAGTATGGACCGAAAATCAATATCAGTTTCGGCCGAAACCGAAACCAGACCGAAAGTGAAAAATGGACTTTCGGCCGAAATCGAAAGTTTGCCGAAAGAGGCCATTTGCCAAATTTCGGCGCCGAAATCGAATTTCGGTCGGCCTCTAGTGCCAAATCACCCTGTGCCAAGTCACCCTGTGAAAAGTCACCATGTGTGATTTTCCCTCTCACTACTTTTCACACTGTACAGCGACATTCTTGTCAGTTTGGTGACTCTCACCTCTCACGTGACACTCACACTGCCAGGCCAAGCGGCCTTCACCACAGCCCGTGTCTCAAGTCACCCGCGGTGGCTAGGAGATGTTAACTCCCTCGCCCAGTATACAGGAGGCCGTGGGTTCGATCCCCACCCTTACGCCTGCTGCTGCCGCTGTGTATTTGGAGTTTAAAGTTCTCCCCGTGGTCGCGGAGATTTCTCTCCAGGTCCTCTCGGTTTGCCCTCCACATTTAGAATCAACATGCGTTAAGAGTCAACATTTTCACGTGACAAGCCACTTCGTTGAGTTATCATTTGCGGCCAGGTTGCTTCTAAAGAATAGCTATGTAGCTCAGTGGGCCTTGCCCGGTTAAATAAATAGTCGTAGTCGCCACTGAGAAGCCTGGGCCAATGGAGGCAATTCCACATTCCCATGGAGGAGGCAACAGGCGATCAGTGTGGACTTCTTCCAACAAAGCGGTGCTCGTTTGTGTTTGGGCATCCGAGTCTCGGGCTCGCTGCCGTCCCCCAGCCCCAGTCGCCACGTGGATCGCGCCTCCCACGTGGAGCTGTCTCTGTGTCTCCCACGCAGAGCTGTCTCTGTGTCTCCACGTGGAGCTGTCTCCCACGTGGAGCTGTCTCTCATGTCGAGCTGTCTCCCACGTGGAGCTGTCTCTGTGTCTCCCACGTGGAGCTGTCTCCACGTGGAGCTGTCTCCCACGTGGAGCTGTCTCCCACGTGGAGCTGTCTCTCATGTCGAGCTGTCTCCCACGTGGAGCTGTCTCTGTGTCTCCCACGTGGAGCTGTCTCCACGTGGAGATGTCTCCCACGTGGAGCTGTCTCCACGTGGAGATGTCTCCCACGTGGAGCTGTCTCCACGTGGATCGTGTCTCCCACGTGGAGCTGTCTCCACGTGGAGCTGTCTCCACGTGTCCCCCACCCCCGCTCCTCGCCCCCGCTCCGTCTGTAAGGGGACGACGCTGATCTAATAAACAACACGAAGCCGTGGGCGGACATCGCCAACGCGCACTCGCCGTGGCTGAGGGGAGTGGGCGCCGTCTGTGCGGCGTGACCCAGGCGGAGATTTGGGGAAACTCGGAGAGATCAACTTGACAAGCCACGTCCTGTAGACCCATCACTGCCGACTGCCCGGAGCTAATTCGTACCCCAATGTAAGAACTGTTCATCAGGAAACTTGTTTTAGATGTCATTCTCCTCAGGCCCCAAATGCAGTTTTCAAGTCTTACCGCCACTCTGTCTATCTACTGGCCTCTCTACATGCCATGAAGAAGGGCAATTGCCCGAAACGTCACCGATTTTATATTTTAACCCCATTGCAACCTCATTTGCCAGTAGCAAAATTTGATAATTGGTTTTTTACCCTTTTATCTGGCAAAAAAACTGACACATTTTTTTTTTTACAAGGAATCATGTTTGCATTGATCACAATACCTGCGGTCGGAATGCAAACAAAAACACAACTCTGATCATGATATGCACTGTCCTTGAAGTTGATTGGTCCACACTCGAGACAGCTTTTCTTAGAGCCTAGTCTCACATGGTGTTGGACCAGATGACGCCAAAAGGTGCATTCCGACTGCAGGTATTGTGGCCAATGCAAACATGATTCCTCGTAAAAAAAAGTGTCAGTTTTGTTGCCAGATAAAAGGGTAGAAAAACAATTATCATTTTATATTTGTACTGTAACATTGCGAGGGGGAGAGAATTTAAAGCGCTTTGCCCCCCCCCCCCACTCGGTGACGTCACCATCCGAATCCATTTCCCGCGCTTTGGCCGCGTCACGTGGCCGCTGTTCCCTCAGGGACGGCGCGCGCCACCGTCTCCACGGCAACGGGGCGCGCCATGGAGGAGGGAGGAGTTTCGGATCATCTCCACCAATCACGCGGCGAAGCCGCCACGTGCCCTCCCCGTCACGTGGCGGGTGTTGGCCAATCCGTGCGCGCGCGAGAGACGGTGGTAGCCGCGAGACAACGGCAAGAACCACCACAACTACACCAATACAACAAACACCACCAATACAACCACCACAGATACCACAATAACTACACCAATACCACAACAACGACACCACAACTACACCACCAATATAGCAACACCAATACCACCACAGGGACCACTGCTGCACAAGGAGAGCCATCAACACCTCACCACGCGGCACTCCCACACCGCGCAGTTCTGCCGCTTGGCGGTGCAGCAGCAGCAGCGGAGGAGGCGGCGGCGCGTCTCGCAGGGAGATGTTCAAGGAGGTGCTGCCCAAGCAAGGTGAGGAGAGGCCCGCGGGGAGCGCTCAGCCGCTCATCCCCTGGGCCGAGGGACCCCGCCTCTAGTCGTGTCTCCAGCGGTGTGTGGGGGCTCTACGTTCACAGCACCCCACTCTGCTCGCCACCATTGCTAGAGAGGGGTTTATCCGCCTCTTGCACGCTCATCCGATTTGCTGGCACGGTACCGGGTCGGAACCCTCGAGGCTTAATCCCCCCGTGGCATCCGGTGCCGAGAGTTGTCCGATGCGGAGGTCGCGGTTCCGAGTCATGGTGTCGCAGCGTGCGTGTGTCGCCCCCTGTCTGTCCGCCTGTCTGTCTGTGGCGGAGCAGGGCAGCTGTCCGTGGAGGGCTCCCCGAGTCTCGCCATGTGCAAGCCCAAGCTGCTGCCCCTCAAGTCGCTCACGCTCGAGCGCATGGAGCAGCTGCAGCGCGACGCGCAGCAGGAGGTGCGCAGCGCTCAGCAGCAAGAGCAGCAACAGGAACAGCAGAAGCAGCAGCAGGAGCAGCAGCAAGAGGAGCAGCAGAAGCAAGAGGAGGAGCAGCAGGAAGAGCAGAGCGAGCAGCAGCAGTAGCAGCAGCATGATGAAGGAGCAAGAGCAGGAGCAGCAGCAAGAGCAGCAGCAGGAAGAGTAGAGCCAGTAGTAGCAGCAGCAGGAGCAGCAACAATAAGAGCAGAGCGAGCAGCAGTAGTAGCAGCAGCAACAGTAGCAGAAGCAACAGCAGCAGCAGGAAGAGCAGAGCGAGCAGCAGCAGTAGCAGCAGCATGATGAAGGAGCAAGAGCAGCAGCAGGAGCAGCAGCAAGAGCAGCAGCAGGAAGAGTAGAGCCAGTAGTAGCAGCAGGAGCAGCAACAATAAGAGCAGAGCGAGCAGCAGCAGCAACAGTAGCAGAAGCAACAGCAGCAGCAGGAAGAGCAGAGCGAGCAGCAGCAGGAGCACGATGGAGGAGCAAGAGTGGCAGCAGGAGGATGAGCCGCAAGCGTGTGGCAGAGCAGACCGAGAGTCTGTCATCCCGACCGGGAGCTCCCTCTCGTGACGCTATCTCAGAGTTCACGATCTTTACACGATTGGCGTTTGCTCGAGCAAAACGACGTCGTTGCTGTACGGTAAAAGGATGATGTTGAACCCAGTGACCGACTCGTATTGAAGGTTAACACAAACACACCCAGGCTGCTTGTCATGAGCTGGCCCAACACGTTTGAAACGTATTTGTGAGAGACAAATCCTTTACAGATATCAAGGGCAGTGCGTGAGCACACTGGTGGCGTTGCTACTGCACTGACGCGCCAGGGATGCCATGCCAGCGATATTCAAATGTGTTCTCCTTAACTGAGGTTACACCTCGTGTTGGGCGGCCTAGCACACGCAGCCTGGCTAATGCAGCTACCACGCAGCTACCTGGGCCGCGTTTCCCCGCAGGTGGTGTTGGTAACACGAGGCCGCACTGGCATCCGGCGGCGAGTGAGCAAATCCCGCTTGCCCAGCCGGCCGCACGACGCCGTGGGGCTGCATAGCAGCGCCTGGATCTTGCGAGGATTTGGGGCGGAGGTGTTGGTCACCGTGGCCATTGTGGGGTGACCGGTCCTCGCTGGCAGGCGTCCAGTCGCTGTTGCCTTGGCTGATGGGGATTTAATTGGGGTGGGGTGATTCGTAGCTCACTGCACTTGGCCGGTCAGCACTGGCCATGTTCAGGGGTTGTTTATCGACTTCAAGTCGATGTTAATAAACCCGGATGTAAACGTCGACTTCTGACTATTCTCACGCATATTTACCCAGGAAAGCCCCACTGGGTCTCACCACTTTTGCAGGAGAACCCTGCCAAGTGTTTGCAGTAGCGATCGATGATTGTCATCGTAATCCCAGTTGAATAATTTGCAGGTATTTTTTTCAGCACTGGCATGTTTGGCCAATACCACTTCTGCTGCGTGTGGGTGTTTAGCTATGCGAGTAAACCCATGTAGAACAGAAGGACATACTAACAATTTTTGACTGCACCAGCTGACGTTATGGGCTTGGCGACGCCGCCAGATTGGTGCGTGGTGGCTGCAGAATCTCGTGGCTAACTTCCGGCCGTGTGTGCCCCCTCCTCCGCTGCGGTCTGTGTGCTCCATCTCTGTGCAATGCTCTCATGAGGATGTCGATTCGTGTTTTCCTTGGGCCTCCTTTTGCGCCTTGTTGCCTCGATGTGTCCAAACACACAAGGACAGGAATCTGCTGAAGGATGTTTATTAATGTCGTCTAAGTTAACACACGAGCGTTTAAGGACAATGTACTGCAATGCTTGTGTTGACCACCAGAGGGCGACCGTCCTGTTAATCGCTCACGAGGAGAAGCCGGGTCTCGTAAGAGGTCATGGTCAAACCGGTTTTTGCCGAGGGAAAATAAAACAACCATCGTGGTGTTTGTGGTGAGAATACCTTTTTGCGAGCTGGGTTTTCACTCTAAAGTGTAAAGGGGCATGAGATGAGCTCTTGGAATTACACACTTGGGCTGGGTGTCGGCCACAAGTTGTTTGATAAGATGCAACCACCTTATTGAAACGTATTCACATTCCAGAACGCCCACCATCACGGCAGTGATTAATTGGAACGTACGGGAGCGTTCGTGCGCTGTGTAACGCAGCTTTGAATGAGCTGTTCAGTCTCACTGGGTGTGTAGCACAGCTGTTTGAGTCACGTGTCTTCATTTAACTGATTATTTAACGTGACTTCCTTTAGCGGGCGACACGTGAAACACGGACCCACCTTTGTCAATTCTAGATTTGAAGCTTTCGTGACTGCAAGTGCTAAAACCGTCAAGTGTTGCCAGGGCAAAAATATTTTCCCCTTTAGTTGTATTTACCCGATTAGTGCAGCTAAGAGGCTGGTAGCGACGGTAAATATTTGCGGCCGCTTTGCAATTGTAGGCTTTGTGGCTGCGGGTCGTGAAAAATGCAGTGGGGGGGGGGGGCGTTATGAAATGTCGCTGTGGGCCGCGTTTGGCGCACAAGAGCAGAGGTTTCCCACCAGGTTCAACTCGACGGTCACCGAGAGACTGAGTGCACGCGTTGTTGGCATGAACAAGCAGCGGATGCGTCCGGTTTTACTTCAACGCGTTTATTTGAGTTTCTCACTCCGGCACAGAGCCGGGAGGGTTCGCTTCGGTTTGGTCAGGGTCTCGACGCGGTCATCATCGCACGGACAGAAGCGTCGTTATCGGCATCGCGCCTCGCCTCCTCCCTCCTCCTCCACGAGCACACCACCACCACGACGACAATAACCACGGTTCACGTCAATCCACCCCCCTACCCTCCCAAGGGAAAACTCAGAAGTTAAACACGGCGGCTGTGCCGTCAACACCAACAGTGAACACAACGTGGGCTGCGCTCAGGGCCAGAGGTAGGGTTGAGGGTAACGCTGGATGGACAGCAGGTTTGGTCATTTCCAATTGTAGCCATGTCACCGTCACCGTGTCGCTGTTGGTGTAACAGCGCTTGACCGGAACAAAGAGCACCGCTCCCCGCACCTCCCGTCCACCACCATGCACGGATGGACACGCACGCTCACACACACGTGGGGCCATGCACGCCACCCGTACTCCGAGTCCGGGGCGAACAGTGCGGGGAGCCCACTGCACTCAGCGTTGGCGTGGAGCCGAGGTGAAATTCTGCGAAAGCGCCACAGGAAGACCGACCACTCACTGCGGACTTTGCACGAGTGGTGGAAACGTTACACCCCCCCCCCACACCCCTCGAATTCATGTCCATTACAATCAGTTTATCAATGATGATTACATGTCACTGAGAGCAGGTTTTCTTTGTGTTAAGAATCATGGCACTAACCGTACCACAGAGCATGGGCTGTTACTGATAGCGACTGTAGACGTACAGCCGCGGGATCTGGCGGCGAGGAGAGCGCTGTTGGTACAGCGAGGTGTGGCCGCGTCAGTGGCTCTGGTCACGATGACGCCTCGAACTTACAAGCAAAATTGCGGGTCAATTTAGTGGGGAGGAGGTAGAGATGTAGGCGTTGATCAAGTTTCACCTGACAGCCGGAGCCTGTTGCACTGCACCCACGCCATCCACACTTTAACGGTTTTTTCCCACCGACAATTTCTACAAACGCTTCCCAACCACGAGCGCTGGACGTTAACTCTGGAGTGATCGCCCTGCCCGCTCGCCCGCCCACCCGGAGTGACGACCGGGCTTGAGGGACGATGAGATCTGGAAGCCACCGTGAGCCGTGGAGAGGGGCGAGGACTCTCCCACTCGCCGCCATGCGTCGGCGCCGCTCGGCGCCGCCTGCCCAACATAGATTGGACTCGTTCACATTTTTGCCTTCGGAAACTGTGCAACACAAACACAAGCTTATTACAGATAGCCCAAGGGCAGACGCAACCCAAGAACTGCTGACTGGATGCAGCTGCAGCGGAGGTTTCTGTTCACAAAGTCAAATTGGCAATGCTTGGCTACTTCCTCTTTGGCCCAAATTGACAGTGCTGTTTGTTGCTGGTCCTTTTGACTATTGGGCCATTGCTCAACCTTGCCCAAGCCGAGCCACAAGGTTGAGTGTTCGGCTCAGCCCGGTCTTGGCCGTAACACTTGGCGACGGACTCAACAAGGCCGTTTGGTTGGCAGCAATTGATCCACCCCCCAAGATTCCACAAATCGAAATTGCGGGGTCATAAGCCATCAAACTGCGGCCGTGTTTTCACCGACTTGTGTGGTTTCCCGTTTCCAGTCCCACTTGTTTTGTTTATTTCCATCATCCCAATTGTCACAGCAGCTTATCATTTTAATTTTTTAAAGTTGATGACACACGATCCAACGCATGCATCATGAGCATAACAATGAATTGTAATACCCGCATCGATGCGTCGGTGCCCACCCACTTGGACAGCCTCACGTAAATGTTGTCCGATCCGCAAGCCAAATTCTGCCTTGCCAGCGCCCCCCACCCCCAACTCTCTTCTGCAGCTGCAACCTGGGCCCCCCAGAGCTGACGCAGAGCCCCCGCCCTCCAAGACACGCAAAGAGTCACGGCCTCGAGATAATTCGGCCCCTCAGCCCTGCGGGGACCAGTCAATAATAACTGGGATGCGCTTTCTGTTTTAGTGCTACAGATGTTTAAACAAAATAAAACGTACCCGCCTACCAACCGTTACCCCGTCTCTCTCCGCCGGCGCACCTCCACTGAGGGGCGCTCCCACCACCCCCCCCCCCCTCCAGTGAGCGGCGTCCGACGAGGAGAGGGGGGTAAGGGCCAGGCCCCCCGCGATTTCGCGGCGGTCTCGCGCAGGCCGCCCCGGACGCGAAGGAGCCGTCAGTCTTGCCGCTGCCCTCGACGTGGGCCAACAGAGCGGAGCGGCGGCGCCCGTGGTGGTGGCGGCCACCACCACGGGCGCCGCCGCCACCGCCCTCCACGAGCTTCACCCCCACCCCCCTTGATAAGCGCAAGCGATGACAACATACAAAACTAACACCATAAAAAAATAGCCTGAAGGGAAACATAAACTTCAGGGAGCTTTTTTTTACATTTTTACCTTTTTTCATTTTTTCTTATTTTTTTTACACCCGACTTTATACACGTACATTCACAAACGCCCCGGCGTGAATATGTTTTCCCCGTTAAGGGCTGATGCGCACGAAATTGTCGTACGACGGTAAAATCAGTTTGCGAGTGTGAATGGGTACAGCAGGGCCTGGCAGCACGCCCTCGGGTTGCGCGTAACACACGGGATTGCTGGGAGAGGGGGCCTGGGATTCGGGGGCGGCCCATATTCCGCCCTCCTGCCGGTGTGCCTGCGTCCACACCACACAGCGAGACGCCCCCCATCGTGCCTAGCGACTGGCAGTTGTCTCACCTCCACCGTCAATTGTCGAGGGAGGGTTTACACAAGTCTATGCACGCTCTACTTCCCCTCCCGGCAGTGTTTAACATATCATGGCCTCGAAGGAGTAGAGGGAAAGCCCGCCCCAACACACCGCTGTGTGCGTGCGTGGAGACACCTCCCCCTCTACCAAATTTATAAATGTCCCGTTCAAGACTGGGTTTGGAAGACGTGGGAGTTACCCACACTTTACTCCACCACCAGCTGGCAACCGCGGGTTGTACGGCTTCACTCCTGGGTGGACAGAGGCAACAACAGACCTCACCAGTCAAACGTTTCAACGACTACCTAGGAACCTTATCCTCGCAATGGCGGCTCCGATTTTGGTAAACAGGGGTCCCCCCCCCATTGGTGGCAATAACATCGACCAGAATTTAGTTGGCAGATTCAAGACTACGAATACATCTCTGCCAAAAACAAATAAAAAAAATGCCCGCGTACAATGGTGGCGACGGCAGTGGTGGCCGCAAACCCGGCCCCGCGAGCCTCAGGCAGAGCGTTCCTTCATTTCCAGATCGCCCGACTCGACTCGCCATGCCGGAATGGGCGTGGAGGGTGACCCGCGAACACGCGGTGCCGTGAACATCAACGGGGAGAAGGAAGCGGTCGTGTATGGAGGCTGGGTGGGGGAAAGAGTTCCAGACCAATCAGCTTGTAACTTTAGCTACGATCCTAACTCGAACTCCTTCTACCGACACTTCACTCGGCAATCTCGTCCTCCCCAATACCTCGTTGGCTTCCGGTTCGTTCTCACTTTTGAGAGTTCACAGTGGGGTCGTGAAAGGGACATTGGGCTCATTATAAAGATTTACAACTCCTCCATCAAGAAGTGGCTAGGGAGGGGGGGTCAAGGCACAAAACGTTGCAATTTGCGAGGGAAGCATAAACGAGCCCACACGTGGAGCCGGGTACAGCTGTCGCCCTCCCGAGAGGGCTCGCCAATCCGAGGCCTGCCCTGCTGCCGCCTTCCACACGGACACAGATTCATCTCGAATTAAGTGCAAGAGCCACGCCGGACACAGTCTCTCCGACGATTTAAACAAAAACTTAGCGGACCCAACTCTCACTCGGAATTTGCCGCCTGTGCACGTTTGTTGGCCGTGGCGCCCGTGGTGACGTTGCCACGGGTTTCCAACTCTCATTTTCCCTTTTCAGTTGGACGACGTAACCTAGGAAACACAGCAATGTCAAATATTGTAATTCTCAAGAGCTGGAATTTATCCCAATTAAGTTTAAGTACCATGTAAAAGTGTTTTTTGTGTGTGGGGTAAACAGTGACCGGGCTGAGACCGTAAACTCGCTACGCCTCATCGCAAGGCAGCTCAGCTGCCTTCGATCCCGAGTGAGAAACCCAGCGACGGTGCCTTGTCGGCAGCCCGACCCTCGAGCCACCCGGGCCACCTGGCCGACAGTCACAACTGCCCACGGCTCAACCAAGGGGCAACGGGAGAAATGAACACGTGCGGCAAATTCGACGTGACGAGGACTCATATTTAGATATTTAGCAGTTTCTAGGGAGTCGCTGAGTGAGCACTGGAAACCGGGCAGTCCCGGGCGGTGTGGTCCGGTGATGCGGCAGGGGGGGGGGGGGAGGTTGTGGGGGGTAGGTCGAGGGAGGGAGGGGAGGGGGGAGGAGGCTGTGCCGATGATCCGCTCGGAGTCCGTACTCTAGAAGGCTTCCTGCTTCACTCTCCCGCCGTCTCCCTCGCTCACAAAGCGCTTGCGGCCCCTGCACGCCACACGTTCAGGCACAGGTGTCACGCACAAGACGTGTTCATCACAAGCATAATTATTACCGCTGTGTATTAACCATAAAAATACTACGTGCCATCTGGTTCACTGTGGATGTTAAAGATCCCCTGGCGTCATTCAAAGAATAGTAGGCCAGTGCGTCATGGGCTAAATTTAGAAAATGTGAAAATCTACACTGAAAATTACTCCGTTACTATCACGCACAGTAGCAATCATGGTCCCCTACTGGCCGCAGATGAATGCCCACTTGCAGGCCAGAGCAGTCGCTGTGTGCGTGCACAGGGATAGCGTCCGCTTGGGGGTGCCGCCTTTTCGAATGTTTGAGACGGAGCGCAACGTAAAGGGTTCCGAGATGCTCAAACATAAAGGAGGCGCCCTATCATAATGAAGAACTTCAGAGAGCTCCCAAACAACATTTATCCCTAGAGGTAACGCGGGGGGGGGGGGGGCATGGGGGACCTAGCGGATAATGCGGGGGGGGGGCATGGGGGACCTAGCGGATAATGCGGGGGGGGGGGGGCATGGGGGACCGGTGTGCTGGTACCTGATGGGGCAGCGGTCGCGCAGTAGCTTGGTGACGACGCCGGCCTGGAAGCAGCTCTCCACGAACCTCTCGAGCAGCGCGTACGCACGTGGCACGTCCAGACTGATGTCGGGCAGCTCGCCAAACACGCGCTCAAAGCCCTGACACACGCACAAACACGGTTAACACACCACTCACAGTCGCATCGATTTGCAATGCTTTCCAACAACATTTAACGCCACCACTTTCTTTAAATGATGAGAAAGCCCATCACAACATTCAAATGCAGGATGGGATTCCTGCTGTTTGTGAGCACATCTTTACTCGTTGTTTGCATTCACTCCGTTGGTCTGCAGCGGTGGATCACGACAACCCTCGTGAACAAGATCCAATACAAATAGTGATAAAAGGTTGTCTTGCTATTAGGAACTTGCCCTTTAAAAAAACGGCCAAATTGGTCAAGGGGTAGTCCAAAACCTGATGATGATAAAAGCCCAGCGATGGTGGGAAAGCCTTTTCGGCCAAGGCCAACGTCGCATGACACGCACCTCGCTTCCCTGCGGGGCGCAATGCCGTGGACTCGTCATCTCACGACATCACACGTTCCCGTGCAGTGTGATGACGCCGTCTTGCTGTGTGGATTGGTGGTCGACGTTATAATGGCTAACTAATGCTGCCATGTGCAAATGCACATTGGAAATTGCTAAAGAATCCATGCGTGTGTGCTATTTTCCTTCCATGTTAACAACTCGGTGCATCACAGGTCCGCTGGGCCGTGCGAAGTAACGGTTGTGCATGCAGAGTAATGGATGTGTGATTTCCGTAGTAATCGTTGCGTTTGTAAAGTAGTGCTTGAATTCGCTTAGCAACGATCCCTGCGTCTGTGAGCCAACGGCCGTTGTGATCGTGTTGCACATGGTTGTTGTGTCGCCTCGTAGCGGCCGCTGCGCTGGTGGCGGCGTGCGCGTACTCGGTTCATCTGGTCCAGGGTGAGGACCCCGGTCCCCCAGAACACCTTGAGCAGGTTGACCATCATGGAGGACACGGCCTCGCCATTCGACTCCAGCACCATCACCACCGCCTGCACGACACGGCGCCAGATTTCAGACACGAGACACGGGGCCAGTCAGCCGAGCAAACGAACGAACACGGCGACACACACGGGGACACACGGCCGCCGATGCCACCTCCAGAAAGCCCCCCACCCCCTGCTCGTTACACAGCAGCGGAATTCCCATGCGCGCTTGTGCAGCTGGGGCTGCGCATTGCCTCGTTTCTCTTCTCGAGCTTTTGTCACGCACTGCTGCGGGCATCGAAGTTCAAACGACGACGCTCCCAGCAGTGCACGGCCAAAGCTCCAGAAGAGAAATTCTCAACACCGCGCTCAGATCGCAATGGGCTGTGAAGACCTGGGTGTCAAAAAATTAACTGAAAATTTACTGACGACATCGTTGGTATATCGGGCATGGCACAAGCGGCGGGCGGCGCAAGCGGCGGGGTGGGGCGTGTGGGAGCGTGTGTGGGGACGCACACCTCGAACACGAGCTCGTGGTGGAAGTGCGGGACCTCCAGCTCGCGCAGGCAGCGCTCGGCCTCCTTCACGTCGCCAGACAGCAGGTACTCCTTCAGGAGCAGCGTCATCTACACGCACGCACGCATGCACGCACGCCAGTGAGCACTTGTAATAATTCACCACCCTCCCAGAGCAACCGCGACGAATTGTTGAAATTGGAAATTGCTCTGATTTCTATTTGGTTTTTTTGATCCAATTTCCATGTGCCTCATTGTGGTATCGGTTTTTTGTGATTGCTTTGTCGTCTTGGTGACCCGGGTCACTCTTGCAAATCAGACTCTACCCTGGTCTGTCGACTTCTCACCTACGCGGGGATCGTTACTTATTTTAGAATCGTTTCTTTTTCCCCTCCCTGTCTCGTTTGTAATGTTGTGTGTGTGCTCTGCATCATATACATTCTACATGACCCACTAATAACAAAAGAATGAGATCACGATTCTACTCGTGGCGAATCATCCAATCGCGACGAGGGGGAGGGGTAGGCAGCGCACCTCTTTAACGAGGTGCTTGACGGGTCGCTGTCCCCCGCCCACCCCCCACACATTGTCGAGCCTCATGATGCCGCGCTTGATGCTCAGCAGCACCGCAGCCCGCTCCAGCGCCGCCCTGCACGCCCGGCGGCACGCGGGGTGAGCGGGGCCAGTGACGACAAACACTACGATGCACAACGACACCAAGATTTAACACGAGTCTCAAAACTCCTCTGGAGGAGAATCGGCAGCCTTGACTCTATCCCCAACCCTAACTCTTAATACTAAACCCCAACCCCATCCGATAATTTATTCCTATTCATTGCTGCCATTAATACGCGCGATGGCACCACCTGGGACCCAAAAACGATTGCGATTGGTAGCAGCAGTGTATTTCCCTACAGTGCCCACAGGCTATCCTTGCTTATTTCCAACCACGCAGAAATGTCGACTGAACCATGCGAAGCTCAAGGAGATGCTTACTCTCCCTCACAAAGACCTGAACGATATTAAAATCTACATTTTTACGTCACAGTTATAATTCCATATTTTGGCTGGTGTAAAGAAGACATAAGAACAAAGTAATGTATTTTTTTTATGAATGAGGTCACGGGGTCATTAATGTCGACTGTACAGCATACTGCGAGCTCTGGTAAGACACTCCTGCATCGGTGGTGGGGAATACGTGGATCGTGATCCACGGGTGGATTGCTAAACATTTTGTTTATGGATCTCAGGACAAATCAGAACAAACACAGACATCATAAGCAGACAATTCTCGTTAATGTTGATGGCAAATCCCTTAGAAATAATTACAGTAAAAATAACTTCTACCAACAGATGGCGCTAGTACATCGTACTGTGAGTGCCTAGTTCCTGCGCCTCGATTGTATTCCATTTGCGAAATGTGCGTAATAAATTGTTTATAATCATTATTATTACAGTAAATTACAGGGTTAAATCCATCCGGGTAATTGTTATGTCATAGCTATCTGGTGGCTCGTGGAGCCTGTTGAGATCGACAAGGATGGTTCGTCACAGAGCTTGGGAGACTGACCATCGCTGTCCTGCACCATGAACCCGTGTGTGGTTGACTAGACATCAAAACGAGTGGCAAATGGTTCTCCAGTGCAGTGAGTCGATGGTTCCAACCTGGTCACCCAATTACTGAACAACAAAAACCCATCGCATTCAATTTGAGATTTTCACTAAACTGGACAAAAAGTGTCGCAGGGCACATGGGAAAGTGCAGCGCTCCCAGCAAGTAACGTGACGGTCTTTCAGCAGTTGTTGATATCCTGCTTCTAAAGGATGACGCGCCGCTTGGCTAGAGTTCTCAACGGACACTTCGCCTCGTGATGAAGAACACGCAATTGTAATAACATGTGCGGGAAGACAAAAACACACGATACACGTGGCAAGCGCGTGCATTCCCAACCCATGGGCACTCTCGGCACAACACGGACAACGCCGCTTTAATAAATTGCCGAGCTCAGGTTTTTTTCCGCCTTTGCACTAAAGGCTGTGTGGGCGCTCAGCGACTCGTGCCTAACGTCCGATTCACAGGACCAGACAAACGGATCTTCACGTCTGCCCAGGCAATCACATAAACACACAAACGAGCCCTCTCACTTACACAAAGACAAAGCTCTCTCGTATAGCATAAATAGACTGTTGGGGCAAGTGCTGCGAGTGATCGCTTATGAAGTCGACCTCACAAATACGCGCTCTCACCAACACACACACACGCACGCTCTATTTAATTCCAGCCGCTCAATTTCTGTCATGTCATGAGTTGACGAAATCTTATTTGGAAAGATGACATGGCATCACCTTGTGTCAGAAAGGTGCTGGAAAATGACATCACATTTTGGAATATCCTTTCGATAGTCCCCCCCCCTCTTAACTACATGAGCTCACTGTTAACATGCCCTGCAAAGGGCGTTTGTGGAATGTCGATATAACAAGAACATTTCCAGTTTTATTGAAAAAAAATTAACACCACAACATTATTGCGATGGTTTATTTAGCGCAGCCATCGGTGACCCAGCTGGGACCATCAACTCGCTACTCCCAAGAGACTGGTTTAACTACAAGCAGATTGTTTGTTAGCTTTCGGGCATGAGCTCGTGACAAGGGTGGCTATTTGGTAATTGTTAGGGGTAGAGCTAGTCCTAGTTGCTGGTTGGCTAATTGGTTAGCTTTTTGGATAGGGGTAGTGGAAAGCTGGCGAATTGGTTCAAGATTATGGGTAGAGCTAGTACTAGTAAGCTGGCTGACTAGTTGGTTAGGGTTAGGCTCTTACTAGGGCCTCGTTGGCTATTTGGTTAGCATTAGTTGCCAGGACATGTGACCAGCTGTCTAGCAATCGCAGCCCGGCCAGGTAAGAGGAAGGCGCGCCTGGGCGGCACCGCGGCCTTGCCCACCTGGCGTGTGGGCAGTCCACCTTGCCCTTGTGGCTCTCCAAGAAATTTGGAGGAAGGACCTCGTCGGCCACCGCTCGTGCCACAAACTGCCCGACCATCTGCACGACAGACACGCAGAGACACGCACGCAGGATAAAAATGTTAGGCAGTGCACGACAGGCAGGGTCAATGACAATGACCGGCATGGCAATTCACGCTGTTTGTCGGATATCCAGGCCAGTGCAGTGGCCACGAATGAGTACATCATCATCTCCCACCCACCCACTTCAATCCAACACGCACACCTATAGATTATAGCCTGTCACTTCACTGCTGAATAAAGGACTCCTCATGTCATGTGAGTCCGAAGGGTTATATTTGACCATACTTCACCACTTTGGTCAATGCAGGCTGATGAAGGACGCTAACCCAGATCACTTACGCAAACGAGACTATCCTTGTCTCCCGAGTTCTCACTGTTAAACAAAATTAACGTGAAGGTGGGGAGCACAGATGTGGCAGCAGCGCAGTCTGATGTATTTTGCGGCACTGTCCTCTGCTGACCACCACTTAGCGCAGCCCTGCAGCCCCAGGTCCTGTGTCCAAGGCTTTCCGCTGTACATGGGGCCTGAATATTGTTTGATATGCGCGATGTGTGGTTCGGCAATGTCAACCAAGGCTTGCAGTCAAGTCCCTCCAATCACCCTTCACTCGGTGGGAGGTCACTCATTCTGCTCTGCTACCTCCACCCCAAGATCTTAAACTACTTTCCAACAGCCACCCTTGCTGTGGATTCCCAGCTACTATTCAAGTCCAGCCTCAACACCTTCCTCTTCTCTCCTCTGCCTAGGACTGACTGCATCTCTATCAACAAAGCACAGCCACGGTTCCTATACAGCAGCGGTGGCCAACTGGCCTCTTCAATCCACCACATGTGGCTCTATCGAAGGGGTAGAACGTACTATCGCAGTAGCAAAGAACAATAAATGTCTCCTCCTGTCCTGTGGCAAAAACTCAATATATGGGTAATTTTGGGCTCGGTGTGTTACAGGTTGGTCATCCCTGCAGTACAACATCTCGTGTGTGGTATATTGTTTTCACGGAAATATTTTCGGCATGCTTCAACGTTTGGTCAAGTCGCTCTCTCGAGGACCAAACTGTCCTCTCTGACAAGCGCCCTCAACTGAAGAGTTTCTGGACTGCGACAGAGCAGAGATGCGCCTGCAACTCTGTGGCCCTACTTACGTCACTCACTTTGAAGTGCCCCACACTTTGAAGTGAGATCTAAATAGCGGCGGTAGAATAAGAGCCTCATTTAAGTGATGAACATCAAAGGAGAGTTTGTGCAAACTCTTAAAATCCTGTCCACAAATGCTTTAGCTTGCACGATTACTTGCCTGTACCCGTGACTATGTGTTCAATTACGATGCGATCTTCATTCACGCTCTTTAAATAGGGCTCTACATTTATAACATTCAATGTCTGTTCTCTGGTAAATATCAATAAAATAAAAAATGTTGGGGCCTCAAGGCACTGCCGCCCAACCCCTGGATCCACTACGGACACGCACACACAGCCGATTCCCACATCTGCAGTCCTGGCTCGTGAAATCAAACGGGGCTCAGCGGTGAAATCTCACATGATAACCGAGGCTGAATTTTCATTTCCCATGGCTTCCTCCTCGCTCATGCAACGGTTCAACCACCTCATGGTGCCCGCGTGCGGTGACTAAACCAAGCTGGCGCTGGAGGTCTGGCACTGAGATCAATGGCAACAAAAAACCACGCGCGCCATGTTTCTACGAAGTGGGAACCGGGCTGGTTCTGTTTGTGAACCGAGCTCACCCCCGTATTGCCGAGCATTAAGGGGCTTGCTGAAAATAATATTGTGAAATAAAGTATCTGGTGCCATGGCGGCAGCACAGTGGCAACACTTGTGCCTCGCAGCAAGAAGGAACTGGGATCAATTCCCGACTCTGGCACCTTCCTGTGTGCAGTTTGTATGTATAAAGAGTATAGTTTGTATGTTCTCCCCCGTTCTTCATGGGTTTCTCTGGTTTCCTCCCAGAGTTGAAAAAAAAAAACACAATATAATTGGTATTGGTCAAACATCCCAATGTAAAAAACATACCTGTAAAATACTCAATTGAGATTACACTGAGCACCATCGCCGCTGACTCCAACAACTTTCAGGATCCTCCTGAAAGAATCCTGAAACTCAGCGAGGCTTTCCTGGGTAAACAAGCTTAGGAATAATAATGTAAAATTACATGTTCCTACAGGCAGTGCTACTGGGCCACTCCAACACCAAGATGGCTCGGTAAGTGGGCTTCCAGCACTCCCTCTCGTAAGTGAACAGCACAACATTACCCGGGCCGACCTCGTTATTGTTTAAAGCAAATTCGTTATCAGAATACATTTTGGTGGTCATTTACAATTCATCGAATCACTCCAGGGGGAGGGTGGGGGGATAAATCTATACACGAGTGCCATCCTAAAAACAAAACTAACAAAAGCAGGAGTCACGGGACCTGTGTTTTTCCACTGATGGGGGAATTTACTATTTGCTGGCCCGGTGGTTTGCTAGCCCCTTTGAGAAGGTGGAGGAGGTTGCCGGTGAACAGTCCTCTCGGCCACCGAGCAATTGCCGTGCGTGGGCGGCCCGTTTTTTTTTTAACGCTGTTTGCTGTGGCTTGACCTTACCGGGGGTTGAATGTGGCCACACAACAACATTGTTGCCAGTTCACGGTCGCGCTCCACCCAACATTCTCAAGGAGCCACACTCCTGCCTGCTCTGTTATGTCAGGCCAAGGCATTTCGGTATCAAGAATCCACATTATAGACCCGAAAACAGAACCATTCTTGGTTCGTACTGCGGGGAGTGGATCATCAATATCTATATGTTTATGCCGAGGTTGGCGAGCAAGCCAGTGGTCAGCTTCAGGAGCAGCCTGGTGCATATCGTGGAGATTTCACACTAGCATAGGGATCAATTTATGCACACAGAGGTCCATAGACTTACATAGGTACTCAAAGGCTCGCATAGAGATCCGTAGATTTAAATAGACAGTCTTATTTTGTATGGTGGGGAGTTGATCAGCAACGTTGGGTCCCGTGTTAAGGTTGGCAAGTCAGCCAGTGGGCGGCTTCAGGAGGAGCCTAGCGAATAGGCGAAACAGCCGTGCTCCGAGACGCTTCCCTACGTTACGGGTGCAACTTAAGTGTTATTATTGTTGTTACATTAACACACTCAATAAAATGTAGATGTTTCATCACCAACGTCCACCTCTACTCCCTTTGCAACAAGTGGAAAATATACTACATATATTTTGGTACTGGCAAAGGAGGTCCCATGATACTACAATGCCTTTTTGAACTAATTCATTCTCTGGGTCCACCTCCCCATGAACTTGTTTTGTGCACACAAGATAAAGATCCTCCGTATAGCTTTTAGAGACTTTTGGAAAAGTGCTGTTAGCGATCACCTATGAAGGCCGGTACAACACATGAGGGGATTGGTGGCCAAGCACCACGCCCGGCCGCCTTTGTCTCCCCAGTGGCGATGTTTACACACAGCACCAGATACTCATTTTAGGCTGAATCGACCCAGGGGAGGCCCAGGATCGGTTCAAATAATCGTCACTGGTGTGGGACGTGAGCGGGAATCAAACTCGTGTCGCTGGGTTCTTAACAGCGCGCGCTAACTGCGACACTACCGCACACACACATGCACACATGCACTCACATACGCCGAGATAAAGATCCCCGCAGAGCCATAAAGACTGAGCGAGCACCTATAAAGGCCAGCAGTGCACGAGTAGGTTTTGTGGTCAGCAGCACACCCGGCCACCTTTGTCTCACCAACAGTGCTGATGTTTACACACCGCACCATGCAAAGGGGTCCAGTGCAGGTTCAGATGACACTCGCTACTGGCGTAAGGGGAGGCTATGCATTGAATCCAGGTGAGTATAGCAGTGGTCTAACTACTACACTCCCGCTCCCCACACGCACATAAACACGCATGCAAACACACATACATGAACAACCAAATACACACGCACATGGAGGCAACACACACAACAATTCCACACACAGACGTATAGGACACGCACACATATGCCACATTCACAGGCCACGTGAGCAGCAGCAGCAGGCATCAACATTCTCCGAGGTCCCATCTATCGCTCCTTTAGCGCTGACGTCGCATATTCGGCCTTCCACCATACACGGGAGGAGCGCGGGGTGGTGGGGGGTGGAGGGGGTGGGGGGGAACTGACGGCAGTTCCGTAAACATAGTGAGCCGTTAGTTATGCAACACGGCCTGCCCATCACACACTGCCTCGTGGCAGCAAACACGCAGGGCAGGCAACGGGCCAGGCACACCACACGGCTGATGCAAGCTGCACATATGCGCCGCATACATCACCACGTAGGGGCCTCGGTTGCCCCCTCTTTCCCAAGAGAAAGAAAATAAATGCCCCTCCACTCTTTCTGCTGTTTTCTTTCTTTCCCCAGATGTCAACGCCCGCATGCGACGCGCCAGGTGCGCTAGCCGCGGCCAGCGCCGACAGCGCGGGCCCAAAGGCCCAAAACGTCAAACGGCCAGCAACATAAACAGCACTATCAAAGTTGTGAGAAATAAAAGAGTGCAAAGCATTTCTTGAATCGAGCAAGATGTGTAAGAGCTTGGGAAAAGAGACGATGGGAGGGAATTCCAAGTTGGGTATTGCAAGGGAAGAAGAAGCAGGGGAAGCAGCCGCGAGAGCAGGGGCCCAGAAGTTGCGCAATAAACTTATTGTTGCTGTTTTTTATGCTCTTAACTTAAGCAGCCAACCTTTGAAATGGGTCCAAATTCTCACAGCGCGGGCCCTCTCTCACACTCACGAGCTGTGAAAATTAGTATTTACCCCAGGGTAACAAGCAAGTGCAAATGTCTAACTTTTTTTCTCTCCCGTGCAAAGCTCCCACCACATATTATGATGGTCAACACACGTTCATGTAGCCGTGAGGCATAGCAAGCAGCAGGAATGTAGTCGTGCATTGATTACATTCTACATAAATCGAATCTTGTACCTAAGAATATGATCATTTGGAATTCACGCTAAATATATGAGAATGCCCTTTTAGAGTAACATAACACACTAGGCAACCCCACAGACCCTACACATAACAACAAAAACCCCATGCATAGCCCTACAAACCCGAGACAGAACTTTTGTATCTTTGAAGAATTGCTTAACATGAGTAAACCCACCTCCCGGCCCAAGTGTGGATATTAATTATAAAAAAAGATTTTCAAAGGGCTTTCATCAACATCTATTTCCTAATTTTCCTTACAAATGTACAAAGCAACTGTCAGACCTAGCCTGTTGGCATTCAGCGTCCATCACCAAATATTTTGTCTAAATGATGAAATCCTTGGCAGAAATAACACAGATATGATGTTAATCACTTGATACAAATTTCAGTTTTTTCTACAATCTTCACACTCGTAATCACTATCAGCACTGAAGAACGTTAAGTTGATAAAAAGTGCATGAGGCAGAGGCCCACGGCTCACACCGATGCGTATCAGCAGTTGTGCGGTGCGTATCAGCAGTTGTGCGGTGCGTATTGCACAAACCACCACCGCTGACGGCAGCAGCAGTGCCACAGGTCACAAAACAAGATTTACAAATCTATATTTAGAAAAACTTTTTTAAAAGACACGCTTTTATGAAATGTACTAAAAACATCGTGATAATTTTATTTTATTATGTTTTAGTTTTATTATTTTATTATTGCTCTTCTACGTGACTTTACCGCAAGAACCAAGAAGATGAATCCCTGCAGTCACGAAAGCTTTAAATGGAAATGTACTAAAAAGTTACCATTTTTTTTAAATGTTCAAGTACTTTGCATTACATCACGTAAAGATTCATAGCAGCCATCCAGCAGTATATCGACCCCGAAGCTTGCCATAACGTAAGGGACCGTGGGCAATTACAGCCAACGTTAGTTGACCGTGGACAATTTAGACCCAAGGCGAAACATAACAGAGTGAGTTAAATAAAAGCGTGTAATAAAAAAACAAAGGCCCCACTGTCTTCTCTGGTGTCAAACATTCTCGGAACGAGGGAAAAACGGTGGAGGCACAAGCTGTGTACTCTGCAATACTCCGCTGATAAAGCTTCCAAACTTTACGAGAAACGACGTTGACAAATAACAGTGTATTTGGAATGACAAAGTATTTACAAGCTATCTGCTCTGATAAAGCATTGCCATCGCTTCCATAGCGTTTCTTCAGGACAACAGGCTTTGGCAAGTCTCTGGCTATTTCTGCTGTGGTGCGATGCATAAAAAAAAAGCAGGCACAGTGCCTCCCCCCACAAAAATGCAGTTACGATGGCGTAGGACGAATCACTTCTCTTTCTCCTCCTTTCCTCACACAGCTCGACTTTGCAACTCTCTCGTATCGTCTCGCCTCTCAAATACCTTATTATAACTGTGCTCAAATCAAGAACTGCACTGGACCCCTTTGCATGGTGCGGTGTGTAAACATCAGCACTGTTGGTGAGACAAAGGTGGCCGGGTGTGCTGCTGACCACAAAACCTACTCGTGCACTGCTGGCCTTTATAGGTGCTCGCTCAGTCTTTATGGCTCTGCGGGGATCTTTATCTCGGCGTATGTGAGTGTCTTGAAGTGTAATTATTATCATGCTGTTTGTTGATGGCTGCTTTGCATTAAGGAGGCCTTAATGTCTGTGCTCAGCAACTGTTGCATTCGCAAGCTCCCACCCCATCACTCCAAGGGGATCTTCTTCGCACACCCCCAGGATCTTGGGCTGGCCATGGCCAGACGTGATATCGCATAGACTCGCACACACGTGAATATCCTTTATCCACATGCACACACAAGGAAACACAAGCGCACACAACGACAACCACCGTTCAACACAAAGTGGTGGTGACGTTACACCTAGGCTGACAAGTCAGGGTAAAGGCCCTGGTGTGTTGGGTTAACAGAGTGAGATGACACTACCTAGCAGTGGTGGTGCACACCTGTAATCCAGCACTGCAAAGGGAAGGGTTTCCTCCCAATTGTATAAACATTAATTGGCTGAAAACTACAGCGATGATTGCAGCGTTTGGGCAATTGTTGGTAGTACCGGCTCACCTGTCTGGCTGCCTTCCAGCTTGTTTGCAAGAACGAGCACGCTACATAAAACTAAACATTAAACACGACCAACAGATCCACCACCACCTGTGCTCCACACTGTGCCAACACAGATGCACGCGCACACAGATCTCCCATATCGCCTCAACAGACTGTTGGGGCAAGTGCTGTTAGCGAGCCCCTACGAAGGCCGGCGCTGTGGCACACGAGGGTGGGGGTGGCTAGCACATGGACGCACCTGCGGGGCATCGGGCGTGTCGAGCATGAGCTCAGGGAGCTCTTTGAGGAGCCGGTTGAAGGCGCGATTCATCTCGACGGGGCTCAGCTCGCGCCCTGCCAGCTCGGCAAGCAGGCGTGACGTGAACTCGCGGTGGCTGGCGCGGCCCTCCAGCGACAGCGACACGGCCAGCACCGGCAGCTGCGGCTTGCGCGAGCCCAGGTTCAGGTCGCTGAGCAGCACCTTTTGGGAGAGGAGGGGGCGCGCACGAGGGGCGGTCAGGGGTCATCGCACTGGAAGAAAAACCACGCACACACATCAGAGATTCTGTAACGCTTACAAACGTGCAGTTGTCCTCGAAAATATTTACTTAACGATAACGTTACCCTCCGAAGCCGCATAGTGAGATGATGCCACACATGATGATGCCATCACCTTGGCCGAAAAGGCTAACTAATTTAGTGCCGTTTTTTATTTTTAATCGCCAAGTTCTCTCCAACCCTTTGATCAGTTCGGCTGGTTCTTTACATGGTAGGTCCCCAATAGCAACACAACTCTAAAATATATAAAAAAAATTGATTTAAAACTTTCGTGACTGCAGGAATTCCGTAATAAAAATAAAATAAACACAAAAACCACGACGTTTCGATCGCAACACAAGCGATGACGACCGCTTGTGTTGCCATCGAAACGTCGTGGTTTTTGTGTTTATTTTTTACTTTATTTCTGAAAGAACCAGAATAAGTCTACATGATAGACTGCCAGTACGCTCACCAGCTTAAAAACCAGGCTACAGTCTACATTATAGACTGCCAGTACGCTCACTTTTTTATTATTACTTTTTCTATCTACATGACTTTACTGAAAGCACCAAATAATATCATATATTTTATTTATATTCGATCAAATTTACGAGTTATCATGACCCCTCCCTGGGGAAGCCCTCATCTAGCCTTGGATTGATTTGAGTCAATCAATCTAAGATTCATAACATGCTATTCTGCAACAAGCTGTAGATATATTTGTTGTTGAAGCAGGGCTCACGTGGGATCTGCCCCTACTAGAGACAATTCCCTGCACCACGACGTAAGAACCAATCGATTCTTGAATCAAACCGCAAACCCCAACTGTGACAATTCGCTGAGAAACGCTGGGCAGCCAAATTGTAAAGTCCTAATACACAGTACAAGTAACCCTGGCTCCTACCACCTTTTCTGTCCTGGTACACTATTACATGTTCACGCATCGTTGAGCTTGTGACGCAATCAGTTTAATAACAGAATTTACAACTCAACCGAGTCGTTGGCGTCATAATTTTTTCAGGCGCGACTCGACGCAATCCCGGTGAAGATTCTGACTCGCGCGAGTGTGTGTGTGTGGAGCTCCGTTTTGGCAGCTGCTTCTCTTTTGAATATGCTCGTGGGCATCTGCAGCAGGCATCTCAACACTCCTGCTACCCCCCCTCCCACCTTTGAACTGTTATATTTTGTCAACGGTTTCTGAGCCAGGGCCCAAAGGCTGAAAATGTCAGGCGACGAGCATAAAACAGCACGGACAAAAGTCGCAATAGATAAGAGCGTAACACGTATCTTGAATTGAGCAAAGTTACTGTAATCAGAGCTTTGGGGAAGAGAGACCGCAATGGGAAAGAATGACAGTGGAGCAGTGCGAGTGAAGAAGCAAAAATAAAAAATCTCGGTGACCTGCAGTGTGGCGAGTAGGAGGATGAGAGGCGATGTGACCTGGAGTGTGGTATTTGAAGTGTGGACGAGACAAAACCATAATTCTGGAAGACCGAGTCCTAAAGAAAGGCGCAGGAATAACAAGGTGCTGGGGCGGGAGGGTGGTTGGCTAGGGGGAAAGAACCCATCGTCCTCACGATGGATCAACAAGGGGCCGCAGTGAGGGGACCCGAGACAGGACAAGCACAGATGGATGGGCAAGAGGCCGTTCATCACTGCACGCATTCCTCTACTTTTATCCGGCGGGAAAGAAACTCTTCACGAAATAGGTTTCCAGGAAAGGGGAGGTCGGGGGCATATACTGGAAGGGGAGCAGGAATCTTTATAATTCAGAATTTTTAAAAGAAACTGTTTGTGAAAGCACACTCACAATGCACAACATATACTGAAACACAGTAGAGATGTCTCCTTCACGATCTGTTCCTCTGCATACATTTTCTTTACACGTCCCATCAGCCACAGCACTCGTAGTGCTCTTTGCCTGGTGAGGCAAACTGTGTGTGGGGCGTGCTTCTGGGCGCATTGAAAGACAGGGGACTGCCCAATGGGCTCTTTTTGGCTCGCCCGCAGATTAATGTCTCACCATTGTGCGTCGCGAGAGATTACAGCGCGTTCACCAGCGTACAGCAGTAATGTGAGCACCACGCATGCCGATAAGATGCCTATAAATAGCCCGCCCAGCGTGTTACTTACCAATGAAGGCAGGGATGCTTGCTGGAGGTAATCGTAGCAAACATGGCAGGTCTGCCACTGCCAAGGAGACTAGCGTCGGCATTGATCAGCAACAACGGCAAATGTAGCATGTGCAAACCCGCAGCGGGCTGCTGTTTAATGTAGTGTCAATTGAGACAAAAAAATCCAGTGTTCGTGACCCCCTCAAGAAAAATGCAACTCCACGCAAGTGGAAGGCTGCCTCGCACCTTAAAGTCAAGACCCCCTCCCATCAGCCATCTCTCTCTCACAGCTGAATACACACAACACAAAGCCTGCAGTTTGGCATTGGTAAAATAACTTTGTCGCGCAAAAGACGCGCACAAGACACAAAGATCATGCCACGCCACCAAATGTTACAGTCGGGTGGGTTTCTAAGAAAGGAACGAAAATACCAACTCCCGCTACGCCAAAGAAACACGAGCACTCAACAACTGCCGCTCGGCGTGATGGGGGTGGAGAGACCTTCTGTTGGGAGCACAGGTCAAGCTCAAGTTTAAGGGCGCCGCTCCGTGCCTGGGGCCTGGCTCAACCAGTTGGGCCATAAACGTCCACGGGGCAAGCTCACATTCGTCGCCTCACCTCAAACACTCTCCACTAACGGCCAATAGGCAGATGGGGTTCTCGCGGAACAAAAGGTCGAGCGGGCCGGCACGCCTATGCGACGAGCAGCAAGTGTACGGTGGGGTCACGTACGGGCAGGCGTGTTTATCACTCGCTGGTCTGCAGACGCAGCCCACAAGCCCATCCTAACACGAGGGCTTCCCAGCCTTCCACGGCTCACCGCCAACCAACGCCCGCGCCTCGCCTGTCTCCCCACCACCGTGCAAAGCTCACAAACACCCACAAGCTCCTCCCACCACAGCCAAACCCGCCCTGCCACACCCCCCAATCCAGCCAGCCACACTCACCAACAACAACAGCACTCACAACTTGTGACACCCGTATCGTTATACTCTCTCTCCAACGTGTATTCGTGTTGTTCCCGCATGTTATTTGGCGATGTTGCATGTTATAACATAAACCTCGAATAGCAAAACTAATATTTGTCCAGCTAGCTGCTAAAATCATGAATACCTACGTCAAAAGACGTTCGTATATGCGTTAAATGCATGCTTTTTGTTTTTCGTTTATTGTCCTTCCCCCGCACCCCAGAGGAACACTGTTGGCTACGTACGGTGCGAAAGACGTTTAACATACATGCATCAGTTTGTGCAGTGTGTGCTTACTGTATTGTCAACTCCTGTATATTACAGGACTGTCCATCCGTGCCACCATCTTACGCCCAACCATCGCCCCTCCCCTTCCACACCTCCCCCTCCCCTACCACCAACACAATTGCATTGTACACATTGTAGAGTCGCGCGCGCGTTCTCTGGTCGGTTCGGCAGGTTGTCGCTCCCCCCCCACCAGCCATTCTCTCCATCTCCCACGAGCACCCCATTATCCCCCAAAGCCCGACCCTCCACCCCAAATCCCCACCGCTAATGTGAGTACTGTATATACTCCAGGGGGCGAACGAGACTGCGTGAGGACTGCAAGGATTACTTTATAATTTAGACGACCTGGTTTCGGCTAAATGTGAAATCCTGTAAGTGCCTGGCTACACAGGGTTTTACTATATACGCTCCATTCCACATGCTGGTGGTCCCCCCAGCATGTGGACCGAAACGTGAAGGCATCTTGCCGATCACCCGGTGAAGCCTGTAAACAATCGGAGTGCTACCCAGCACAACCGAGAAAACCGAGACCTCTCTTATGTTCTATACCACAACAGCCGCCATTCGCCACTAAAAGGTGGTGACGTCGTAGCGGCGTGCCAGACTAGGGTGCAGGCCACGTGATGTGCGGAAGGCTCACTGGCAGGTCACAGGACAGACCCAAGTGTTATGATTGGACTGTGTAGCCTACACAAGCTGCTGGGGCAAGTGCTGTTAATGAGCACGTCAAGAGGGGTATGAAGCACGAGCAGGTCGGCTGTGGCCAGGACCACACATGGCCAACTCGGGCTCCTATTTGCCGATGTTCAATACACATTGCACCCGGAGCTAATTTAAGGCCGAGTCAACCTATTGGATGCCCAGGACAGGTTTCAGATATTCGTTACTGAAATAGGCCGTGTGTGGCAACTTAACTCGGGTCACTAAGTTCGTAGCGCAGTGGGCTAATCACTGTGCCACCGCTCCCCGTACACACACACATAGGGGGGCCGCACAGCCGTTGTTTTTCCCAGCGCACCTGCCCCGTGTCCCATGCACCGTGGCGCTCTCCTCTCAGGCGCAAGCCGAGCGGGTTGTACAGCCTGCGCCATCGTGTTTACCCAGCGCCAGCGTTTGTGAGCTCAAGGCCAAGGCTGGGTGCACCTTCACCAGGTTACGCAAGCACACCACGCGCACAACCTGCGTGCACTTAAGCCAGTAACGTCTATCACTGTCGGGTTCTCTTTGAGATGCATGGTAGCACGGTTCATTGGGGCGACTTGCCCAAGCCTGTTTTCCTGCAAATAATGTGGCAAACGCACACACACACGCGCGCACAAAGATAAAAAAAAAGATCCTCCGTATAGCCTTAACAGATTGTAGGGGCAAGTGCTGTTAGCAAGCACCGATAAAGGCTGGCACGGCACACGAGGGGGTGGGTGGCCAATACCACGCCCGGCCGCCGTTGTCTCCCTAGTGGCGATGTTAACACATCGCAAAAGGTACTCATTTGAGGCTGAGTCGACCTAGGGGAGGCCCAGGATCGGTTCAGATAATCGTCACTGGTGTTGGCCGTGAGCGGGAATCGAACCCGGGTCGCCAGGTTCGTAGCGCAGCACGCTAACCGTTACACTACCGCTCGCCACACGCGCGCACACACACACAGACACACACGATCCGCCGCGACCTACTTTGTCGTGAGGACAGCACGCCCAACTGGCAATGTGACACTCGTGGACACGCGTTGACAAGCGTGTGCACGAGAGCACATGTGCAGACCGCATAATGGCAGAGGGGAGAATGAGGTTAAACAGCATCGACTTGATTGGTGTTCAAGGTATGCTGCTCAAGAGAACCTCTCATCATTACCAATGTGTCTACGTGAGCACAAACCGTATGTACGAGGGGGGAGAGGCAAAGCCGACTGAAAACTTGTTTAAACTATTTTAGAGTTAATGAAGCAACAGAATTGGCTGGTTTGGTTTGAGTAGGATGGAGTTGTATAACGTGTTAGGGTTACGAACAGCGTACAAATACTTCTGAGATCTGTTCAGGCAGTCTTACTTCTATGCACATACTGGGAGGCGTACTTGACGTTTCGCCCACGAACTAATTGGTGCGGTGTTGCCGACGACCAAGCTGCTTGTGGTGGGGGCGGTGCTCACCATGACCTCGTTGGTGTCTCCGTGCTCAAAATACTCCTGCACAATGGGGGTCACCGTCTTCTCAAAGTTGCCGTCCTCCAGCTCCGGGACCACCGTCTCGTACACGCAGTTCTCCTGCACACGCCGTACAGAGGCTCAAGACGGTTTTTCAGGAGGGTCCTGCCTGGCTCTCAGAATGTTGCTGCTGTGTGTGATCCACAAGGAGTCGTTTAAAGGTTATTTTTCAGCATTTGGATGTTTGGCCAATATCACTTTCATTGTTTTTAGCTGGTGTTGTTGATGTTGGTGCTGGGGGGCCCCTGTTGCATTTTCCTGGCTTGTGACACGGGGTTGCTTAACCTCCTGCTGTTGCCCATAATTCCATCCTGACTCTCCAACCCAGCCTCCGTCTACACGAGCATAGGTTTTTTGTAAGGAGTCTTAAGATGTGATTGCAATTAGACGCTACATAAATGCAGTGTTGTCATTGTTATAATATCTAGCAGGCAAAGTAATGAGTTTCCTATGTGCCCCTTTAAAAAAAGCCGCTCAAGTTGAGGAGGCGCAAGCTGCTGTTAGCGCACCTGCGCGTCGTCGTAGTTCGGGTCCCGGGCATCAACGTTGATGTCGTCGTAAATTTGCCCGGGAACGCCCCAGACACCTTTGCCTCCAGCCCCACCTGCCACAACAACATCATGACACACCAACAACAACATTACAGCAATGGGAGTTTCTGTGACATGGTAGATAGATATGTAACCTCCCGGCTCCCCTCTACCATCTACCCTCCGGCCATTCACTGACTTGACAGTTACATCCTTTAGACCATCTCGTGTCGTATGGTTTGTTTAATTATGCTCAAGGACTTTAGTTTGTAAATAAAGGTGGAGCCCTGAAATGATCGACCACACCACTGCTGGTGGAGGAGCCTATGTAATAGGGAGCTCTACACAGCTGCTCTCTAGAGCAGTGGTGCGAGCAGGCAATTCCAATGCTGTATCCTTGGCTTGTTTTAAATATGGATTTAAGAGTTTATTGTGATTTCATGCTACGAACAGAGGCGGTTGGGGGGACAATTAATAAACTTAAACCATTATTTCAACTGCAGTTCCGGGAGATCAAACTGGCGACCTCTGGATTTCAAGTCCAGTGTACTCACCATTTAACACCAGGACAGCATCACACACGGTTCAATGCATGTATATTATTTGCATAAAAAAATATTCGAAAATTTATAATTGCATGGCTTTGTGGAACATCACAGATCGTTAATCACATCGTTAGCGTCTTATTCCAGCATGTGTACCCACAAAACAAAGCTCCTTTTCCATGAATTCCCTGCCATCTAATCCACTGAGGTGCAGCCTCCCTTGCTAAATTGATGAGACAGCATTGGCCAATGCCCTACACCAAAGTTATCTGCCTCACTGTTACGCAATACCTAGGGTGGTTGTTCCACAATGACACAAAAAATTAAGCAGTGAATAAAAAAACGCAGTCCACTTTTCGCCATATCCCCCCCATTCAACGTCCGTGCGCCCGGAGCCATTTTAAATGGCTTTGCAGGGTCCAATTTTATCATGAGATTATATTATCGACCGAATAGCTGAACATTCTTTCCCATTTCAAGTGGTGTAAGTGTGAGGCTGCACAACCCGTGCTGAACAATGGCACAACCTAATGAGGATCTCAATACCCCCCTACTGTGTCTTTGATTTCATAATTTCCCAGACGGACACATCCACCACTTGCTCGAGTCAATCCACCAAAGGGGGAACAGGATGAGCATCGACAATGTACACAGCTGCAGTAACCCACAGGGGGCTGCTCAAAAGGAGCAGGCATAATCCACTACCCCCCATGGACAGGAAACGGCGCACGGTGGGGTTTAGGTGGGGTCTAGTTCATTACCGGGAGGGTCACATTTACACACGACGCCGCCACAAACCCATTCATCACGACGACCTCAATGCGCAGCACACAGCTCCCCTAACGGATGGGACCGGTGACTCGAGGGAGGCGGGCGGGCAGTGCAAGCTGTACAACAGTGCCAGCAACAACAGCAACAACAACGCACCTTTCTTGGGTAGGCCTCGGCCCTTGTTGGAGCGCGAGCGCCGGTCGAGCAGCGGCAGAGCCTTGCCGCGGGGACTGGTGGGGCTCACCGAGAGCGTGCCGGCCCCACCGGGCCCGCGCACTCCGTCGCACCCCCGCGACTCCTCGGACAGCGACTCGCGTCCCGAGTCGCGCGACGAGCTCTTGCGGAGGCGGCGCTTCTCACGCGCGCGGATCCTCGCCTCGTGCAGAGCCTTCTCCTGCGGTGACCAGTTCCCGTTCATCTCCTCGCCAAAGTCCTCCGAGTCATCCACGTCGTCGTAGTCGTAGGCATCCACAAACTCCGCTGTGCGCAACGAGGGGTGGGAGTAGAGTCAGCAGCGGCAGCTAAGAGGTGAAGCTGAAGAGTCTGAAGAATCACACTCCGCCATTATAATTTTGTCATTATTATTTAATTTCTGTAAGAGTCATTCATGTAAATTGCATTTTATAACGCTGAACATTGAAACCACACCCATTTAACAATTGCTTTTCGTATTATTTATATTGCTTGCAGGCCACGTAACAATATGCCTATAATTAGGATTCAATCCAAAAATAAACGACTCCTATTTGTTTCACCTGTACCGTTTGCAGACTTGTAACAATTCACCTTACCGATTCGATACATGATCACAATTCAAGTTAAGAATTTACTCATTTGTTTAATTTGTGTTGTACATGCAGGCCAAGTAACGGTCTGTCATGTCACTATTTTGACAAATCGTAACCATTCTGGGCCACGATTCCATAGAAAATAATGTATTGTTGATTACGTTGGCCATACATCAACATGTGGAGAGAGAAATAGGGGGTAAGGTGCAGGGACAGATTAACGTATTACTCGCCAATGTTGTTCGGCATAGCCAGTAACCAAACTCAGGCGGCTGGGATCATAACGCAGTGTGCCAAACCACTGCGCCACTGCTCCATCAGTGTTTAAAAACAGACTATGGAAAACTACAAAACACACTCTTAAATTTGATTAGTCAACTTAACTCATGTAGATATTAAACTATGTTCAAAAGTAACTTTTAAAGATCACTTTTTGACCCCCAAAACCACCAACTACAAAGAGCAAGGGAAGATGGGATTAGTGGTTAGGGCAATGGTTCTCAATATAACGGTGGGGGGGGGGGGTGCCCGCAGGCTGCGACACGGTTACAGTTCGGCCACGTTGCATTGATAAAATACACATGAAACACATACCTCACTCACACAAAACACTGATATCCAACATGAAAAAAATGCCTGACACCGTTGTTGAAGGGAGGTGTGGACATGTTATTTTTATGTATCGTAGCCTCCGTAAGCTGGGGGGGCACGCGGAGGCAGGGAGATGGGGTGTGGGAATGGACACATGGACCTGCGCTTCGGTGCTGTGCCGAGGCTGTTCCTGGGCCAGCAGAGTCAGTTTTCCACTATTCATGACACCGAGGCATCAGACCTAGGACTTTGGCAGGGCTTTAACTTTAATTGGCTCAAGAAGATCCAGCTAAGGATGTGGTGGGAGATGAGCACAGCAGATGTGACGAGAGACGGAGCAAAGAGTAGAGGAACGTGGAAAGAAAATCCAAGCAGCTGACCCCTAGAAGAAGCATAACCACTTATGATCATTTCCTCCAATATGAAACGGGGCATACGGCATGTTTATTTTCTATATAGGGAAGTGGTATTGACGGACATGTTGAGTTTTTTTGTTGTTTGTGCGTATGCTCCACTGCCAGCGTAATATCACAAAAATGTGTCCCCTTATGATCAGGTCAGCGCAGGTAAACTTCAAACCCGATGTGAGCATGCCATCTTTTGTAGCTCTCCAGTCACATCAAGTTTTCAAGTTTCAAGTTTCATGTATTAGGTATAGTTCTAGATTTGAAGCTTGATACAGTAAATTTAGCTGTGACGGTCCCACCTGATGACGGAGACTTGTGTTGCCTCCGAAACGTCGCGATTTATTATTTTATTTATATTATTATTTGTATTATTTATTTTCACCTACGTGACTTTACCGAAAAAACCTAAGAGTATTAGGCGTAGCCCTGTGAGCCATGCGGCTCTTGAGTCGGGTGCAACCGCAACAAACAAAATACGAACGGAGAACATCTTAAAGCGATGACGCGCAACAGAAACATCCTGGATAAAGCAGCAAATCTTCCAAAAAAAAACGGTGTGTGCAAAAATCGCAGTGTGATGCAAGTCAAACAATAACAACCTTAATACAATTTAGATTACCCATGTTTTCGAAATCACCAATATAACGCTATAAAAACAATGTAACAACAGTAATTATGACTGACGTTTTCTACACTCTTACATCAGGATCTGATTTTGTCTACGACGATATCAAATATCATCAAATTTTCGATAACTAAGTCCAATCAATAACTCACACTCGAAGCCAAAATGTCAACGTTAATGGAAGTGGCAACGCATCATAATGTAGCAGCACCCTCCTGAAAAAGTCTTAATGACTCAGTTAGGATTTCCTGAGTAGACATACTACACTATTACTAACTACCATTAAGTATCTTGATTTGAAGCTTTCGTGACTGCAGGAATTCATACTCTGGTTCTTTCGGTAAAGTCACGTAGATAGAAAATAATAATAAGGTGACGGCCGCTTGTGTTGCGACCGAAACGTCGTGTTCTCTTTCGTTATTGTTTCTATCTACGTGACTTTACCGAAAGAACCAGAGAGTACCATTAAGTAGTTGTTGATAATTACCAATACGGCTACTTCAGCATTGCTGGGTTTCTATGGTGCATGCCAATGCTACGCCCAATATTGTTTACATCAACATTACGCAACCACACAGCGATCCTGTGCAAGTAAAACTCGTCACAACCAACCAGTGCAGGATTGGGACAATTACACCATCATTCACCGTGGAACCTCGCAATGGGAACTAATAATTCTCGTAAACACCGTGAACGGCAGGGGATACAAAGCCTGTCGACTGCTCCACCCCCCTTACACGAAGCAGTGCTTTTTTGTGGAGGATTCCACAAGCATCAGGCTCCACACGCCTCCTCCTCCCTGTGCCTCCGCCCTTCCCTCCCCACGCAGCACGGAACCCGAACAGGCACCACACGGGCCTAGTAAACAATGGGCAAGTCTGGACTTGTGCATTCAATTTGGTGTGAGGTTTGACTGTTTTTTTCAAATATTTCCTTAGGCTAATGGGCACAAAGATTTAATCAGATGGTACAAACGAGGAAGACGGTGCAGGCAAGGTGCTGGAGATGGGAATACACACAAGAGGTGGAAGTATTAAAATACCCTCTGTACTGTTACATTATAAAAATGTAACAGCACAGAGGGTATAAACAAAAGAACAGTACAAATGAGACAAAGAGTTTAAGACAAACGGCGAAGACTAATCATACAGCACACGACGGTAGATTGTGAAAAACAACAACAGTACAATTCACGTAAGACAGTACAAAATAATTCAAACAAGAATCGATCCAGGAATCCATCTTGTTTGACTTCAGGAATCGATCCTTATTAGACTTGTGAGCGGGCTGGTAAACATCGCTCAGAGCCCATCCTCCTATTGCCTCCTATTGGTGCAGCCGGCGTTGTGCTCCCCCACCCACGTCAGCCCATTTTCCAGCTACTCAGAACTGTTACGCTCAAACCAATCCCTGTTATCTCGAGCGACAGGGGCTCCTGCAGGGCCCAGTGATCTCAAGTTCTTTGCGTGGCGGGGGCCATGGGCAGCCCACAAAACCCAACAACGGCAACAGAGAGACGCCTCGACACGTCCAACATTCGGGCAACAATCACCATCGCAGGCAATTATTATCCAAAACGAAACGGCCTCTGCCGTGTCGCGACCACCACGGTGCACACAGCAAGGTCGCTTGTGTGCACAAACACACGCCACAGTACTACGTTTAGTTATCGAGTTGCAAGTGGAATGAATAATGAACATAATTGACAGATCAATAGCATGATAATGCACCCTTCATTGTGTCAATAATCGAGTATGATGAACATATTTCGATACATCCACAGCGGCACGTATCCATGAAGAGCTGTATTGGAAATCAACTGCTGCCTGCGGGCTAATCCCCATGCCATGAGGATCGTTGGGGTTAAGATGGCTATACTTCACCACGCTGGTCAGCATGGGTTGAAAGCAGGAAGCAGAGACACGAGAGCATAGAAGTACAGCGCAACAATGCATTTGCTTGCTGACATTTAGTCCTGCAGCAACAGCAGCCCGTGGCGGCGTGTGCTTGATGAATGGTCGCTGCTCAGGTAAACGCTGCGCAGGCTCGAACCTGCTTAGCTGTCGAGATCCAACTCGCTCAGGTGCATTCTGGGTTTCACGTTTATGCAAGTGACCTGGCGTAGCAGTAGTGTATGATAATAAATACATCTCTAAATGCATCAATCTTACAATTGTGATGACGATTACAGTGACAAAGACGAACATCTTTCAACAAAACAATCAGCGTGTGGTTAGAATTTACGTGAAAAAGCCGTCTGTCAGCTACCGTCCCAGGCAAGATCACCCCCCCCACCCATGTCGAGGCCAAGGTTATGCACCTTACAAACACACCAACTCGAGTTTCTGAGAGGAGGGGATTTGTACAGCTATTTTATTGTCATTTGCTCGAAGTTCTGCTTTTGGTTCCAGGGCTATAAGCAGAACGACAAACATGTTTTGTTATGTTGATCGAGATACGGTGAAGTGGTGTTAGGTCAATGATTTAAGTAGTAAAATCTGCACGTATAGAACCACATTTAAAACTGTTCTTCTCAAAAGCGTACCAACTATCCCTCCTCGGGGTGGTATTAACAAATTGTTTGTAAATAGGGCAAAGTAATCACCGTGCTCGTTAGAAGCCAGCAGCAGCTCACGCACAGCGACTCGAACCGGATCCAACTGACTGTGCGTGCGCGTGTGTTCGTGCGTGCATATAAACACGTGGAGGGCACAAAGGGACAGACTGGGTTGGATTTAGCGGATAGAAGGGGATGGGGGTTTGTGTTCGGGATATCTGGTTAGGGTTGGGGATAGTTTTTGGACAAGGTTAGGGAGTTAGGTTAGAGATTAGGTAAGGAATCGGGTTAAGGGACGAGGTTAGAGAGTTAGGGGATGGAGTTATAAACATATTTAGGGGGTTACAGGATATTATGGGTGTAGTAGGGGATAGGATTAGCGGTGGGGTGAGGCTCTGGGCGACTGATTTAGTGCAACGCTATTTTTGCACGACCGCACGCCAGTGTTGGCGGGCCCACCACGGTGCGCAGACGCTGGCGAGAGATCCACTCGTACACCGATTGGTGCCCCGGTGTCCTCCTACCCACGCCAAGCAAACACTGCTGCCTCGCACGGTCCAGCAGCACCCCCGGTTTACCCTGCTCCTCAATAGGCGCCTGAAGGCTGGGGCCGTCCTGCCTAGTAGTAAATACGTGTCATTGTCAGCAGGCCCCGCGCGCTCCGGCACGCTGGGCCCCCCATGCCTACGCAGCTCGCCCCCCTCCACCCCTCCACCACCGAGGGGCGGGCGAGTGACGTCTCCCGTAAACAACTGGGCCGCGAGGGGGCAGCCAGGCCTTGCGTCAGGCTCGGCCCCTTTGTTGTTGTTTTGCACGCACACGCGCACACACACACGCGCGCGCGCGCGCACACGCGCGCACACACACGCACACGTCCCCTCCACCCCCTCGGACTCGCAGGCTGGTTATCCCCGGGGGGCTTGCTGCCCTGTGCCGGGGCGAGCGCTCGCAGACATTCAAGGTTGCGAGGTCAAATCCTGAGGAGATTGGACTCAGCCCATCATCCTTTCCTTCGGGGTCGATAGAATAGTACCACTTTGTTCGGACGTGAACAGTGGGTTGTCCTGTGCATAGACTCGCCCTCGCCCATAAGAATCGGGCATTTCCACCAGGGCTATGAATAGGGCTAGGGATAGGAAATGAGCACCACCTCGATTATGATTTGAGCAGGAACTCGATTGAAATGTAAACTGATGAGTTAATTTCCACACATGTTGGCCAAGCCGATCCCATTGAGTTCCAGAACCGGGCTGAAATGTTGCACTCAAATACAGCTGACTACGGGAGCAGGTTGAGACGTTACACGTCTGTACAGCATAACAAGGGAGAGAGACCTCGGTGAACCGGTCCGAGCAACCCACACAGGCGAAGCGACTCAAATACACAGCAGCTAACACACACACACGCAGGCAACAACTGTAAAAGCGTGCAAACATTTCACAAACACGAAATCGTAGCACAAGTTCGGACGAAGCGGCCCGTGATGACACCAAAGTGCGCACATCGCGAGCCGCGGTGACGACTCAAGCCGCATTCAGCTCACCCCCAATACTGAACCACTCGCTTAAAATGTGAAATTGCCTTCAAAAGTTATACCCAAATAATCCTCGTGTAGTTTTAATGCATCTTAAAGCAAAGATTTGCGTTAAAATGCGTATTAAGAGAATGCATGCGGTACTTTACCATTGTTAACGATTTTTATCGATTAATATCAAGGGGGTTCTCTTCCCCCACTTGCAAAGGGGGCCACGGCGTTAAGCAACGTCCAATTCACAGCAGATACTTGTTCTAATATTATATTGTCGTTCAGCTGCATTGTGTCGCCGTGTCTAATTGTGCTACGAGTTGGTATCGTGCTGACGCAGTGCTACCGGCCGTCTCGCTGCTACTGCTGCATTGTAACTCTAATCTCATCTGGTTACCGAGTGAGTTGTCGTGTTCCTGCAGCAGTGTTCTGTGTCTGCCGTTGTCCCACTGCGTCATCACCCCGTGTCCCATTGCGTAGTCGTCCCGTAACCGCGTCAGTGCTACCGCTTATCGCCCTGTAGTTGTCTCAAGCCGTCGTACCGCGCGGCGTGGCCGAGTCGCGTTGTGTCGAGGCTGTTGCGTGCCTGCTATGTCACAGGGCTGCTATCGTGCCGAGCTCAGACGCACTGTGTTACACCCCGTCGTGTCCCCGTTGTGTCCACGTTGTCAGCTCGTATGCTGTGGCATGACATCACTGCGTCGCAACAGAGTCCCATTGTGTCCGTGCGTCTCCCCGTTCCGTCCTCTTGAGGCCCTTGCCTGTCGTGTGCTACTGTACACTCGTGTGTGGTTCGGCTTGTGGTGGTTTGCGTAGTGTTGTTTATTGTGCAGTGCTGCGTAGTGTTGTTGTGTGTGTGCTGTAGTGTTGTTGTGTGTGTGCTGTAGTGTTGTTGTGTGTGTGCTGTAGTGTTGCTGTGTGTGTGCTGTAGTGTTGCTGTGTGTGTGTGTGCTGTAGTGTTGTTGTGTGTGTGCTGCAGTGTTGCTGTGTGCATGCTGTAGTGTTGTTGTGTGTGTGCTGTAGTGTTGCTGTGTGTGTGCTGTAGTGTTGCTGTGTGTGTGTGTGCTGTAGTGTTGTTGTGTGTGTGCTGTAGTGTTGTTGTGTGTGTGCTGTAGTGTTGTTGTGTGTGTGCTGTAGTGTTGCTGTGTGTGTGCTGTAGTGTTGCTGTGTGTGTGTGTGCTGTAGTGTTGTTGTGTGTGTGCTGCAGTGTTGCTGTGTGCATGCTGTAGTGTTGTTGTGTGTGTGCTGTAGTGTTGCTGTGTGTGTGCTGTAGTGTTGTTGTGTGTGTGCTGTAGTGTTGTTGTGTGTGTGCTGTAGTGTTGCTGTGTGTGTGCTGTAGTGTTGCTGTGTGTGTGTGTGCTGTAGTGTTGCTGTGTGTGTGTGTGCTGTAGTGTTGTTGTGTGTGTGCTGTAGTGTTGTTGTGTGTGTGCTGTAGTGTTGTTGTGTGTGTGCTGTAGTGTTGCTGTGTGTGTGCTGTAGTGTTGCTGTGTGTGCTGTAGTGTTGCTGTGTGTGTGCTGTAGTGTTGCGTGTGTGCTGTAGTGTTGTTGTGTGTGTGCTGTAGTGTTGCTGTGTGTGTGCTGTAGTGTTGCTGTGTGTGTGTGTGCTGTAGTGTTGTTGTGTGTGTGCTGCAGTGTTGCTGTGTGCATGCTGTAGTGTTGTTTACTGTGCAGTGTTGTTGTGTGCATGGTGAAGTGTTGTTACGCAGTGTTGAGGATGTGTGGCGCTGTGGCGCTGTGGCGCTGTTGTTTACGTCACCGCCACTGCTCGTGTGTACGCTATTGTTGTTGTTGTTCAGCCTGTGTGTGACTTGTGCACTGCACTCGCTCAGTCTATCCTTGCTCGACTGTGGCGGTGGGATCGCGTCGTGCACAAATCACTCCCCCGTCATCTCCCGGAGCGAGCGTTGTTACTTTGTTGTGTTTTTGGAATTGTGTTATTACGCCACTTGGCGTGTTACTGTTGTGTACACAATGCAGCATGGCAGTGGCGTTATGTTTACACAAGTACGTCGTTGTTGTTGTGTTAATGTATTGTTGTGTTTTTATGCATAAATCAGCAGCCCATCTCCCGGGGCGAGTGTGACAAAGCAGTGTGGCCATGTCGTTACACCGTGGTGTGTCACATCTTGTGTTGCTTTACGTCGACTGCTTTGTGTGTCAATCACCCTCGGGCTCTCCCTCTATCATGATGCACTACGCGTCCGTGTTGTTCATTCTCGTGTCGCTCGTTGTGTATGACACTTTGTGTTGTTGTTGTGGTTGTGTTGTGGTTGTGGTTGTGTTGTTGTTGTGTTTGACCCCCACCTCCCGGGGCGAGTCTGCCCGCGGGCCGGGCCTCCACGGTCTCGGCGGCCATGGCTCGGCTCGGCTCGTCGGTGGCGATGCCCCTCGCGCCGGACGACGACGACGGAGACGAAGTTTCTGGAAAGCAAAGCCACAGCACCACCACCACCACCATCAACAACACGACTCCTCCACGGCCCCACGCAACTAATTGTAATTGCATAAATTGCCCAAAGATTTCCTCAGTAACTTACAGTGGCGAGCGCCTCTTTTTTTTCCTATTCAATCGCCTCGGAACAATAACAGCAGCAGAAGAAGAGGTGATGTTGATAATACAAATAATTACTTTTAAAAAAAAAAGTTCGAGATTTCGAATCTACAACGATTCGGTTGCAATTAATGACAGCGTGAAGCGAAAAAAATAGTGCGTTTGATGTTTGTTGTGTTTTGTTAGTTTAATGTTGGTTGTGAGGTAAAGTAACTACAACTAAGCAGGACCAGGGACTGTGTGGAGAGAACGCGGGGGCGCCTTTTATATAGCGGGGGGGGGGGTGAGGGGCGGGGCGGGGGTGAGGGGGCGGGGCGTGATTGACACGTGAGCCCCGCCCCCTTCGCGTCACAGTTACCGGGCAGAGGGATGCCAAACGATCGTAGAATCGATCCAATTGCAACGATTCCACCAATGGATCGATGTAGATGTTTACCATTGTTTTGTACATAAACATTTATGGCGCTGTATTCAATGTACTTTGGAATCAGCAGCCACAGGGTCAATCCATTGCTGGATGAAGCCACCCCCCATCCCCCGCCGCAATCTCTCACGATCCTGCGAGCGATGTCATAATCCAGCCAGCACACGAGCTCACTCTACCGCTCCATCTCTGCGACGGACGTCTTCTCGGGCGCATTTGCCAACCTTTAGCTGCCACTCCGTTACCAGGCTCGACCATCGCTCCTTCTCGCCGCCACGTGGCCTGCCCGAGCCCACTCGTGGATGCAAACCTGCGTGCGTTACATTTCGATTTAAAGCTTTCGTGGCTGCAGGGATTCATATTCTTGGATCTTTCGGTTAAGTCACGTTGAAGGGGAATAACATTTTTTTTTTATAATTTTATTATTTCCCTTCTACGTGACTTTACCGAAAGATCCAAGAATAAGAATCCCTGCGTACGTTCTCTCGTCGATGCGTTCCTCCTTCCATCTCAGCGTGGTGGGACGCAATTCCACTCGCCGTGATTCTTTGCGTACTTTTCAGATTTGGCTTCATGTTCATAGTCAATGCCCCACATGTCTCTTCATCTACGCGTCACAGCAGGTCATACGCACGGAGTTAAATATCCCTCACACACTCACGTGGCTATGTTTCGTTACAGTTTTCAAAATCACTCCATCCGGAGCTCGCTCGTCTCTTTATCCATTACTCAGATCCCGGTCCGCCTTTACTACTTGTCAATACTTACCAGAGATTCACAAACACAACAGCGATGTTGTTGGTGTGAATCAACTTTGCATGCGACGCAACAGAATGGAATCGACTCACGAATCGTTTTAATTTGAATCGTTAGAATCCATTTTTGTTCGTGGCTTGAATGCGGGCTCCGAACCAAGCCGCCCAAGTTCGATTCGCGCTCACGGCCACCATCAATGACGATGATCTGAATCGGTCCTGAGGCTCCTCGACTACGACTCGGCCTCAAACGAGCGCCTGGTACGATTTGTAAAAATCGCCACTGGGGAGACAAAGGCGGCCGGGCGTGGTGCTGGCCACCCACTCCCTCGTGTGCCACAGTGCCGACCTTCATGGGGAGCGAGTAGCAGCACTTGCCCCAACAGCCTGCTGAGGCTATACGGGGGATCTTCGTCTTTGTCCCCCCCCCTCAGCCCCACGTGACCGGAGGCAGCGCGCGCCCACTCAAATCCCCCACGGCCCCTCCCCCCGTTCTCCACCCTGGGCGCTACCCCCCCTCCCTGCTTCCTTAACCACGTGACTAGCGACAGCACGCGATAGAACGCCCCATTGAAGGGGGCCCACGTGATCGGAGACACCGCGCGGCTATTGGCTGAGCGGGAGCCGCGGTGAGGGAGGCGTGTCCCGCGGGGAACCAATGGCAGGAGGGTGACGTCACCTCTCGCCCATAACAACAGCGGCAGCTGTAGGGGAGCGTGGGGTGGTGGTTCAGCTCTGCAGTCCAGACTCTGGTGGAAATTCCACATTCCGATGGTGGGGGGCGAGTACGTCCAAAGGACAACCCAACTGCTGTATTCATCTTCTAAATTGTAAACGCGTTCATTTAGAACACTAAGACAGGTGTGAAGACCTTGATTTGAAGCTTTCGTGACTGCAGAAATCCATACTTTTTGGTTATTTCGGTAAAGTCACGTGGGTTTTGTTTGATTTTATACCGACGTGAACCAAATAGTAGAGAGGTGTGAAGGTGTTTAAACACCAAATAGATGAAGCTCTCGCATGGCACGAGCCACACACAGTTGTGGCACAACGTGCTCTGATCTATAATACTGTACACGCATTGCCTCTGAAACTGGCCTACACCATGACAGCCTTCTGCATGGCCTTGTCTCAGCTGTGTTAGACCAGAGGACGCCAAAAGGCGAACTTCTTTTTGTGTTTAGTTTGTTGTCCTTACCCCGCACTCCCCGATGGGCACGATTGGCTACGTACGGTGCGAAAGAAGTTTAACATACAGTAGTGTAATATCCATACAACCCCAACCAGAATTTGGTTTCGCGAAATCCCGACTGCTGCGAGTAGCGCGCTCTACCGCATGGCCACGTGGCCAGGGAGGTGAAGTATGGCGTGGCAGGGTCGTGAGGGTTGCTACGGATATGGGAGGCCTTCAGCAGAGGATTGATCAAGGCAGAGGATTGACGAACATTTAGTAATACTGCACTGCGTTGAGAATACTGTGTAATCACAAGACATTCACCAATTACTGCCCTTAAAATACACAGAAGGCGACGTGGCGGGCGATAGTCCTGAGGGGTTCCACCTTTCCCGCTGTAGACCAAACCCGGGCATTGAAATTGGCCAAATATCCAGAGAATTCCCTTGACAAAGGGGGCAGGTATAATCAATATCTGCAATTGCCCGGATTTCACAATATTACCGTAATGAACGACGTGCTCACCCAGAGGAATGTGGAATTTCCACTGGTTCAAAGCAGTGAAACACGAAAAGCTGCCAACGCTGCTGACAATTTCCATGGTTCAACGTAATTCAAAAATTGCCAACGTTTTCGTGAAGGCCTTCATCCAGCAGTGTGTAGAGCATGGCTGATTGATGAATGGCTTGTCACGTGATCGTCCTTGCTGTGGTAACACGTGTTACGCGCTGTCCTGGTGTATTGTGGGAGTACAACAACAAGACATTTGCATCAGCAGCCTGGGGGTGGGGGTATGTTTTTATTGCAGCACGTGTTTGTTTAATCGGCCAAACTCTGGACCGGTATCGATTAATCTGGGGTTCATCAGCAGAGCAAGGCCTCTTAAATGCCGACGACTGCTTGGTTGCCGGGTGTCACAGTCCAGAGCCCTCCGTCGATGCCGTGCTGTGGCCCCAGTCGCAGCAGAAACACGGCACTGCAATGCGCTGGGCAGATATGATGAGGCCCAGAGAAGTAGAAACCGGTAACAATCAACCCGGCGCCTGCACACGACCTCATTTCATGGCTCCATCTCCGAGGTGGGGCGGAGGGACTCTGGGGCGCGTTCCATTCCTTGGCTGACACCCGCGTCCTGAGCCTCACAGCCCATCGACCGTCGTGTCCCTTCTGGCCGTGACGATGGCATTCACCTGCGGTCTGATCTCCAATCCACGTCCTCTTCTTTCTCTCCGTCATTGTAATTTGAATCATGCAACTATCTATGTTTTCACAGCCACTGAGCACTGTGTTTAGGAACAACGGCGTGGTAGACAAATCACTTTGACCCAATAAGAAGTTGGTAAGCAACAATGACCCGCATTAATTCGGGACTCCACGACTATTAAAAAAATGACACCGCAAATGAATCACCAAATCGGGAGCACGCACACACAGCAGCACACACAGCACACAACACAGCAGCACACACAGCAGCACACACAGCACACAACACAGCAGCACACAACACAGCACACACAGAACACAACACAGCAGCACACAGCAGCACACACAGCACACAACACAGCAGCACACACAGCACACAACACAGCGCACACACCAGCACACAGCAGCACACACAACACAGCAGCACACACAACACAGCAGCACGCAACACAGCGCACACAGCACACAACACAGCAGCACACAGCAGCACGCACAGCACACAACACAGCAGCACACAGCAGCACACACAGCACACAACACAGCAGCACACAGCAGCACACACAGCACACAACACAGCAGCACACAACACAGCGCACACAGTAGCACACAGCAGACAACACAGCACAGCAGCACACAGCAGCACACAACACAGCGCACACAGCACACAACATAGCACACAGCAGCACAGGCTGGACCACACAGCAGCAGCATCGCCCTCCTGCTGTGAAAGCACGGCCGGCTGTGTCTCGCGTGAATCACGTCTCGCCTTGCTGCACTGTGAGCGCCACGCGCTACGAGAACGCCCGGAGCCAGTGCAACCCAATATATACAACATCGTCACCGCGCCGCGGCTGCGAGATGTTAACTGCCTCGCCTCGTACAAAGGTCGTGGTTCGATCCCGACCCTGACGCCTGCTGTGTATCTTGAATGTCCATGCTCTCACCGTGCTGCTCCGGGTTTCCCCTCCGCATCTATAAACACGCGTCTCTCGCGTATTCGGCTGCTGTGAATTCCCACGTGATACGCCACTTCGTGCCGCCATCACTTGTGGCCAGGTCGTCTACGAAAAAGAGCGATGTCGCTCCGTGGGCCTTACCTGGTAAAGTAACCAGATCAGAGATTCATTACAACCAGGGGTCAACTTCAGCCGGGTCTGTCCGGGTCAGTCACCCGGAAAACCCGCGGTCCGCATCCGGCACACTGCGTCCAGTATACCCCTCGGCACGTGTGTGTGGATACGGATTGAGCCGCGTGGCTATTCAAGTCCAGCAGCGGCTCTGGACAAATATTCAGTGAAAACGTAAGCCCTGGTTACCGACCACGGGCTGTCGCAGTTGCTCTGCTTGCAGTTCGCAAGGCCCCATTGCTGAGTAAACGTTTGCACAAGAAGATCAACAGTGCGTGGCAGATACCCGAGGCTCCATCCACCTGTATGGCGCTCCTCGTGCCGTGGACGGACCGCTCTCGTCCACCGGAATGTGGAATTGACATATGAGCATGTGAGCAGGGAGTGGCTGTCGACTTGAGACTGACGACCTGGTGCGTGGCCAAAGTTACCCAACCCGTTCACAATACTCAGGAGCAGACGGCGTGTGTGCAGTGTGTGTGTGTGGCTCAGCAGCTCCAGTCCCACGAGTGCGGAGAAGCCACGTGGCAGCCGCCACGGTCACGCGCCACGTGGGCACGCGGTGGTCGCGCCAGTTCCGCGACACCAGCAGCACCACCACCAGCAGCAGCACCACCACCAGCACCACCACCAGCAGCACCAGCAGCAGCACCACCACAAGCAGCACCACCAGCAGCAGCACCACCACAAGCAGCACCACCACCACCAGCACCACCACCACCACCACCAGCACCACCAGCAGCACCACCAGCAGCAGCACCACCACCAGCAGCACCACCACCACCAGCAGCAGCACCACCACCAGCACCACCAGCAGCACCAGCAGCAGCACCACCACAAGCAGCACCACCACCACCAGCACCACCACCACAAGCAGCACCAGCAGCAGCACCACCACCACCAGCACCACCACCACCACCAGCAGCACCACCACCAGCAGTACCACCAGCAGCAGCACCACCAGCAGCAGCACCACCACCAGCACCACCAGCACCACCAGCAGCACCAGCAGCAGCACCACCACAAGCAGCACCACCACCAGCAGCACCACCAGCACCACCACCAATATCACCACCACCAGCAGCAGCACCACCACCACCAGCAGCACCACCACCACACCGGCCCGAGAGCCACACGTGCCGTGGAAATCCGCGGAAGCTACAAAATCTACGAGAGCCGCCCTCAAAGTAACAGGCGGCACTGCGCGTGGAGGAAAGATAAAACAAGCGCAGCCCTGCAACTGCCTGCGCACATGACGGCTGACCTTCACTCGTGGAAGGTCTAGATAGCCCCTCTAGACTACAGAATGTTTGGCCTACTCTTCCACGTTAGTCAACATCTCAGAAATGGCGAGTACGGAGTACCCACATTTTATCCCAACAACGGCGAATGAGAGCAATGTTTGAAGGTAATAATCTTTAAAGAACCAAGCCAAGATGCAACCTTGCTCTCGCTTCGCGTAGGCGGTGTTTGTAAGAGACGTGGTTTTAGGGTTTAGGGGCCGTCCATAAATGACGTCACGCGATTTTGGACGATTTGACCCCCCTCGTCACACATCGTCACAAATGTCTGACCCCTCCCCTCCCCCTAGATGCGTGACGTCATTTATGGACGGCCCCTTACGGCCATGCTAGTGTCTGACTGATGCAGTAGTTGCGTCAGTCGGGCTGCAGCTGGGAAAGGGATTCTGCGGATTTCTGCTCGTGGTGTTGTTCTGACCCCAGGGGTCGTCTCAGGCGGACTCCGCGCAGACCCCCTCCCCCCTCCCCCCGTGGACGTGCAGACAGCAACCGCCTCGACACGTGGCCATAGCCACAACAACCACAAGCCCAGCCAGCAACCTCAACCACCAACAACCATCACTACAACCACCACCAACAACCACCACCACCATAAAGACAATGACCACCACCAGCAACACTACCACAATAACCTCAACAGAGACCCCCCCTGTAGCCAGTATCGATGAAGGCCGGGACACAGGGGAGTGGGTGGCCGGTACCACGGCCGGCCGGTTTCGTCTCCCGAGTGGCGACTTTCTCCACCGCAGCAGGCACGCATTGAAGTCCGAGTCGACCTGTCGAAGGCTCAGGACCGGTTCTCATATTCGCCACTATTGGTCGTGAGTTGGTTTCGAACTCGGGTGGCCGGGTTCGTAGCGCAGCGCGCTAACCACTGTGCCACCCCTCCCCACGACCACAAAGAACACGAGCACCACCTCTTTCATACCCAAGGCCACCTCGGCAGGCACAGCTGTTCTCTAAGAACACTTCCCGGCCAGACACCTCCCCTGTGCTCAAAGCTGAATCGAGTCACTTATTATGTATACAGGGGAGTCTCAAGACTCTCTTTCAGGAGGGTCCTGCCATTCGTATTATAACTCTGGCTCACCCAGGCAAGCCTCACTGAGACTCGGGAGGGTTCTACACAATGAGTTGTTATCGGGGGCGATGTTGCTACCTCTGTAATCCCAATTAAGTAATTTGCAGGTAATTTTCAGCATTTGGATGTTTACGGTCAATGCCAATTGCATTTCGTGTGTTGAGCTATGCGAAGAAAACGAAGAGCCAGGAGGAACCCCATGCAGAGCAGATGGAGAACATCAACCTCTCTACAGAATGGTGGCCTCCGTGTCGGAAATTGAACCTCGGCCTCTATTGCTGAGGAACGAGTTTTACAACTGCGCTGCCACCCTGCACTTGTATATCCGAGTGTTTTGCAATTTGCACGTGAATTAAATACTTGGGTGCCTGGAGAAGACGCAGGGTCAATGAGATGGGGGGGTGGGGGGTGAAGTGACTCGACTTGCGGTACTGCCATCTACAGGTCACCTCCATCACACAGCCAGCGCACGTGAGAGCGAGTTTCACAAATCTCGTTCACCAAACCTCGCCTCCTTCCACATGCATCCTGCGCGTAGTTGTGGGAAATATCCAAAGCAAACCAAAGTCACTATACTACAAACCAAAGTCACTATACTACAAACCAAAGTCGTTTCGTCGATTATATTCTCAACAACGACGCGAATGGTTATTGTTGTGTATTGCAGAGTTGTGCGTCAAACTAGGGCTCATATCTCACACAGAGGGAGTCCTTGCCCGTAAACATTTGGCAGTTCACCAGTGTTGGTGTAAGAATGCCTGAATCTGCTGATGAGGCCCTGAATGTGAAAACCCGTCCGAAGGTTTGCTAGTGCTGAACCAAAGGTTCATGCAAGCCCGACTGCTGATGAGGCCCTGAATGTGAACATCGGTAAAATTTTGCTTATGTTGAACCAATGCGGCCGACGTTCTGTACTGCCTAGAGGGTCGTACCGCTGATGGGATGTGTAAAAACGTTGTATGTGGGGGGTCAGACGGCGTGTGAAGGAGTATTCGGATTGCCTCCCACGTACTGGCTCACACGTGCGTGCCACCTAGCGTCGCGATGAGGAAACGCGGCTTTAGGGACGGTACTCCGGGGCCCAGGCCTGCGGCGAGCAGCATCCCCAACCTCACCAGACACTCCCCCTCTGTTACCGACCCGAGCTCGCCCTGTCACTGAACCGAGCACTCACCCAAGGGGCAACACTCTATCCCAGACAGATGGAACTGGTAGGGTCGACATCTGTGCCGCATTCTCTTGGCGAGCAAGGGGATGGCTCCCCCTCAACGCCCACGTGAAGGGAGTTTCACAACATGTGTGCGATCCGAGATTTGAAGTTTTCGTGACTGCAAGGATCCATACTCTTTGTTTTTTTTCGGTAAAGTCACTTAGTAGGTGAAATAAATAAAAAAATAAAACTAAATTAAATCACGACGTTTCGGGGGCAACACAAGCGTCCTAAATAAAACAGAGTATCTGTGCGATCCACCAACCCTCGCTGCCTCCGCAGTACTTTGTTGGAGGCGTGAGCCACTTCTGCAGCACGGCTCAGTGTTAAACGTTTGTACACTTGACAGTTTAATTTGTTTCGCTACGTTTGGTGGTGAAGGGTCTTACGACACATTTTGACAGATGATTACAGGGACAACCGAAAAATAAATAACTTGATCACTGCTCGATGTAGAATGCAGCATCAAAGTCACTGCACATTAATGACTAAAACTCGATGTAAGGAATATACACAAACTTTTAATTCCACACCAACAATTCAATTAAGCCACACATTTATCAAGTTTCACAATGTTCACAGGACCGGTTCAGATACGTCTCATCGCTGACAAGAGTTGTGGCTAGGGCAGGGGTCGGCAACCAAAATAACAAGAAGAGCCATTTCTTTCCAATTCGGTACAAAATTCAGTATTTCAAGAGCCGCAATGCATCTGAGTACATACTGTACATACGTACATATCGTCAAGAAGCAGTCCGTAAAGAGCCGCATGCGGCTCCGGAGCCGTACGTTGCCGACCCCTGGGCTAGGGATTAAAACTTGGGTAAAAAGGTTAACAGTACACTGTGCTAACCACTGCACCGCCACTGCACTCGCAAGCACGTAATTCACAAAACGCCCTGACCGCGGGATGAACGAGTGGCCGTGTCGGCTCGTCACGAGGGGGTGCAAATTGAGTTGAGTGTCTCAACCTTGCCATGAGCACGAACAGCCAAGCACAACGCTCACATGCCCACCACACAACATCATATATCCCAGCACACTTTGCACAACGCAACAATAACTTGAATTTGTAAATAACCCACAATATAACAAACGTCAGAGTGCAGAATAACACACGAAGAATGACACACCCTGCACAGTACAGGCTTCTTGAATGCGGTTCCTTCTCGCCACAGCTGCTCACATTCATCTCCCTTCAAAGTCTTAGCAATCATTTTACCGATTTATTTACACTACAGTATTTACGCTTTCAGTTGTTTCCAGGTAAACGTGTAATGAATGATTTGGCCACATTTGTGTCGTTAAAACCCTTCACCACCCACCAGAGCGAATTATCGTTTCAGCTGACCAGTAAGGTGAAGAACAATTCTCACAATCACAGTTCACAATTTGATTACAAATCACATTTTTTCTGACTAAATTTGGTTGAGATTTATTCTTACCAGGGACCTGAACCAACAATTGGCACATTAGACACCTTATAGCAAAACAAAGTTAATTAACCATGTTGGGCATAAAAACCAAACATGTTGATGTTTAAATCAGGACTGGAATGAATGGGCTTATGGAATAGAATCACTGAAATATAACCATAGAGGTCACAGTTCAAGTGTCCATGTCGCGGTTAGTCCTACCAACACTGGTCACCAATAAAAAAAACTACCAATGACCTAAGACTGATCCCTCTTAGGGCCAGCAGTGACAGTTGTAGCTGCCAACGTCGAGGTCCTCTCCTCTGTCAAGCAACACGTCCTCGCCAAAATCTGTACACGCTCACTGGAATAGCACCAGCAGACATTTGGAGCACTGTGGCGAGTCAAACGGCAAGGAGGCGACAAATTGAAGACAGCGGACACCCTCTACACAACCGCGCCGCTGCAGTCAAACGCCCGGAGCCACGCGGGAGCTTCCTCGCAACAGCACGGGCACTGGACGACTTCCCCGCGAGGAGACGTGGCGGGATCAACTCGGGGGGGCGGACCGCGTGGAAAAACTCTGAACCGACTTGGCACACATGTAAGTAGCTCAAGGTCCAACCTGGCCACGTGGTGGTGCTCTACAAAACCAGAGCTGCTGCTGCAACCGCTGTAGCGAGGTGGGGCCGTGCGACACCTCGTACTCTGCCCACTGCTGGAGAAAGGCTGCTGCACTGTGCGAGATCTTGCAGCGGGCGACCTGTGAGCAATGACATGTGCTCGCCATTGGAAATAATGTTGACACTAGTGGTCCGACAGGAGTGGCTGCTGATTTACTGGTTTGCCAATGTCCCAATTCAGCCAAGAGCACCAAATGATTTACTGACATCTCTGTAACACATATATGACTGCACTGATTGCATCACAGATAGACTATAAAAGTGAATCTGTACTTGGCAGGGGAGGGGTGTACAAATCTGTTTGGGGAATGCATTTCCAGCATACACTCTGACAGCCCTCAGTGGGTATGGTCGTTGTTAAATAGGAAACAATTCTTTAAAAAATGTGTATGCCTTTGATAAATGCGTAACATTATGCATGGGGAATAATTTATTTACAATTTGTGCAGATTACACGTTTGTGTTACATTCAGTATCCTGAAACGAATGAGACGGCACAAACATGGTGGAACAAATGAGCAACGGTAAAAACAAGGCAGTAATAACCGACATAAATCAATTGATCCTGGAATGGAATCGCGACTCCCAATCATGACTAATCGTGGGTGACTGTACACATGAGTTCACTTGTCTACCCAGGAAAAGCCTCGCCGAGTCTCAACACTCTTATTCAGAAGGGTCATGCCAAGTTTTTTCAGGAGAGGGTTATGTTGGTGCTGTGTGATCTCAATTGAGTAAGGTGCAGGTATCTTTTTAGTACTGGGATGGTCGGCCAACACCAGTTACATTGTATATGTTGTAGCTATGGGAGGAAACCAGAGAACCCAGAGAAAACCCGTGTGCAGAACAGGGGGTGAGAGAACGTCCAAACTCCACGCAGAAAGCTGTGCGAGTCGGGAATCGAATCCAGGCCATTCTTGCTGCGAGGCACGAGCGTTACCACCGCGACACCCTGCCGCCTGTGTGCGGGTGAATCATTACACGGATAGTTAGCGTGCGTCAGCGCGCCAACCGCCACCGCTGCTGTTGTATTCGTCTTTCCAGGCAGGCATGGCGCTGCGATACGGGCCGAGTGGCGCCCTCTCACCACTGTGGCGGTCGCCACTCGCCGGGTTGTCCTGTCGGAGCAAAGAGGACAGAGAAGATGGACACGCAGGGATCAGAACGCGGCTGAAACGCTCACCGCCTTGCCGGCAATCTCCCGACAGCTGTGTCATATTAGGTCTGACGGACCGACATCGCCAAGATCCTGGGTTTATATTCGAGTATCATCTGGGTAGAAACCCAATGGCAACCGTTCAAATAAGGCAACAGAACTGGATAGGAAATATCGTAAGAGGTGAGGGCTTGCTGGGGGATTCCAAAATGCTTCCGGACTCACGGTCCACTGTCGATCCTCAAATAAAAAGATTCACTTACAACCTTATCATTTGGTGCTCTGTCTCAACAGCAGGGCCTTGGCTGCCATATTCTCCATCCTATTCTGCTCTCCATCTGCTTCATTTCCACAAATGACCCATTTATTCCTCCCCATTCTTGGCCTTCCACTCATTATTTTTCCTTCCGTTCCTGTTTCTGTAATGTCTTTCATCAAACTACATCGTCACAGAATGTGTCCAAAACAGTTCCTCTTTCACCTTCTGATGACTTATTCATTCTTCTGTCGTTGACGCCATCCAAGATTTCCATCAAGCAGTATAAAATATATAAATTAGACGAAAAAAAGTGTACCTGGGACAGTTCCGCAGAAAACTTCCCATGGCCTTGCAGACCACCTGGAGTCTGATGTTTACAGGTTGGAAACCACTGCACTAGACGGTAGGATGACTGGAAAAGGTTGAGATTTGTAGAGGAATGCACCCCTCGACATCTTGAAAATTGGGATTTTTTTACCCCTCACAATTGATAAGCACATGTCCAATGTCCCAAAACGTCAAACACAAAACAACACATCAAACTCTAAATATAGTAGTTAACACGTTTCTTGAATTGAGCAAGTTTACAAGAACTTGGGGAAAATGATTATTCCAAAATTTAGCACGAGGGAAGGAGCAGAAAGAAAAGTGTTTTGGCCTGCAGTGTGGTTAAGTTGTGTTGTTGTTGTGATCCGCAGTGTGGTTAAGTTGTGTTGTTGTTGTGATCCGCAGTGTGGTTAAGTTGTGTTGTTGTTGTGATCCGCAGTGTGGTTAAGTTGTGTTGTTGTGATCTGCAGTGTGGTTAAGTTGTGTTGTTGTTGTGATCCGCAGTGTGGTTAAGTTGTGTTGTTGTGATCCGCAGTGTGGTTAAGTTGTGTTGTTGTGATCCGCAGTGTGGTTAAGTTGTGTTGTTGTTGTGATCCGCAGTGTGGTTAGGTTGTGTTGTTGTTGTGATCCGCAGTGTGGTTAAGTTGTGTTGTTGTTGTGATCCATAGTGTGGTTAAGTTGTGTTGTTGTTGTGATCCGCAGTGTGGTTAAGTTGTGTTGTTGTTGTGATCCGCAGTGTGGTTAAGTTGTGTTGTTGTTGTGATCCGCAGTGTGGTTAAGTTGTGTTGTTGTTGTGATCCGCAGTGTGGTTAAGTTGTGTTGTTGTTGTGATCCGCAGTGTGGTTAAGTTGTGTTGTTGTTGTGATCCGCAGTGTGGTTAAGTTGTGTTGTTGTTGTGATCCGCAGTGTGGTTAAGTTGTGTTGTTGTTGTGATCCGCAGTGTGGTTAAGTTGTGTTGTTGTTGTGATCCGCAGTGTGGTTAAGTTGTGTTGTTGTTGTGATCCGCAGTGTGGTTAAGTTGTGTTGTTGTTGTGATCCGCAGTGTGGTTAAGTTGTGTTGTTGTTGTGATCCGCAGTGTGGTTAAGTTGTGTTGTTGTTGTGATCCATAGTGTGGTTAAGTTGTGTTGTTGTTGTGATCCGCAGTGTGGTTAAGTTGTGTTGTTGTTGTGATCCGCAGTGTGGTTGTGTTGTTGTTGTGATCCGCAGTGTGGTTAAGTTGTGTTGTTGTTGTGATCCGCAGTGTGGTTAAGTTGTGTTGTTGTTGTGATCCGCAGTGTGGTTAAGTTGTGTTGTTGTTGTGATCCGCAGTGTGGTTAAGTTGTGTTGTTGTTGTGATCCGCAGTGTGGTTAAGTTGTGTTGTTGTTGTGATCCGCAGTGTGGTGGTTGAACGCGGTGTGGATGAGAGGAAACAGTGTCTGGGCGACAGTCTAACACAGCCAAATAAGTTAAATGTTCACGGGTACAAGAGTTTAACGCACAAATTATTGTTTCAGCTCTCACCAGTAAGTTGAATAATTTATCAGAACCAAAGTTAGCAATGAGATACATTACATTTAGTTTGCAACTACGCAAACCAACTTAGGGATGGAATCCAGGAAGTCAAAATAACCGCGTCGCCTGACATCGCTTCTTAATTGCGACACGGCTTCTTAACCGCTACACGGATATTGACACTTTCGACAATGGCCAGAGTGGGGTAGGAGACTTACACTGCCCCACTTGTCACAGTCTTCGCTCTCCTCCTCCAAGAGACAGCGCTTCCTGCCCGTCATGCCGTGCCGCTCCGGGGGTGGCGGTAGCGCCACCCTGTGGCTCTGCTGCGACGGAGAGAAGCACCATCGTTCGTAGCCAGAACCAGTAACAGCACCAGTAACGAAACCAGCTCTGGCGCCGCTGCTGCCGTCGCCGCCGTCGCCACCGTCGCCGTCGTGCTCCTCGGTTTCCCACGGAGCTTGCGATGTGCAGCTCACCATGTCGTGAGATTTTGACAGGAATGGGGCGCCTATGCCGGCATGATCGGTGGCCCTAGTAAATCTGTTTCCTCCAGAAGTACGAGGAGGACCAGACATCCTATCGAGGCCAGACATCTTGGCAGAGCCAGACATGCCTCGAGAACCAGACGCACCGTCTGACCCATAGGACAGTCGCGCTGCACCGGAAATGTCGGCACCGGCAGATCTCAGCGATCCACTGAAAGAGCTGAGAGAGACTCTCTCCCCCAAGTATGTACCACCACCAGGACCATCATCATCACTACCATACAGGTCAGTTTCACTACCGAACCCATCCACCCTGCCCCCACCGGCTCGCCTGTACACATCGTCACTTTTACCGTACGTGTCGGCGACATAACCTTTGCCGCTAACTCCACCGTAGTCATCAGTTTGGCTGTACTCGTACACATTAACGCCGCCATACGACTTGGCTACAGGGTACCTGCTGGCCCTGCTACCAAACTCATCGGCGTTGCTGCTACTGGCTGGTTCGGATCCACTGTAATTTCGGCCTCTGTCGTATCCACCGTACGCACCGATACCGGCTCCACTGGCTCCCCCACGGCGGTCACTGCTGTATGCAGTGTCATCACAGTATGCTTCTACACCACCATGCATGTCACTACCAGGCATGTCATCGCCACCACCATACATTCTAGCGCCACTACCAGACACCCTGGTCATACCAAGCATGTCACCCCTACCGGACATCCCAGCCCTACCGGACATCCCAGTCTGACCAAATGTGTCAGTACCACGAGGTGACATCCCAGCCCTCCCAGACACACTGGAACCACCGTACATGCCGGAGCGGTCACTAACATCAGCACCACCAGGCATCCTGGCCATGCCAGGTGTGTCACCACCCCCAGACATTCTGGCGCTGGCATACATGCTGAACCTATCATGAACGTCGGTCCCACCAGACTTGCCGGTTCTATCAGATATACTGGCATCGCTGTGCATTTCGGCACGACCAGATATTCCAGCCCTATCAGGGATGTTCCTGGTACCACCATACATCCTGGCCCTACCAGGCATGTCATCACTGCCACCAAACACGCCAGGTCTATCAGAAGCGTCAGGCCCACCAGACATGATGGCCCTACCAGATAATCCAGAACCATCGGGCATCCCAGCCCTACAGGTCATCCCGGCCCCACCTGACATTCTGGTCCCACCAGACATCTCGGATCCACTGGACATCCCAGCACCACCGGTCATCCTGGGCCCACTGGTCATCCCAGGCCCAGTGGTCATCCCAGCCCCACTGGTCATCCTGGGCCCACTGGACATCCCGGACCCACTGGTCATCCCAGCACCACTGGACATCCTGGGCCCACTGGTCATCCCAGGCCCAGTGGTCATCCCAGCCCCAGTGGTCATCCTGGCCCCACTGGTCATCCCAGCCCCACCAGACATCTTGGACCCACCGGTCATCCCAGCCCCACCGGTCATCCCAGCACCACTGGACATCCTGGGCCCACTGGACATCCCAGCACCACCTGTTATCCCAGCCCCACTGGACATCCCAGCACCACCGGTCATCCTGGGCCCACTGGACATCCCAGGCCCAGTGGTCATCCCAGCCCCACCAGACATTCTGGCACCACTGGTCATCCTGGCCCCACCAGTTGTTACGGCTCCACCGGACATGTTGGCCCCACTGGACATTACAGCCACACCGCTCACACCGACATCAACTTTGGCAGAGGTTGCGGTGCTATCCTCTTCCGTATCGCTTTCCAGCTCCATCTCCACCACGGCGGTGTTGACCGCGGGATCACTGGTGCCGTCAGCATTTTCTGCCTTCTCTTTGCTGTTGTTGTTTTTCTGTTCGCTGCTTTTGCTTTTTAAAAATTACATCAGAAGGAGGAAGAAGAACAAAAGGTTGGAGTTAGGGTTGGATTCCAGGTAAAGAGATCTCTCAAATAATCAAACAATTTGGTTATTTCAACACATAGCGGGTTTTCACAGCCAATGCTATTATTCATAATCGATGTTTGGTTTAGGCCACGTAACAACCTAAACCAATTTTTGCTGTACAACTCTCCACCACCTGACAAAGCCTAACATATTAAGTCGGCACGTGTGTACAAGCCTTTAATGTGACAAGTATTATTATGTCAGTTCACACCGGTAAGTTGAAGAACAATTTTCTCGACCAAATTTAGAAATTAAACAGGGGTGACAGAGCAGTAAACACTTGTGCCTGACAACTAAATTTAGCCTGCGTGTGATTTCCGACACTGGAGCCATTCCGTGTAGAGTTTGTCTGTTCTCCCCCTGTTCTGTATGGGTTTCCTCTGGGTTCCCCTGTTTCCTCCCAAAGCTCTACAAACCCTCACAATGTAACTGATATTGGGCAAATCGGAATCTTTATTTATCCTCGAGGAATCCGATGAGCTATGAAGCTCTTTTTTCACAGATGCGCAGTAGGGGCCAGTCAGAAAGTCACAAAACATCCCTCATGCTAAAACATTATCTGAAAATGGCTCAACTGGGATTAATTACAGAGAGCAAAATCGCCCCACTACTGTGATCACTTGGCGTGACCCTTCCTCCAAAAGTCTTATGACCCTATGAGACTTTCCTGTGTATACAAGTGTAATAATAAAATAAAGATACTAAATGTAATTGTAAGAATTGTTCTGAATGTACAAACAAGAATGAAATATATTGCTTGAGGGACTGCAGAACTTGGGAAATTGTTGGTAGCGCCGGCTGATTCCCTCCAGATTGTCTGTGGTTCCTTTGCGATTCTGAGATACAGTTTGAATGATGACGCTACATAAAACTAAACATCATCATCATCATCATAAGTGTTACTGCTTCTATCTTGAGCAGCAGGAGGTTGTGTATGAGTCTACTGAGCTATGAAAGTCCATTGCAAAGAGAAACTATGGGAAAACTCGCGTATTGTTCACTCACCTCTTTTCGTACCAGTTCTCCGGCTTCCACAATGGATATCTAAAAAAGAATTACAAACATAGCAATAATAACTTAGGCACTGTTGTTATAGAAATAATTCAAAATGGTACAGCAATTCCTTTTTTTGCACATATGCTTCATTATAAGCACAATGACATCATAAACCGCTGGCCCACATTCGTCATTTACACTGCCTCATAATGGAAAGTTAAGGAGTTGATATTGTGGCCAATTATCCTTCTTCACAAACACCAATATGTCTTGGCTATAACAGTTCCGTGCTTTTACTTTTTGATTAACCCGCCCTCCCTGCATCCATGTGGCTTTCAACCGGCCAGGGTAGATCAGCAGTAGAGCTCTCAATTGGAAGGTCGATTGTTCAAATCTTGCTTAAGGGGTTGACCTCTTACCCATCATCACTCCCTCTGGGGTCGATAAAATTTATACCACTTTGTGGGGGAAATCAAACAGTGGTTGTGTTATGGAAAGACTTAGCCCCACCATAGCAATAAAGAATTTCCAACAATGGCTCTGCAGGACTTTAAACGGGAAATGGGTACCGATGCCTCAATTTTCAATAGAGAAGAAAACCACTTTTGACTTTGACCTTATGGCCTGCTTCAACGTGTGAAGTTTTGGGAAAAAAACCCTTCATGCAAATAAAATAATGTGATGCCAATTAAAGCAAATGGATGCACTCAAGAGGTGGAAGCAGGCCTCAAGTGTTGTGGGGTGGTTGTATTAGTGCACATTGTGAGCGAGGGTGTGGCTGTCATTCAACAAATCACACGGCTTCACACTGCACACAGTTATTGTGCCGCAGGTCATAATCCTCACAAACACAACGACTAGACTGTAGTCTAAAGACGAGTTGGCGATTATCAATAAAAAATAAATTAGTCCTTTGCCAATCCATTGCTGGTTGAACGTCTCCAACACACCATGTCGATCATGGTTTTTTGTTTTAACATACTTCACCCCATTGGTGAGTGCGATTTGGTGATCCACTGCTGGATGGTGAATCCACTGCTGGATGAGACAAACAAGTTTGTGCACTCACTTCTCCTTGATGAACTCGCAAGAGGCCTGGTGAATGCGTCCAGAAATGTGCTTTGTCCAGTCCTGCACACGCACATGCACATGGCGAGGGGGGCGGTCGTTAGCCAAGGTCACCTATAAAGGGCCCCAACAGCCAACAGGGCAAAATATTTCATGCCAAGTAACTGCGATAAGTTCAACTGCATCCAATGCCTCTTTTCCACTGGAACATCCAAGCTGTGTTGGGGCCATGCCACATCACGAGTCGGTGTGACGCAGGTCCTTTCCCACTGTACAAACCGAACCGTGCCCCCACACGCAATTCTCGACGTCAAGAAGCATGTAGATGATGCGGTAATGCTGTGTCCTCGCCATGTACCGATGCCGCACGCAATGTACACTTCACTAGCCTCACTCGTAACATGGCTTTGAAGCGAGCCAGATTCGGATGCGTTGTTTGGCCAGCTTAGCGTGGCTTGGTTCTGGCTCGGCCCAGTGAATAGCCAGTGGAAAACCACCTCATCGAGTTTACTAGTCACGAAAGCTACCAAATGTTGAAACTGCTTCAGAGAAAATACCTACCTTTGATGATAACTTGATAATCTTTCTATTTTTGAAATATGTTTAAAATAAACAGGTCCAAAAAGTATTTCATACATCTACACAAATTGTGGAAAAGAAACTGACAATATATATAGGTTTTTGAATGTCAAGACAAAGTACGGAGAAAAAGCAAAACTTTCTGAAAGATAAGCGTTTTGAAATAAGTGGGCGTAAAATAAGTCCAAGTGCTCACACAAACAATAACAAAGTGATTGTGGAGGAGCATGTGTACGTAAAGCAGGTGTCAGGTGAGAGGCTCACACACTAAGTGGAGACTTAAGAATCTACCCTAAACACACCGGGGATTTAATCGCGTAGAGGTGCTAAGCAGCAAGCCAGAGAGAGCTATTGTACAGAATCACAAAGGAAAAAAACTTGTAAAATCCCGACACTTACCTGCGGAGTTGAATATTACATCCTCGGGGATTTTTCCGCGGCAATAAACACAGATTAGGATTTCTGGCGCGCGTTTTGCGAGGGCTGTCGGCTGAGCAGGTGCGTGCGTATGGCGTCTGTTCATGTTGTGCATGAAAGTGTAAGCGGGTGGGCGGGTGTGCACGTGCACACTTGCCACCGCAGGCGCACTTTGTAACAGCACGCGGCCTCTTGTATACATGGACACGGGTATATATCCTTGTGCGTTTTACACATGTGTCCATTCAATTGTACGAAGATATATATTTATTTTTACACCTACCTGATGCACTTACTTCTTGAAAGCACTCGCACACACTCCATGTGTTCAGAAGATGATTCTTAAGGCAATGTTTAAAGTGTCTCAATGGGTTTATGATTCGTAATTATTTTTTGCGTTTGGCCACAAAATGATCTGACCAAATTTGCGTCATTAAGACTCTGCACCACCTGACAGAACCAAAAAATTAGTTGTGTGTGCACGTGTTTAATGCGAAAATTATTGTTGAAAAACGGTTCTCAAAATCAAATTTAGTCATGAGATAAATATAGACTAATTTGGTTGTGAGAAATGTTCAACCTACCAGTGAGCTGAAACAATAAGTGGCATATTAATCACTTGCACAGGTGACAATATAACTTGTTTGGCTGTTTAGGTGGTGCAGGGTCTTAACAAAAGAAAGTTTGTCTAATAATAATGTGGACCTTTAACCCATAAAATCATCATAAGATTGGCAACAAAAACCTACACGTGAAGTAAATGGGCTAATTTAATCTCTTGGTTAAATAAATGATACTGACTGACTTACTTTTGCCCTGCATCCTAAGCTCAACATTCATCCTCGACAGGACAATCCTAAATGTTTAACCAGGAGGTGGCCAGATGAATGAGGAGCCTGATACTGTTGGGAGCCTGGCTTCATAACAGGGTTTCGTCCACCCATTATTATAGCGGGTTTTCAAGTGCAGTGACTTAATGGTGTTATCCTGTTCACCAATGAGCGCAGACAAAAAACAATTTTGTTAACTTTGCCAGTTAGCCAGCATTGGTTCAAGCAAGCCTGTCTCTGAATGTCAAAACCAAAGTTATGCTTGTGTTGAATTGATGCTGCTGAAATTATGCACTCCCACAAGGCCGTATTGACTGATGGGATGAATAAAAAAACGTTTTTTTGTGGAGGAACAGATAAATGAAGGGGCATATTGTGCGCTTCGTGATTTAAGTTTGTATTGTCACTTAAATCGACAAATTCCAGCTTAAATGACCAAATACAAGCGGTCTCCGGCTTACAACGGTCGAATTACTAAGATTCACATTTACATCGTTTACATGCCACCATTTATCGATTTACGACACAAAAACTTGATTTACGAATCATCTTCCGACATGACCCCGAACACATTTGAACAGTCAGTCTGGTTTCCGATATGACTTGGTGTGGAGCTTTTGTTATTCTCAAGTATTTTTGTGGATTTTTACCTATTAAACCCTAATTCTAGATTTGAAGCTTTCGTGACTGCAATGATTCATATTCTCAGGTTTTTTTTTCGTGACTTTACCGAAAAAACCTGAGAATATGAACTATTAAACCCTGTTAAATAGGGCTGAAGAGAAATACATTGCCAAGTGATGCTTCTATTGTTTTCGACTGTCATTGGAAAAAATATGGTCCTGATTTACGACGATCCAATTTATGACGGGGTTTCCAGAAATGCATTGTCGTAAAAGTGGGGACCGCCTGTATCTTGGTTCTATTGGAACGTGACGTACTGTACGTTCTTTGCAGGGCATAGAAGAGGCGCACCACCTCGCACGGTTAAAGTGGCAACTGAAGTGACTTCAGAAGCAGCTCCGACGTCATCTCCTGGAGCCATTTTCTGACATAAGGCAAGTGGATTGCTCTGCTGAAAGAGCTTAAAATACAAACTTCATCATCTAATGATCATATGATGCCGAGCACAACGCAAGACGGATATAACTTGGGAGACACAAAAAAATCCCCCAGCTTAACCCAAACAAATTGCAACGGGGAGAGGCAGCAAAGTTTGGCAAAACACGCTGCGTCGCAGCTCAAGGGATTAGCCCGACATGCGAAACACTTACCCGGATCCCGCTCAGGGGTTTGTTGCAAATGCAGCAGGTGTGCGGGAACTTTGGCGGTCGGCGCCCAAAGTAGTCGTTCTTCTGCTGAGGGGAGGGGCAGCCAGAGTGCGTGTCCTTTTCTCCATGCGTGTAGTCCCACACCTTCGGCCGTTTTTCCTCCACAATCGCCGTCGCTGACTTCCTGGAGGAGGTGGCGGTGGTGGCGGCGGCGATGGCGGAGACGGCGGCCGCCGCCTCGCTACTTCCCATCACGGTGCACGCGACGTTCATCAGCTTGCGATTGCTGATGTCTCGGAGGATCTCGAGCGAGCGGCCAGGCGTCAGCTCCTCCTCGCGGAACGTGCCCAGGTCCTGGAGGTCATCCAGCGTGAGGCCCAGGCTGGTGAGCAGCGCCGCCAGTCGTTGCTTACGGTTGGGCGCGCTGGATGGGCGCCGGTGCGGGCCCGAGTATCCGCCGAAGTTAACGAGCAGGTCGGTGGCCGTCTCGCTGTCGTCCTGCTCCTGCCTGTCTGCTTCCGAGAAGCCGGGCTGGACTGGGGAATGCTGGTCGCGGGCCTCCATGGGTGGGCGTCTGGCGAGCCCTCGCTCGTACAAGCGTGGCGGTTCGGGCACGTCGGGGTAGCCATCGTGTTTGTAGGGGTCGTCGTAGTAGGGGTCGTCCCTTGGCGCAATTCTCCATCTCTCCGAGAATGCTTCATTCCGCGTGCTAGCCTTATCCGGGCCTGGAAACCTGTCCAGCGGCTCCCTCACATAGGGGGCCTCCATCTCATAGGCTTCCCCCTCTTCTTCTCCCCTGTAGCCTTCCTCGCTCTGGTAACGCTCCTCGGTATCGTACTGACCTTCGTGGATGCCATAGTTTTCGTGCTCGTGGTGGTGGGACTGGCGCGCGTACGGGTCCGGTGCTCCGTATGGCTCTCCCTGCTCGTAACGCCGGCGCATTGCGTGTGGCTCTTCCTCCACGCGTGCCATCTTCCACGGTGGGGACCCAGAGCGCCGGAACCCACCTGGGCAGAGCCGCTGAGAGGGGTGGCCCCACGATGATGGTGCGCCTGGCGCCATATGTGACGGCGGGCGGCGCACATTGCCAAAAGTGGCTAGCTCTGGTGACCGGTGCATGGTGGTGGTACGGTTGGTCACAGCGATTCGCCGAATCGGGAAGAAAGCGAGTCCTAGAGTCTTAGCGCTAGGCCAGGCAACGTGTTTAGATTAATGGTTTGGCTTAGGCGGGATCTGTGCTGCCGTTTCCACTCGTGCCTTGGGCAGTGGCTCCTGTGTGCCACTGCGGGGCGCGGTGCTAAGAGGCTGCAAATCAGAACAGAGCGAGCAATGGTATGAACGGAATACGGTAACAGAGAAACGATCAGGCTTACCTTCCATTTGTCCATCGAAAACCATTCATCAAAATGAAAACAGCACTGGTCATCCACAAACAGGATGTTTTTTTCTTTCTTGGAAAAAAACACAGCAATGTTCAATTTGCTGTAAATACTCACAGTGATCGGCAATATTTGAGAGACAAATTGGTGATGGAGATTTTGTCAGTTCATCTTCATAAAAGTCCAGCTGATTAAATAAAATGACCGACTGATTTCCAAAAGACACAGCATGGAGCACAATACACGAATCAACGTCTACGAATAAGAATAAAAATAGTTTATGTTAATAAAAAATCATAGCCTATAGTTTAATATTGATATAGATTCGACAAAATTACACAATTGTAAATTCGATAATCACACTTTATATTGTGCATTCACACCAATGCATATTCTATTGTTGTGCCGCTATATATTTATAAAATTCATAATACTATGGATTCTATAAATTTACATCACTATAGATTCTACATTTGCATCATGTAGATACTATAGTTAATTAATTATATAATCTATAGAACCCATATAGCTATAGATTCTACAGATTCACGGCACTTTAGATTCTACATTCATACCAATGTATGGATGTGGAACTTATAGAAGGAACACATGATAATTAAATTATTACTAATCTATTATATTATCTATTATATTACAATAACCCCCCTTCTCCGCCTACGATTTCTGCACCTGATGGGTTCAGTGATGACGTCGTCTTGCTCTAAGACCAGAAGCAGGTGGATGGCTTCACTATTCTGGTAAATCGCCCGATTATGTTGGATGTAATAACCAACGAAACGTTGTATTCAAAATGTAAATGTTGTGGATTTGCTCTCAAACACCTGCAGGCTCAAGCAGTGACTAATTGGTGCGTTGTTTACGTGACAAACCTTACTGACTGTGTCGGGTGGTGGAGGGTTATACTTACGCGATCTGACCAAACAACCTTTATCATGAAACATGCTCTGCCTACGATCCATCCTGGGTTTAACCAGACGGGATTGTGTGAGGAGTTCACAAAGATCTGGACAGTCTCATCAGTGAACTCTTCCGGCAGGCGAGGCTGCGTTGACTGGGTCATGGATCCCGCATGCCCAGCCACCGCACGCTCGAGCAGATTATGTTTGTTCGGCAGGTTCGAGGGACGAAACGCGCGCGGCACGAGCTCGAGAAGAGATCGATTGATGTGGTGCAGAGGGATGTGGAGCTGAGTGGACTTGCCGACGGCTGGTACCAGCAGTTTCAAGATCGGCCTCTATGGAGGAGGATCGTGAAGGACGCCACTGGACCATTGGGAGGCAGTCGCCCTCCAGCAACGGAGGGCAGAAGAGCGACACTCACAACAACGAGCGGGGGGGGGCGAGCTGGGTGGCTAAAACGCAGACTGGGCACAGCAGGAAGCACAGTTTGTGCATCTGCCGGTCATCTCAGGGAGTCAATGTGACCCGCCAGTGCACCTAGCTTGGCACAAGCGCCGTGGCGATGTGACCTCCACTTAGTGGACGGCGGTGGTTGTTGTTGTTGTGGTAGTGTCGTGGTTCGAGCACTGCGTTATGAAACCCAGAGACTCGAGTTCAATTCCCGCTCACCACCAACACTGGCGAATATTTTATCCGGTCCTGGGTCTCCCCTAGGTCGACTCAGCCCTGCATGAGTACCTGGTACGGTGTGGGCATCAGCACTGGGGATACAAAGGTGTCCGCGCGTGGTGTTGGCCACCCACCCCTTTGTCGGTCGTGCAGCCTTCATAGGTGCTCGCTAACAGCACCAATAGGCGTCGTTATTGTTGTTGTTATTTGGTCTCGCAGGTTTTATATTTAAGGCCTCACCTAGGCCCCGACCTCCCGCCCCGATGCTACCGCACTCCCTTACCTCGTCCACCTCCTCCTCGCTCGTCTTCCACCTCCTCGCTCTTCTCTGTCGTCTTCCACCTCCTCCTCGTCCACCTCCTCTCCTCCTCCACCTTCTCTCTCGTCTCTCTGTCTCTCTACAGAGACGAGGACACGGCGGAACGGAATGGTGCCGGTCACCACCCCCCGTGTAGCAGCGGCGCGCTGGGTGCTCCACCGCGGCCCGCGATTGGCTGAGGCGAGACGCGCGCGGCAGCAACGGCGCCGCTGATTGGCTGCCTGGTAGCGTGATGTTCCAACAACGATACAATGTTCCAACAACGACTTAGTGTCGCTGTGGAGAACAGATTCGTGGTTCTTCACTGGAAGGCCCGCGGGCTACTGGCGGCCCCTAGTGGCCTTCAGTGCGGCCCCTAGTGGCCTCCAGTGGCCTTCAGTGCGGCCTCCAGTGGCCTTCAGTGCGGCCCCCAGCGGCCTTCAGTGCGGCCCCCAGTGGCCTTCAGCGCGGCCCCCAGCGGCCTTCAGTGCGGCCCCAGTGGCCTTGAGTGCGGCCCCCAGTGGCCTTGAGTGCGGCTCCCAGCTGCCTTCAGTGTGGCCCCCAGCGGCCTTCAGTGCGGCCCCAGTGGCCTTGAGTGCGGCCCCCAGTGGCCTTCAGTGCGGCTCCCAGCGGCCTTCAGTGTGGCCCCCAGCGGCCTTCAGTGCGGCCCCAGTGGCCTTGAGTGCGGCCCCAGTGGCATTGAGTGCGGCCCCCAGTGGCCTTCAGTGCGGCTCCCAGCGGCCTTCAGTGTGGCCCCCAGCGGCCTTCAGTGCGGCCCCAGTGGCCTTGAGTGCGGCCCCAGTGGCATTGAGTGCGGCCCCCAGTGGCCTTCAGTGCGGCTCCCAGCGGCCTTCAGTGTGGCCCCCAGCGGCCTTCAGTGCGGCCCCAGTGGCATTGAGTGCGGCCCCCAGCGGCCTTCAGTGCGGCCCCTAGTGGCCTTCAGTGCGGCTCCCAGCGGCCTTCAGTGCGGCCCCTGACGTGCGGCGGCCTCCGACAAGACGCAGCGCCCCATCACCGTGCTGCTGTCAAACCCCAATGGGTCGAGATTTGAAGCTTTCGTGACTGCAAGGATTCATACTCTTAGGTTTTTTCGGTAAAGTCACGTAGGTAAAATAATAATAAATTAAGTAAAAAATAAAATAGTAAATGAAAACAAATAAATTAAATCACGACGTTTCGGAGGCAACACAAGCTTCCTTCATCAGGTGTCAAAAGGCACAACAAAATAACCGTAGCGAGAGTTATTTGTGATGGGACATTAATATATCACTTCAGTTATTTTGCTGTGCCCTTTTACACGTGATGAAGGAAGCTTGTGTTGCCTCCGAAACGTCGTGATTTAATTGATATATTTTCATTTATTATTTTTTACCTACGTGACTTTACCTTAAAAGCCTCAGAGTATAAACCCCAATGGCTTCAAACGCGTGGCGGCCTCCCTCACACGGTCGTTGTCTTATCGGCCAAAGTGGTCCCCCTCTGAAAATTAGTGAACATCACTGACATCGAGATGCAGAAAATACACCGCCCTCATATGTTCGTCTCTCCGTGTAAAAAAACAATTATCACAATCCCTCAGCCTAATACTTTCTACAGCATTGTTTGAAGATAACGACTTTGATTTCACGGAAAAAGTGTGAACAATCCGTGACATTTCAGAGTAAACTCGCCCCGTCTCCATTCCTCTTCCCCCTGGCCTCAGTCCCTCCTCGGAGTTGGCGACTTCACCGACGTTTGAGGGATTTACCTCAGAAAATGCGCGACAATTTCCAAAGTTTTTGTCGCGTAAATGCCTCGACAATCAGAGTTTCTGTCAACAGCAAAGAAACTTCAGCCACACTAGTAACCACTTCGTGAAATGGAACATTTTGTCCAAATTTCCCGGTCACAATACCACGAAATGTTCCACATTGGAGTGGAAAACGAGCGGGTTTTTGAGCCACCTCGCTCTATTAGGGAAGATCATGACAACGCATATACCTCCAACAGGGGCAGTTATAATTGACATTGCAAAATCAAAGTTATTGCAAATTGATTTGCAAAACACTCGAAACATTTGCAACCTCTGCCCGCCCTCCACACCGCGCCGCCCTGTGGCCACACTCCGCTCCACTCGTCTCGCGTGGATGTCTCTGTCTGTCTGTCGCTGTCTCTGTCTCTCTCTGTGTCTCTGTCTGTGTCTCTCTCTGTGTCTTTGTCTCTCTTTCTCTCTCTGTCTCTGTGTCTCTGCAAAGTCACACCGAGGTGGTCAAGCCGCGGGCTGTATCGCTGTGATGTCTCCTTCGGTCGCTTCTGGATGACCAGTCGCACGCCACTGGAGAGTTTTTCATGTTCCATTTGTGCCTCGTCAAGTGCATCTGCATCTGCTGCCGTGGTTTGTGCAGTGGATCGCGGTTCCAGGGTGGGCCGTGAGCTTCGCGGAAGGCCAAACCCAAGGATCTTCTTGCGTTGGGTCATTCACAACAAGGCGGTGGTTGTTCATAGGGGTTGCTGAAGGCGAAGCGTGTGGGCCCAGCGGGGCTCTAAGTGTGGGCCCAGCAGGGCTCTTAAGTGTGGGCCCAGCAGGGCTCTAAGTGTGGGCCCAGCAGGGCTCCGCGTGCCTCGGAGCGGTGACGAGGGCCGTCATCGAGGTCCCGGTGAATCAGCTCCCCGGGGGACTTCTTCCCGGGGGACTTCTTCCCGGGGGACTTCTTCCCGGGGGACTTCTTCCCGGGGGACTTCTTCCCGGGGGACTTCTTCCCGGGGGACTTCTTCCCGGGGGACTTCTTCCCGGGGGACTTCTTCCCGGGGGACTTCTTCCCGGGGGACTTCTTCCCGGGGTGTTGCGGCGACCGGGTCGGGCGGAGAGACGTGGGGACAGCACGGACAGCCAGCCGGGGTGGTGGTGGTGGGGTCGCCTCGTGGCCTCCAGTTCAGTGGCACATCAGCAAGTGGAGTGGCGAGCACTTGTGTGGGGGGCACCCTGGTGCACAGCGTGGGGGGGGCACTCTGGTGCACAGCGTGGGTAAAAATGTCAGCCGTGGGATGTTTGACCAATACACATTACATTGTATGCAGGGTTTGTGTCTGTGTGTTTAAGATGTGGTCTATGCGTGGGTGTTTGAGGGTGTGTGTGAAGGTGTGTCTTTGTGTGTGTCTTTGCGTATGTGTCTGTGTGTGTGTATGCACGTGCGTCTGTGTTGTATGATTGTCTTTGTAGAATGTGCATTTGTGTGTGAATGACAGCAGGTGGCGCAGTGGTTAACGCAATGCGTCAATAACCCAGAAACCCGAATTCGATTCCCGCTCACGGCCAACCGGTCATGTGTCCCTCCTAGGTCGATTCAGCCTCAAATACCTCGTGCGGTGTGTAAACATAAGTATCGGAGAGACAAAGGCGGCCGAGCGTGGTGTTGGCTACCCATCCCCCCTTGTGGCATGCCGGCCTTCATAAGTGTTCGCGAACAAAACTTGCACCAACATTCTGTTCAAGGCTACACTGGGGATCGTCTGTGAATGACAGCGTGAGGAGCAGGGATTGTTTGAAGGAACCCAGTGTGTGCGTGTAAAGGTTAGGATTGTGTGTGTGCAGGTGTGTGTGTGTGCGTGTTTGTTAAAGTGGAGGTGAATACGAGCATGTCAAAATGTGTCACGAAAATGTGGTTAGCGCACTGCGCTACGAACCCGGCGACCGAGTTCAATTACCGTTCACAGTCCTGGGCCAACATCAGTGGCGAATATCGGAATCGGTCCTGGGCCTCCCCTAGGTCAACTCAACCTTAATTGAGTATCTGGTGCAGTGTTTAAGCACTCGGGAGACAGGCGGATGGCCACCACCCCCTCGCAATCCGTGCCTTCCTTCCCAGGTGCTCCCTGAGTGCACTTAACGCAACAGCCGTTGTCGGCCACAGGGTATCACGTGGTGCGAGAGGCAACGAGTCTCGGGCAATAACAGGCGACGAATGGTGATGGTGGCAAACGCAAACATGAACATCCTAAGAGGGACGCAAAAAGGCTGATGAGTCAGATGCCTTCTATGACCTCTCCCAGGTGTTGGCTAAAGCAGCCCCTCCGGATAGTCATATTATTGGGCACTTTAATGACTCGGTGAGTCATGTCGTCAGCAGTTTGGTGGAACGATTGGAAGGCATGGGCCAGAGCAGCTCAAGAATAATAAGTGAATGCTGCGATGCACGCTGTTCCATCAGAGGGACTTCCACACACCACCGTGGGTGGAAGCATGCTGTATTCAAGCGAGAACATCTGCTGACCTATACAACGACCGAACAGCGAAAACGGGCTGTGTCGTTGACACCAGGACCTACCGTGGAATCGGTCTGCCCACTCACCATCGGCTTGTCATCTGCAAGACGCGCCTGCCATTTTTCTCCTGCGGTGATGAGCGTCCACCTCAGACCCCATTCAAGCCCAAAAACCGCCTGGTCTCGGTTAGCTAATGGAAGTTGCAAGCGAGAATGTCATCATCGTTTGCAGCTGGGGTTGGCATCGCCTCCCTCTCCTCCCGATGCCGATAGGAATGGGCCATGTCCAAGATCGCGACTCCTGCAGCTGCAAGGGCTGCTTTGGGTGCGCAGTCCAGACCTCCCCAGGGACCGTGGCTGATGGAGGTGTTCAGGCGAGCTGGGAGAAAGTGGCAGGTCCGCTCTCACCCTCTACAGCATCCCACGTCCGAGAATGAGGGAGGGTTACTGTAGCCTTCGCTCGGAAGTTCGCAGAAATGTGGGGCCCTGCAAATCGCAGATCACTAGTTCACGTTGATTTATGTTGGCAAATTTAACGAACTTTACTGAACTTGATAGCGTGTTAGTTCCGATTGCGCTTTACTTCGTTTCTGTACTTTGTTTTAAGGGCTGAGTCGACCTAGGGGATGCCCATGACTGGTTCAGATAGTCATTGACGATGTTGGCCGTGAGCGGGAAACGAACTCGGGTCTTCGGGTTCTTAGCACGGTGCGCGATAACCACTACACTACCGCTCCCCACAACGACTCTTCCGCGCGCGTGCGCGCGTGCGTGCGCGCGCACGTGTGTGTGTGCGTGCCCTGCGTCACACACACGTACACACGTGCTCAAACGGCCGTGACTGACACGGAGACCTTCATCCAGCAGTGGACTGACAGTGCGGCTGTAAATGATGATAAATGACGAGGCGGTTCCCCCCGACTCCGCCGCCGCCGCCGCCGCCTCGGCCCCGTCCCCGCGGCGCTTTCGCGCGACCCCGTTCCGGACCCGTCGTCGTCTCATCTCAGCGGCCACCCGCCCCCCCGGGCGCCGTGGGGGTTGGGAGCCAAGATCTCGTGAAGCATTTGCAGGGCTCAAGGTCACGGCATCGTCGCATTTTTTTCCCTGTCCCCGGCCGCCCCGAGGCCACCGACTGAGAGGTCCCCCCTGCTCTTGTGAAGTCGCTGCACCTGAGATCAAGACACCGGCCGCCCTCCACCAACCCGCGCCCGATCGGGAGAAGCGAGGGGGGGGGGACTCGAGTCTGTGAAGTTCACCGAGACCCCAGCGGCGCCTCCAGCACGGGCTGTGCTTTCATCACCATCGCCACCAACACGGGGTTTTTATAAATATATACGGGTATATATATAAAATGCCACCGCGAGCCACCATAGCACGCATATGCATGTTTACCAATCCGAATTCGTTCAAATATGAATTAAATGTGCACACGCTGCACGCGCCTGATGATGGTGACACGCGTCCTCCGTGGCGCGAGGATATTCCATCGTCACAGCGGGCGGCAGCTGGATGCACCGGATCTCCTGCCATCAGAATGTGGAAAGTCTCGCGAATGGCTCAACAGGCAGACACGAAGACGAGCGGTGCCCCACTGCAGCGGGCAATTCACTGGCAGAGCATCGTGGAGAAGCGCCGCTTCGAGTTAGGCCGAGAGACGTGAACAAGAGAACACGTGGTGAGAGAACACACGCAAGTTAGAGACACCACATCGATCTCCATCTAGCAGTGGATACATGATGATGATTGCACTGAGGAGCCGCAATAAAGCAGATGAGAGGACATACGCAAGTGAGTGACAGGTCACGTTGCCTGCTTAGAGACGTGGACCTGTGTGTGGCGGGACGCGTCAGGGCCGCTGGTCGAGACGAACGACGGCGTGGCAGCCAACGGAGGGAGACGCGACTGAGACTTCACAAAGATAGATTCAGACGACATGTTCTCGGTTCTTTTGGTAAAGTCACGTAGATAGAAAACAGAAAATAAAAATAATAAATTAAAATGATAATAATATTTTCAAATGTATTTTACTATTTTTATTTTATTGTTGTGTTTTGCTTTGATTATTTTCAATGTATTATTTATATTTTTTTATAATTTGTATTTGTTATTTTAATTTAATTATTTCCATTTTTGTTTTCTATCTACGTGACTTTACCGAAAGAACCAAGAACATAAATTCCTGCAGTCACGAAAGTTAAAAGTCAAAATTCAGACGACATGGGGGAAGCCTTCATCAAGCAGTGGATCGATCCTGGCCGACTGATTAATGAGTTCAACCTGAAACCTACAACAAAGCACGCACACCACCACCACCACCACCACGCGGACTCGCCTCTCACCACTCACGCGCGGTGCTCGGAATGGGTTTGAGCCCGGCGGGGCTGTGCTCCCTCGGCACTGCGGCGACGACTCTCGGATGGGCGATCCGCCAGTTTTATTTGCTTCTTATGGACATTTCTACAAAGTGTTCGGCGCAAGGTTACACAGAGAAGTGTTGTGAGACGAGAGACGTGACACCAGAGAGTGACGAACGATCTGCCTACGGGTTCCAAAACGCGTGACCGTGCGCACGTAGAACACGGCAGTTGTACACGTAGATCACGGCTCTCGCGCACGTCGATCACGACTCTCGTGCACGTAGATCACGGCTCTCGCGCACGTAGATCACGACTCTCGTGCACGTAGATCACGGCTCTCGCGCACGTAGATCACGACTCTCGCGCACGTAGATCACGACTCTCGCGCACGTAGATCACGGCTCTCGCGCACGTAGATCACGGCTCTCGCGCACGTAGATCACGACTCTCGCGCACGTAGACCACGGCTCTCGTGCACGTAGATCACGGCTCTCGTGCACGTAGATCACGGCTCTCGCGCACGTAGATCACGACTCTCGTGCACGTAGATCACGACTCGTGCACGTAGACCACGGCTCTCGCGCACGTAGATCACGACTCTCGTGCACGTAGATCACGACTCGTGCACGTAGATCACGGCTCTCGCGCACGTAGATCACGACTCTCGTGCACGTAGATCACGACTCTCGTGCACGTAGACCACGGCTCTCGCGCACGTAGATCACGGCTCTCGCGCACGGAGCCTCGTGCCGCCGCGATCTCCTGCCAACAATTTCAGAGCGACTTCAACTCCCGAAGGAGCTCCCGGCGCGTGGCAGCGAAACGTCGGACATCGTGCCGAACGACGCCATCGCGCACAGCAAGGCAGCAGCAGCAGCACAACCGCGGACACCCACGCGGGGAATCCTCACGGTTACGCGGTTTCATTTTTTACGATTAAAATTAACGATTCTCTTGACGGACTTTTTGCAAACTATAATGCATCTTAAAGCGTGAACACCATGACATTCACTCCGCACGTAGCCGGCTTTCACAACCGATGGTTAAAACATTTCCTCTATACATGTTTAAAAATAAAATTAATATCCAAATGTAGGTATTGACCAATGAAAATTAATTTTACAGCCTTAACACAAATTTATCTTAAGTTCACGAAACAAATTGATCTCAAGTTCTTAACACAAAATTATCTTAAGCTATTAAAAAAATTGACCTTAAGTTTATAACACAAATGTATCTTAATTTTGATCGCAAGTTGCGAACGCGAGGTCGGTAAGGCGAGCCGCCACGCAGCCCGCGTGCAGAAAGAACCCCAAAGTCAAATCCACAAACCCAGAGACACAAACCCAGAGACACAAACCCAGAAACACAAATCCCGAAACACAAACCCCGAGACACAAACCCACAAACACAAACCCCGAAACACAAACCCCGAAACACAAACCCCGAAACACAAACCCCGAAACACAAACCCAGAAACACAAACCCGAAACACAAACCCAGAAACACAAACCCAGAAACACAAACCCAGAAACACAAACCCAGAAACACAAACCCAGAAACACAAACCCAGAAACACAAACCCAGAAACACAAACCCAGAAACACAAACCCAGAAACACAAACCCACAGACACAAACCCAGAAACACAAACTCCGAAACACAAACCCCGAAACACAAACCCAGAAGCACAAACCCAGAAACACAAACCCAGAAACACAAACCCACAGACACAAACCCAGAAAAACAAACCCAGAAACACAAACCCACAGACACAAACCCAGAAACACAAACCCGAAACACAAACCCGAAACACAAACCAAGAAACAAACCCAGAAACAAACCCCGAAACACAAACCCACAAACACAAACCCCGAAACACAAACCCCGAAACACAAAACCAGAAACACAAACCCAGAAACACAAACCCGAAACACAAACCCAGAAACACAAACCCAGAAACACAAACCCAGAAACACAAACCCAGAAACACAAACTCAGAAACACAAACCCGAAACACAAACCCAGAAACACAAACCCAGAAACACAAACCCAGAAACACAAACCCAGAAACACAAACCCGAAACACAAACCCGAAACACAAACCCAGAAACACAAACCCAGAAACACAAACCCAGAGACACAAACCCAGAAACACAAACCCAGAAACACAAACCCCGAGCATAGCAACGGGAGGTCCCCAGCGCGGCAAGCAGCGCGGCAGAGTAAACCCTCAAATTGCTCACTCCAACCATCAAAGGCTCAGTGAGACGCCTTAATTGGCTGAGTGTTTTGACGCCCTCCCATAATCAATCAATCAATCGGTCAATCAGGTATGTCCGCCGTTGCTGGCCAGGTAACACCCACTCCCCCCCACCAGCACTCACTCCACCCCGCGGACACGTACAGGCGGCTCCCTACAAACCTTGGGGAGGAGGTGGTTGAGGAATGTGAGAGATGGAGGACTGGCGAATAGGTCCGATTTAATTACGATTAACGCCGCCGCCACCACCACCATCACCGCCACCTCCTCATCCCTTCCCTCCCTCCCTGAGACAATTATTCCATCAGTGGCTGCCGCGCCTGGAGATGTCATTAAGAGCGCGGGGGCGGCTGGATACGGGGAAAGGTGAGGACGAGCCCGGGGCAACGTGGCGGCCTGACACGAGCAGGGTGGAACAAAATCATTGTGGTCATCATCATCAGTGAAATCAGCTCTAGCAGTTGCTTCTTCATCATCATCACCAACCACCATTTTCATTACCATCGTCGACATCATCAGACAAACGTCGTCATCTCCGCCCTGCAGGACGCCTCCATGAGTGGCGTGGAGATTCCGCGAGTCGCCCCCCCCACACACACCTCGTTCACGATGAGCAGGAATCCTCCCCCCCCCTCCCCCCCTCCCCCCCTCCTCCCCCCCCCCTCCTCCCCCCCCCTCCTCATCCTCCTCGCGCGGAGCCCGGGGCCTCGCGGCACCGTCTCCACGTGGCCAGAGACACAACATCCCAGGGGCCCGTCTCCCTGCACACGACCCGTCTCCCTGTCTCCCGGTCTACCGGTCTTCCTGTCTCCCCGTCTACCGTGCTCGTGTGCTTCCCTGGAACACCGCTCGTCTCTCTGTCTCGTTGTCTCCGTGTCCCCCACGTCGCTGTGTGTGTGTCTCGGTCTCTCCCCTATGTCTGTGTCCGAGTCTGCGAGTCTCTGTCTTGGGTCAGTCCGTCTCCCCCTAAGTGTTCGTCTCTGTCCCTGTCTGTCGCCTAATTCACCCATTGATGCAGCACACACCGAGTCGGCGTGATGACCTTGGTTCAAATACAAAGACCCCCCCCGTATAGCCTTTAATATAATGTTGGGGCAAGTGCTGTTTAGCGAGCACACACACACACACAGAGGGCATCACGGGCAATGGCAGTGGTGCCACCCCGCCTCGCCATCGCTCCCTTCCTTCTGCCAGCCCGAGCCGAGCCCGAGCCACAGCTGAGCCGCCGCTCATGCATCTTTGAAAGCAGCAGCTCAAGACAAAGATCCCCCGTGTAACCTTAAACAGACTGTTGGGGCAAGTGCTGTTTGCGAGCAGCACCCTTGCAGGGAAACGAGGTGGGTGGCTAGCACCACGCCCGGCCGCATTTGTCTCTCTAGTGATGACTGTTTATACACCGCACCAGGTACTTAATGGAGGTTGAGTCGACCTAGGGGAGATCCAAGACCGGTTCAGATAACTCGTCATTGGTGTTGACAGGGAGCGGGAATCCAACTCGGGTCGTCGCGTTCGTAGCGCAGCGCGCTAACCACTGTGCCACTGCTCCCCAGTCGCATTACCACCACCATCACCTTTTCGGACTGTTCCGTTAGAGATGAACATTTGAGTTTATTGGCTACGGGGGAGTTATCGTTGTCAAAGCGCAGCAAGGCGATCGTAGCGCAGCAAGGCGATCGTAGCGCAGCAAGGCGATCGTAGCGCAGCAAGGCGATCGTAGCGCAGCAAGGCGCCGCTGTGTTTCACGCGAGGCACAAGCCTGCGCTGCTTTCACAGCAGGCGGGGGGGGGGGGGGGCGATGCCGCTGTGTGTGAGTGTGAGTGCACATAGCCTGGCACAAGCGCCGTGGTGACGTCGTCGTCACCGAGTGGCGAATGGCGCCGTTCATGTCGTGGGGATTGAGTGATTTGGAGTTACGAGACAGAGGGCGGCCGCGCGCGGCTACAGGAGCGACTCCCTGCCGGGCTGAGCGGAGTGCACGATCACGGGGCGAGCCAGCAACCCCTGGCCCTCGTCGTTGCCCCCCTCGGCCTCCTCCTCCTCCTCGTCCTGCCGCTGGTCGGGGTCGTGCGTGGCGAGGGGGACCAGCATGGGGCGGGAGAGGATGCGCAGCGCCTGGCCCAGGGACAGAGGGAGAGAGCGAGACGACTGAGCGAGACTCTCCCGGCTGTGAAACGACGCCTGGACACCACCTCAGCACGTGCAGGGCGCGCGGGGCGTTCACGCGGCCACTCTCTGACTATCGAAAGCGATAACCGGTCCTGTCAAGATGATGATAACAAGTTATAATCGGCTTCACAGCCTTTACGGCAAGACTACAGGATGTGGTTAAGATGTTCAAACACCAAGCAGACACGCCAATTATCACCACGCCAAGGCATCGCCACGACAAGGCATCGCCACGCCTGCATTCACCACACACCATGCTCGTGGTCAAACATGCACACAAAGCCGCCTGGAAACAATAATGATGTGCACGCATTGTCCTTGTGGACACGTTCACCGGCTTTCGCCTAACTCCCCGAGCGGCTGAACAGGACGAGGAGAAAGTGCGGCTGCCTCACCTGGAGATAGGAGGGCGGCGGGGTGAGCCCCGGGGGGTGAGGCCTGGTGAGGGTGCGCAGCGCCTGCAGGTAGCCGGGGGGCGGGGTGAGGGAGTTGTCCAGCCGGTAGCCGTGGGTCGAGAGAAGCCCGTTCAGCTCTGGGGGACACGCGGGGCGGGCCAGGGAGGGGCGAGGGACGTTTCTTTTTTCATTTCATGTGTTAGGAGGTATAACCCTGTGAGCCACGGGGCTCTTGACTCGGGTGCAACCGCAACAAAACGAAAACATGAACAAGAAACATCTTAAAGTGACTACACGCAACAGAAAAAATCCAGGAAAAACCAGCAAAGTCTTCCAAAGAAACACGTATTCCAGCGCTGTGTGCAAAACTCCCAGTGGGATGCAAGTCAAACAATAACAACCATAAGACAATGTAGATTAAAGTTATCAGGCTAACTCTGTAATACAACAAATAAACATGGCTAAACCAAAACGTTTTCAAAATCACCAAAATAAAGCTATAAAACAATGTATCTGTGATCATAGGAACTGTGATTCAAATTTAACAATAAACGATATCCATAACATGTACGACCAAACTTTGCAGCCGTATCTGGCTGCATGAGTCACTCCATAGCAGCATGTGTATCAGTAGCAGAATCAAAAATTGCAATCCACCTTTAAAGATCAGCACACGATAATCAAAACTCTTGATCATACTTTGCAGCGATCATACTTTGCAGCGGTCATCCGGAACGATACATTTGATTTCAGGCCACTCTGAATAGCAGTGGCAGCTGGGGGTGTACAACTCCTCTAGCGCAGTTTTGAGTGAAGATCTCACAGGTAGTGATCCAAGTTGCAGTTTATTGGCGATAGCACTCGTGGGGAGAGGGGGTGGGGGAGGGAGGGGGTCAAGGGAGGGGGGTTCGAGGAGGGAGGGGGATAGGGGAGGGAGGATGTGGGAGGAGGGGGGAGGGAGGAGGCGGCGAGGGAGGATGGGGGAGAGAGGATGTGGGAGGAGGGGGAGGGAGGATGGGGGAGGAGGGGGTGATCAAAGAACTTCCTTCCCCCGCACCTCCACCTCCGATGAGCCCGGTTTTCTTGGTATGGTGAGAAAGCAGTTCAACACACACTACACACACTACACACACTACACACTAACACACTAACACACTACACACACTATACACACTAAAAAAGACAAAGATCACCCATATAGCCTTAACAGACTGTAGGGGCAAGTGCTGTTCGCGAGCACCTATGAAGGCCGCAACGGTACACGAGGGGGTGGGTGGCCAGCACCACGCCCGACCACCTTTGTCTCCCTAATGGTGATGTTTACACAACGCATCAGGTACTCATTTGAGGCCGAGTCGACCTAGGGGAGGCCCAAAACCGGTTCAGATAATCGTCACTGGTGTTGGCCGTGAGCGGGAATCGAACACACACTACACACAGTAACACACACACACTACACTCACACAGTAACACACACTATATACACACACTACACACAGTAACACACACACACTACACTCACACAGTAACACACACTACACACACACAGTAACACACAGTAATACACACACAGTAACACACACTATATACACACAGTAACACACTACACACACTACATAACTTCCCCTCTAAGCAATGCTGGGTGCTGCGTAGAGGGGTGATAATTGAATGACTGATTTGTGCGAGACTTGCATTGACGGATTAAATAGTGAAACGTGACTTAATGAAATTGTGAACGAGTTAATGAATGAAACAATTGCTTAAGGAATGAATAAACGAAGAAATTGATTGGATGTTGAAATTTAATGCGTGAATGAAATAACGAACTAAAGAGTATCTTAAACTGAACGAACGAATACACGGATGTAGAGCGATGTATTTATGTAACGGCATTAGCAAATAAATAAACGTTGAATGGAATGCACAAATTATTGATTGAACGAATGGGAGTGAACGAGTAAGTGAATGAGTACGAATCAGTTAACCTGCGAGTGAAAGGGTGAATGCAGCTTCCCCACTGACCTCCGCAGTGGCAGAGATCGGCCCAACACCGCCAGGTGCACAGGTCACAGGACGAGGGAGGAGCAAGGACAGTTCAGGAGAGGGTGAATGAATACATGAATGAATGAATGAATCAGTGAAGGAGATCCCCGCTACCTGCGAGGTCGCAGAGCATCGAGGACCCGGAGTCGAGTCGCTCCTTCTCCTCCACGGGGGTCACGCTGTAGCGGTCGACTCGGCTCGGGCTCCCTCCACCAGGGGCCCCTCCACCAGGGGCCCCTCCACCAGGGGCCCCTCCACCAGGAGCCGCTCCACCAGGGACCCCACTGTGAGCTCCACCTTGGGGCCCGCTCTCACCTGCACCGTGGGCCTCCCATTGAGCCTTGCCATGGGCCCCAATGTGAGCGCCTCCTTGGGTCCCACTGCGAGCTCCACCGTAGGTCCCGCTGTGAGCTCCACCGTGGGCCCCAATGTGAGCACCTCCTTGGGTCTCCCATTCAGCCTCACCGTGGGTCCCGCTGTGAGCTCCACCGTGGGTTCTGCTGTGAGCTCCACCGTGGGTTCTGCTGTGAGCTCCACCGTGAGCCTCGCTTTGAGCTCCACCGTGGGCCCCGCTGCGAGCTCCATCGTGAGCCTCGCTGTGAGCTCCACCGTGGGTCTCGCTGTGAGCTCCGCTAGGGGCCTCGTAATCGAGCGAGCCGCGCCACCTCGCGGGATTGGGGTGCGAGTAGCGGTCTCTGGGCCGGGAGCGGGAGAGACAAAGGCGGTCGCGGGTGGCGGAGAGGCCCCCCTTGACGGAGGAGAGGAGGCCAGGGCGCCACTCCACGAGCCGCAGGGCGAGTAGGGCGAGCAGACTCACAATGGCCGTGCTCACGATGAGCCAGCTGACTGCCAGCATGGGACCACTGGCGGGAGAGGAGGGGGAGGAGAGGAGGAGGAGGAGAGGGAGGAGGAGGAGGAAGAGGAGGAGGAGGAAGAGGAGAGGGAGGAGGAGGAGGAGGAAGAGGAGAGGGAGGAGGAGGAGGAGAGGGAGGGAGGGAGGAGGAGGGTCAAGCAGAGTGAATTAATCACCCTCGGCAGCATCACCATCAGCAACAATAAGAGTAGCAGCAGCATTGGCATGATTATCCTCATCATAATCAGCAAGTCTCATCAACAGCAGCTGCAGAAACACGACAACAGCATCATCCTCATCGATTAATCATCATCAGTAGATCAACGGTACCATCATGTTCAACCTCAATATCATGATCGACACCAAAGATTAGCCGTATAGCCTGCACAGACCGTAGGAGCAAGTTCCGTTCGCGAGTAGCACCTATGAAAGCCAACACGGCACACGAGGTGGTAGTTGGCCAGCACCACGCCCGGCCGCCTTTGTCTCCTTTGTGGCGATGATTACCCACCGCACCAAGTACTCATCTGAGGCTGAGTCTACCTAGGGGAAGCCCAGGAACGGCTAAGATAATAATCGTCATTGGTGTTGACCGTGAGCGGGAAGCAGACCAAGGTTGCCAGGTTCGTCGCGCAGTGCGCTAACAGCTGATCGTCAGCACCGTCATCACCCCACCGCCCTCACCTCCTCTCACGGCACGAGATGAAGGCGCTGCGGTTCCCAGGACACGTGGAGACATCGCTCCACGCGAGGAGGTCCCTGCACCTGTGGGTGGCCTGCTCCCCGCGCTCCCCCCGCTCCCCCGTGCAGGGTGCCTGAGCCACCCAGCGGTAGGGGTCGGGGTCAAGGGCCGCGGGGTCGAACTCCCTCTCCGTGACCTTCACCTCGTCCGTGGGACACTGCAGCTAGGGTCGAGGATCACACGAGCAGCAGGGAGGGGGTCGACTCGTGGAATCTCAAACTCCTCCTGCCGTCTTTGGCGCTCCACACAACGCAGTTCTTTTATTTTAACACATCCCATCAGCCGTATGGCCTCCCTCCTCCCATGAGTGCTCACAGCAGCAGTGGTTCAACGCAATCAGAACTCTGCACTGGTTTCAACTTTCAACGTCTCATCAGCAGAGTCGAGCTTTGCTTGAGCTATTGCTGGTGAACTTCCAGAAGAGTATAGGCGAAGCCCCTGGCCTGTGTGAGATGTGGGTCCACACTGTGACACCGAATTTCAAAATGAAGGTGATTTTGGGAGGGTCCTAAAATATTTCAATGAAACTATTTTAATGAAACTATTTTTTATTTTACCAGGTGAGGCGCGCTGAGCTACTGTAGAGCTGTTTTCTAAAGCGACCTGGCCACAAATGATAGCTCAACGAAGTGGCTTATCACGTGGAAATGTATTGCAGCCACATACTCTAAACGCATGTTTTTCTAAATGTGGAGGGAAAACCCGGAGGACCTGGAGAAAAATCCACGTGACCGCGAGCAGCATATGCAACTCCAAAAATACATCTTGACTTAAAGCTTTCGTGACTGCAGGAATTCATATTCTTTGGGTCTTTCGGTAAAGTCACGTAGATAGGTTCAAATTAATAAAAATAAAATGTTTATTTTATTTGTATTAATTTGGATATTCTTTGGGTCTTTCAATAAAAAATAAAATGTTTATTTTTATTAATTTGAACCTATCTACGTGACTTTACTGAAAGACCTAAAGAATAAACAAATATACAGTTTAACACGTAGGCTTTCAGGACCAATATCATCCATAAAACTGTTTTTTGGGGTTGGATCGCGTAAATATACCATAGACGTCAGGGTCGGGATCGAACCCACGTATCCTGAATACCAGGCGAGGTAGTTCACATCTCGCCACCGCAGTAGGAGGTGATGTCGCTGCTGTGTGATACACGTTGAGCGATTCCCAGGTAATTGCTCAGCATTGGGATGCTTACGATCAATACCAACGTCACTGTGTGTGTGTGGTTTGTTGTGTCTATGGGAGGAGTAAACTGCAGAACCCCATGCAGAACAGGAGGAGACCAGACAGACTCCACAGATACACGCACCTCACTCTCGCTCGATCACCCTCACTCACTCAACCACTCTCACTCACCCTCACTCACTCACCCACTCTCACTCACCCACTCTCACTCACCCTCACTCACTCAACCACTCTCACTCACCCTCACTCACTCAACCACTCTCACTCACCCACTCTCACTCACCCACTCTCACTCACCCACTCTCACTCAACCACTCTCACTCACCCACTCTCACTCACCCTCACTCACTCACCCTCACTCACTCACCCACTCTCACTCACCCACTCTCACTCACCCACTCTCACTCACCCTCACTCATTCACCCACTCTCACTCACCCACTCTCACTCACCCACTCTCACTCACCCACTCTCACTCACCCTCACTCACTCAACCACTCTCACTCAACCACTCTCACTCACCCACTCTCACTCACCCACTCTCACTCACCCACTCTCACTCACCCACTCTCACTCAACCACTCTCACTCAACCACTCTCACTCACCCACTCTCACTCACCCACTCTCACTCACCCACTCTCACTCACCCACTCTCACTCACCCTCACTCACTCAACCACTCTCACTCACCCACTCTCACTCACCCTCACTCACTCAACCACTCTCACTCACCCTCACTCACCCACCCTCACTCACCCACCCTCACTCACCCACCCTCACTCACCCACTCTCACTCAACCACTCTCACTCACCCTCACTCACTCAACCACTCTCACTCACCCTCACTCACCCACCCTCACTCACCCACTCTCACTCAACTACTCGCACTCAACCACTCTCACTCACCCACTCTCACTCACCCACTCTCACTCACCCTCACTCACTCAACCACTCTCACTCACCCTCACTCACTCACCCACTCTCACTCACCCACTCTCACTCACCCTCACTCACTCAACCACTCTCACTCACCCTCACTCACTCAACCACTCTCACTCACCCACTCTCACTCACCCACTCTCACTCACCCACTCTCACTCAACCACTCTCACTCAACCACTCTCACTCACCCACTCTCACTCACCCTCACTCACTCACCCTCACTCACTCACCCACTCTCACTCACCCACTCTCACTCACCCACTCTCACTCACCCTCACTCATTCACCCACTCTCACTCACCCACTCTCACTCACCCACTCTCACTCACCCACTCTCACTCACCCTCACTCACTCAACCACTCTCACTCAACCACTCTCACTCACCCACTCTCACTCACCCACTCTCACTCACCCACTCTCACTCACCCACTCTCACTCAACCACTCTCACTCAACCACTCTCACTCACCCACTCTCACTCACCCACTCTCACTCACCCACTCTCACTCACCCACTCTCACTCACCCTCACTCACTCAACCACTCTCACTCACCCACTCTCACTCACCCTCACTCACTCAACCACTCTCACTCACCCTCACTCACCCACCCTCACTCACCCACCCTCACTCACCCACCCTCACTCACCCACTCTCACTCAACCACTCTCACTCACCCTCACTCACTCAACCACTCTCACTCACCCTCACTCACCCACCCTCACTCACCCACTCTCACTCAACTACTCGCACTCAACCACTCTCACTCACTCAAACTCGTACAAATGCCTCTCAGAAATATGCACTGAAGAAAGGTGCTCCCGAGTCTGGAATCGAACCTGTGGGAGAGGGGAGGGGGGGGAATGCCTCCCTCACCTGTGGGAGGGGGGGGGGAGTGCCTCCCTCACCTGTGGGAGGGGGGGGGGGAGTGCCTCCCTCACCTGTGCACAGGTGAGCGAGGCGTCCAGCCCCTGGGCGCACACTCCCCTCCAGCTCCCAGCATGCAGCGCTTCCAAGTGGCCCTGGCACGGGCCCCACCCCCCCAACACCCGCACCCGCGGCCACGTGACCTCATCTGGTGGGGGGGGGGAAGGGGGGGTCATGCCTCTTGTAGCGGGCACGCAGGCTGCGGCACGCGTACCGTGCAGGAGAATGTCGAATGTGTGCGGGGAACGGCAGTTCGTTACCACACGTGACTACACAACCAGGTGAGCTGATGGTGATTGACGTGATGATTGTCTCTAGGATGACGATAGTGATTGCTGAGATCACGATAGACCAACTGATGATTATGACTAAATTTTTTAATAATGGGAATCACCTCACGCACCCCCACTCACCCGAGGAGGTGGGTGGCCAGCACCACACCCGACCGCCTGTGTCTCCCTAGTGGCAATGTTTACATACCGCACCAGGTACTAATTTGAGGCTGAGTCGACCTAGGGGAGGCCCGGGACCGGCTCAGATAATCGTCACTGGTGTTGGCCGTGAGCGGGAATCAAAATCGTGTCGCCGAGTTCATAGCGCAGCGCGCTAACCGCTACACTACCTCTCCCCACACTCACACACACGCGCACACACACAGACACACACACACACACAGACACACGCACACACACACACAGACACACACACAGACACACGCACACACACACACGCACACAGGCACACACACAGACACACGCACACAGACACAGACAAACCGAGGTGGGTAGATAAGCGAGTCGTGGAGTGAATGGGTGAGCGAGTGATGTGGCGAGTGGTGGTGAGGGTTCGTGATGATTGTGTGGGTGAGTGGTTGTTATGGTGGTAGTTGTTGTAACTAGAGCCGTTATTAGTACCACTGTCTTAGTGAGTGATGGGGTGAGCGAGCGACGAGGTGGGTGAGTGATGGGGTGAGCGAGTGATGGAGTGAGTGAGTGATGGGGTGAGCGAGTGATGGGGTGAGCGAGCGACGAGGTGGGTGAGTGATGGGGTGAGCGAGTGATGGGGTGAGCGAGTGATGGGGTGAGCGAGTGATGGGGTGAGCGAGCGACGAGGTGGGTGAGTGATGGGGTGAGTGAGTGATGGGGTGAGTGAGTGATGGGGTGAGCGAGTGATGGGGTGAGCGAGCGACGAGGTGGGTGAGTGATGGGGTGAGTGAGTGATGGGGTGAGTGAGTGATGGGGTGAGTGAGTGATGGGGTGAGCGAGCGACGAGGTGGGTGAGTGATGGGGTGAGTGAGTGGTGGGGTGAGCGAGTGATGGGGTGAGTGAGTGATGGGGTGAGCGAGCGACGAGGTGGGTGAGTGATGGGGTGAGTGAGTGATGGGGTGAGCGAGCGACGAGGTGGGTGATTGATGGGGTGAGGTGAGTTGCGAGGTAGGTGGGTGGCTGGCTGGATAGGTGAGCGAGTAGTCGTTGTGACTATCCTGGTTGTTGTTGTTGTTGTCGTCGTGATATAAATGTGGAACAAAATGTGACAAGCGTGCAACGCCCTCGTGCCCGGAGAGACAGCGCACCACGTGGATTAGACAACACACGTTCGGCACGTCATACTGAGACCGTTGTTGTTGTTGTTGTTTACCGGTGGTAGTGGCCGGGTCGGGTTCGCACCCCAAGGTCGCCGCGCTCTCCCACGAGCAGCGCAGCACGGGACACGCGGCGCACCGGGACACGAACTCCCCTGGGTGGAGTAGAGGGGAGCACAGAGCGAGTGTGAGTGAGGCTCAGAGTGAGGGCCGAGAGAGAGAGTGTGAGAGTGAGAGAGTGTGAGAGAGAGTGTGAGTGAGAGTGTGTGAGAGAGAGTGTGAGATTGAGAGAGTGTGAGAGAGAGTGTGAGTGAGAGAGAGTGAGAGTGGGTGAGAGAGAGTGTGTGCGAGAGTGTGTGTGAGAGTGAGAGAGTGTGAGAGTGAGAGAGTGTGAGAGAGAGTGTGAGTGAGAGAGAGTGAGAGTGTGTGAGAGAGAGTGTGCGAGAGTGAGAGAGAGAGTGTGAGTGAGAGAGTGTGTGAGAGTGAGAGAGAGAGTGTGAGTGAGAGAGAGAGTGTGTGCCAGAGTGAGAGAGAGAGTGTGAGTGAGAGAGAGTGAGAGAGAGTGTGAGTGAGAGAGAAAGTGTGTGTGAGAGTGTGTGAGAGTGAGAGAGAGAGTGTGAGAGAGTGAGAGAGAGCGTAACTGAGAGTGTGTGAGAGTGAGAGTGTGTGAGATGAGTGTGTAAGAGTGTGTGAGAGTGAGAGAGAGAGTGTGAGAGAGTGTGTGAGAGTGAGAGAGTGTGTGCCCAGCTCTCCGCTCACAATGAGTCGAGTGCCGGGTGGCTAACGTGCAGAAAGCTGGCACAGGTGGTGGATCTGTGAGTCAACTCGGTCAGCCCAAGGCACCTGGGTCTGTTCCGTGAACTGCCAGAGAGCCTTCCACACTTCACGTGGCCTCAAGTTGCACTGAGCCTGGCACTTAGTTGGCAAATAGCGGTTGTTGTTGTTCATAGGTGTAACTCGCGAACAGCACTTGCCCCAACAGTCTGTTAAGGCGATACGGGGGATCTTTGTCTTCGCATGAGTAAGGGGGAAAGAGAGAGAGCTGAGTGTGTGGATATGTGAGGCAGGAGGAAGCGATGGGAGATTGAGGAGTGGGAGGGAGGTGGGAGGGAGGTGGGAGGGAGGTGAGAGGGAGGTGAGAGGGAGGAGAGAGGGAGGGAGGAGAGAGGGAGGGAGAGAGGGACCCCACCGAGGCAGCGCACGCTGGGGTAGAGGAGGTCCCCCCCGTAGAGCTGGGGGCTTAGAGACCCCGCGTCCATCTTGGGGGGCCCGCACCCCGCCCCCTGGCACAGCTCCTCCGCAAGGCGCCCCGACGCGTTCCATCCACTCACGCAGAGCTGCGGAGATACACGCTCACCTCTACACTCACCTCTACACTCACCTCTACACTCACCTGTACACTCACCTACTCACCTGTACACTCACTCGCTTACCTGTACACTCTCACCTCTACACTCACCTCTACACTCACCTGTACACTCACCTACTCACCTGTACACTCTCACCTGTACACTCACCTACTCACCTGTACACTCACTCAGTCACATGTACACTCACTCACCTGTACACTCACTCACCTGTCCACTCATTTACCTGTACACTCACTCACCTGTACACTCACTCGCTTACCTGTACACTCACTCACCTGTACACTCACCCACCTACTCACCTGTACACTCACTCAGTCACCTGTACACTCACTCACCTCTACACTCACTCACCTGTCCACTCATTTACCTGTACACTCACTCGTATACACTTACATCAGGGTTGGCGTCCGGACTGGGATGTTGTTTGCTGTTGAGGTCAGGTTCAGGGGCAATTCTGGGATCAACATCTTGGTAAAATCTTCTTGGTTCTTACTGGTGGTAGTGGCCGGGTCATAATAAAATATTTAATAATGTTTTATTTTTATTACTTTATTATTTCTCTTATACGTGACTTTACCGAAAGAACCAAGAAGATGAATCCCTGCAGTCACGAAAGCTTTAAATCGAAATCTTGGTAAAAGTTAAAGATGTCGGTCAGTGTTAGGATTAAATTGAGGTCAAAGTTGATGTTTGGGGTAAAGGTGGGGGCCAGTGTTGGGATCAAGGCTGGTCCAATGTCGGGGTGAGTGTCGGGGTCTCACCGCGTCCCACCGCTCCCCGTGCCGCATCTGCACCAGACCCTCACAGGGCCCCCCTGCGCCCACCAGCCTCACGCGGCGGGCGGCGGTCACGGGCCCCGTGACCCCTCCTCCCGTGACCCCTCCTCCCGTGACCCCTCCTCCCGTGACCCCTCCTCCACCTCCGGGCCCCGTGACCCCTCCTCCCGTGACCCCTCCTCCACCTCCGGGCCCCGTGACCCCTCCTCCCGTGACCCCTCCTCCACCTCCGGGCCCCGTGACCCCTCCTCCCGTGACCCCCTGGGGTCTCGCTGTCCCCGGGTCTCCCCCGCTCGCTCCTGCACCGCGAGGAGAAGGGGGGCGGCAGGCAATGGTTGAGTCTCACGGGGGAGCTGCCCCACTCCCGGGGGAGCGGGGCGGGGGGGTCAGAGGCGATTGTTAAGAATCGTGTTGCTGGGATTATAAACCCTGGGGGGCACGGGGGGGGGGGGCGTGTAAACGGAGACGTGCGCGGTGCGGTGTTACGAAACTAAGAGTGATGTGTGTGATGCCATCACAATCACACACACACACACTACAAAGACACTCCTCCCCTTATAGCCTGAACAGACTGTTGGGGCAAGTGCTGTTAGCAAACACGACAACGCATAACCGTGGCGATTACACACCGCACCGGGTACTCATTTGAGGTTGAGTCGACCTAGGGGAGATTCAGATAATCGTCACTGGTGTTGGCCGTGAGCGGGAATCGAACCCGGCTGGCCCGGGGTACGTAGTGCAGCGCGCTAACTGCTGCCATACGCAAGAATAAAACGACCATCACCACCATCACCACCAGCACCACCACGGATCGCGGGCCACTCATCACAGAGACGCAGTGATGGATGAGGCGCGGGTGACGCAGTCACTCACTGCCACGCAATTAAACAACGTCACCTGCGGGGGGGGGGGGGTGTTTGGGGGGGCAGGTGGGACCTAGAGAGAGTTCAGTCGGAAGGAGAGGGGGGCACGAAGAGAGAATAGGGAGACGAGGGGAGGGGGCAGATACAATTAAGAGAACACGCGATGGCAGCGAGAAGCAAACACGGCGCAGCACAAACAGCAATCAATCACGGGCGTCTCGGGGGGCGGGGCGGCTGTACGACAGCTCCGTGAGAGGCGAGGAACTCTCTCGGTCACTCACGGGGGGGGGCAGGCGGCCGGGGTTGGGGGGGGGGTCGCGGTGTTGTTCATTTAACACGCGGCGCGAGCTCCGGCCGACTGGCGCAGAGTTTCTGGACAGAGATAATCGTTTTGGTTCACGACATTATTTAGATAACGCGTGTTTTATGAGATGTTTTATGAGATGTTTTATGAGATGTCGTCGTGTTTGCTTTGTGGGTTGAGAGGTTTAATCAGCGACACGGGGGGGGGGGGGGGGGCACACCGCCCCCCTGCCCAGCGGTGTGAGCGCTGGGACTCATGTCATGCGTATTGCGCCGCGTCTACCTGTGTCTACCTGTGTGCCTGTCTACCTGTGTGCCTGTCTACCTGTGTAGCTGTACACCTGTGTAGCTGTACACCTGTGTGTGTACCTGGTGCAGTGTGTAAATATCGCCATTGGGGAGACAAAGGCGGTAGGGCGTGGTGCTGACCCCGCATTTATAGGTGCTACTCGCTAACGGCACTTGCCCCAACAGTCTGTTAAGGCTATGGGGGGGATCTTTGTTTTTGTACTGTATGTGTGTGTCTTTGTGTGTGCACCTGTGTGTGTCTTTCTGTTGTGCTTTCGGTGTCTTTAACCCTCTGCTCACGATCATTAAGGACCTTAATGATGGTGAGTGGGCCCGGGTAAAACTACGTGGCCGGGAGTCAGAGCCTTTCCCTGTACACCTTGGGGTGCGACAGGGATGTCCTCTGCTCCCACATTATTTAACATCTATTTTGACCACGTAGTTCGTGAAGCCTTCAATAGCTGTACCGGGGGAATTTCCATTTGGTACAGATATAATGGGAGGCTGATCGACGCCCGGTGCGATCAAGGGATGGCTCCCTATTGGTCAACCACGTTATGTATGCCAATGATTTGGTAATAGCTGCTCATTCAGAGGAGGAGTTGGACACGCTGCTGCTGAGACTGGAGCGTGCCACTAAGATGTGGGGCCTTACCATCAGCCCCACCAAAACTAAGCACCTGCCTGGGTATTTTGTACCATTGGACACTCCACCCACACAACTCCCAATCGGTGATGTGGCAATAGTAGAGAGAGTGGAGAGTTTCCCATACCTGGGCAGTGTGTTATGACCGGCTCCAGTTTAACAGCAGAGGTCTCACTCCGAATCAGTCGAGCGGCAATATCTTTTCATCGGCTGCGTAACGCTGTGTGGAAGCTACCTGGTCTGTCGCTCCGCACGAAGCTTCAGGTCTTCTCGGCCACAGTCATTCCCTCCCTTCTCTACGCTTGCGAAACGTGGACCCCCTTAATGGAGCATCTTCGTCGGTTAGAAACATTTAGGCTGTCCTGCCTACGATCCATCCTGGGTTTAACCAGGCTGGATTGTGTGAGGAGCTCACAAATCCTTGAAATATCTGGGCAAAGTCCCATCGGTGAGCTCCTCCGGCAGGCAAGGCTGCGTTGGCTGGGTGTGTGTACCTGTGTATGTGCTGTATGTGCTGTATGTGTGTGTATCTACTGTATGTGTGTATGTATGTACTGTATGTATGTGTACCTGAGTCTGTGTGTATGTACTGTATGTGTGTACTGTATGTATGTACTGTATGTGTACCTGTGTATATGTGTATGTACTGTATGTGTGTACCTGTGTATGTGTGTATGTACTGTATGTGTGTATGTATGTACTGTATGTATGTGTACCTGTGTCTGTGTGTATGTACTGTATGTATGTACTGTATGTATGTACTGTATGTGTACCTGTGTATGTGTGTATGTACTGTATGTATGTGTACCTGTGTCTGTGTGTATGTACTGTATGTATGTGTACCTGTGTCTGTGTGTATGTACTGTATGTATGTACTGTATGTATGTACTGTATGTGTACCTGTGTATGTGTGTATGTGTGTGTACCTGTGGATGTGTGTATGTACTGTATGTGTGTGTACCTGTGGATGTGTGTATGTGTGTGTACCTGTGTATGTGTGTATGTACTGTATGTGTGTGTACCTGTGGATGTGTGTATGTACTGTATGTGTACCTGTGTATGTGTGTATGTACTGTATGTGTGTGTACCTGTGTATGTGTGTATGTACTGTATGTGTGTGTACCTGTGGATGTGTGTATGTACTGTATGTGTGTGTACCTGTGTATGTGTGTATGTACTGTATGTGTGTGTACCTGTGGATGTGTGTATGTGTGTGTACCTGTGTATGTGTGTATGTACTGTATGTGTGTGTACCTGTGGATGTGTGTATGTGTGTGTACCTGTGTATGTGTGTATGTACTGTATGTGTGTGTACCTGTGGATGTGTGTATGTGTGTGTACCTGTGTATGTGTGTATGTACTGTATGTGTGTGTACCTGTGGATGTGTGTATGTGCTGTATGTGTACCTGTGGATGTGTGTATGTACTGTATGTGTACCTGTGTATGTGTGTATGTACTGTATGTGTGTGTACCTGTGTATGTGTGTATGTACTGTATGTGTGTGTACCTGTGGATGTGTGTATGTGTGTGTACCTGTGGATGTGTGTATGTGCTGTATGTGTGTGTACCTGTGGATGTGTGCACTGTATGTGTCTGCCTGTGTGGGTGGGGCAAGTCCCCCCGACTCACCTGCGCCTGTCGCACACACCACCACCATCACCACCATCACCACCTTCATCACCATCACCACCTTCATCATCGCCGCCATCATCGTCATCGAGCTGGCGAGGCGGGGAGGAGCGGCTGGGGCTCTGCGCGGCTCTCTGCTGCCTCAACTCCTCGGCCTCGAGCCTCACCCCGCCACGAGGCCTCACCTGGGCACCGCGGTGACGTCACCGCCTCACCTGGGCACCGCGGTGACGTCACCGCCTCACCTGCCGAACCGGTCCCAGGCCGAGAGCGAATAAGGAAATAAATAAATAAAGGCGCTGGCCCAGAGGTCACCACTACACAGAGACTCACTACCACTACACAGAGACTCACTACCACTACACAGAGACTCACTACCACTACACAGAGACTCACTACCACTACACAGAGACTCACTACCACTACACAGAGACTCACTACCACTACACAGAGACTCACTACTACTACACAGAGACTCACTACCACTACACAGAGACTCACTACCACTACACAGAGACTCACTACTACGACACAGAGACTCACTACTACTACACAGAGACTCACTACTACGACAGAGACTCACTACCACTACACAGAGACTCACTACCACTACACAGAGACTCACTACCACTACACAGAGACTCACTACCACTACACAGAGACTCACTACCACTACACAGAGACTCACTACCACTACACAGAGACTCACTACCACTACACAGAGACTCACTACCACTACACAGAGACTCACTACTACTACACAGAGACTCACTACTACTACACAGAGACTCACTACCACTACACAGAGACTCACTACTACGACACAGAGACTCACTACTACTACACAGAGACTCACTACCACTACACAGAGACTCACTACCACTACACAGAGACTCACTACCACTACACAGAGACTCACTACTACTACACAGAGACTCACTACTACTACACAGAGACTAACTACCACTACACAGAGACTCACTACTACTACACAGAGACTCACTACCACTACACAGAGACTCACTACCACTACACAGAGACTCACTACCACTACACAGAGACTCACTACTACGACACAGAGACTCACTACCACTACACAGAGACTCACTACCACTACACAGAGACTCACTACCACTACACAGAGACTCACTACCACTACACAGAGACTCACTACCACTACACAGAGACTCACTACCACTACACAGAGACTCACTACTACTACACAGAGACTAACTACCACTACACAGAGACTCACTACTACTACACAGAGACTCACTACTACTACACAGAGACTCACTACCACTACACAGAGACTCACTACCACTACACAGAGACTCACTACCACTACACAGAGACTCACTACTACTACACAGAGACTCACTACCACTACACAGAGACTCACTACCACTACACAGAGACTCACTACCACTACACAGAGACTCACTACTACTACACAGAGACAAACTACCACTACACAGAGACTCACTACCACTACACAGAGACTCACTACTACGACACAGAGACTCACTACCACTACACAGAGACTCACTACTACTACACAGAGACAAACTACCACTACACAGAGACTCACTACCACTACACAGAGACTCACTACCACTACACAGAGACTCACTACTACGACACAGAGACTCACTACCACTACACAGAGACTCACTACTACTACACAGAGACAAACTACCACTACACAGAGACTCACTACTACTACACAGAGACTCACTACCACTACACAGAGACTCACTACCACTACACAGAGACTCACTACCACTACACAGAGACTCACTACTACGACACAGAGACTCACTACTACTACACAGAGACTCACTACTACGACACAGAGACTCACTACCACTACACAGAGACTCACTACTACTACACAGAGACTCACTACTACTACACAGAGACTCACTACCACTACACAGAGACTCACTACTACTACACAGAGACTAACTACCACTACACAGAGACTCACTACTACGACACAGAGACTCACTACTACTACACAGAGACTCACTACCACTACAAAGAGACTCACTACCACTACACAGAGACTCACTACTACTACACAGAGACTCACTACTACGACACAGAGACTCACTATTACTACACAGAAACTCACTACTACGACACAGAGACGCGCATAGAGACAACAACAAAGCCATCACTCCAACCATCAAGAAGAATCCTCTTGTGGAGCCATTCAAAACCATCACCTTACCCTACATTGCGGGGATCACAAAAAAGATCTCCAAAATCCTGAATAAACACAAGATCCAGGTCTGCTCCAACACAGTACATAAAATCCGTGATCTGCTCCCGTCTGTAAAAGATGTGGTTCCAGACATACAGTACCCTGACGTCTACAAACTAAGTTGCCTCTGTGTTAGCAGTTACATTGGAGAAACCAAACGACATATCTGGGACTGCATCCGTGAACATAAAGCAGACCTGAAACACGGTAGATGGAAATTCCTCCAGTACAGCTATTGAAGGCTTCACGAACTACGTGGTCGAAATAGATGTTTGAAAATGTGGGAGCCAGAGGACATCCCTGTCGCACCCCAAAGTGAACAGGGAATGGATCCGACTCCCGGCAACGTAGTTTTACCCGGGCCCGCTCACCATCATGAAGGTCCTTAATGATCGTGAGCAGCGGGTCAGGGACTCCGAAAGCACGAAGAACAACCCAGATCCCAGGCCTACTGATGGTATCATAGGCCTTGACCAGGTCAATAAAGCAGATATGTAGGTCTTGTAGGAATTCCCTACACCTCTGCTGTAGCAGACAGACAGAAAATATGGCATCTGTGCAGGACCGCCCTTTCCCGAAACCACATTGGGGCTCCGCAAGCCTCTCCTCAGCGTGCCTAGCAAGGCGATGTTGAATAATCCTTGCCAGGACCTTTCCCGGCACACTGAGGAGTGAGATGCCCCTGTAGTTATTGCAGTCTGTGCGGTCCCCCTTCTTAAAGAGGGGGACCACCAGGGCATCCTTCCAATCCTGCAGAACCTGTCCATTGGTCCAGACTGTTGTTATGATGTCAAATAGGGCAGTCTGTGCACCAACGCCACCCTCCCTCAGCATTTCGCTTGGGAGATCATCTCTGCCCGGTGCCTTTCCTGGTCTCAGACTCCGGATCGCCTTCAGTACTTCCTCAACAGTTGACACCTCAGCCAGCCACTCACAGGGGGTGACTTCTTCTTCCAATATTTGAGGCACCGCAGCCTCAGCAGGGTCATCCCCACTTTGTCCCACGATGTTTTCCAGGTTGAGGAATTTCCCCTCGCCCAGGACTTCACAGAAATGCTCAGCAAATCTGCAAACCTGTTCCTAGGTGTCGGAGATTGGATCACCGTTCCTTCCCTTAATGATGGTAATAGGTGTGGTGCTGCAGGTTACTTTTTTGATGGAATTAAATAATGATTTGTGATCATGGGCCATTGAGGCAGACTCCATCTCCTCAGCAACCCGCGACCACCAACCATCCTTGCAGCGCCTCACGGCTCACTGAACCTCCGAGCGAAGGCTGCGGTAAGCCTCCATTCTCTGAGGTGGGATGCTGTAGCCGACGAGAGTGGGCCTGCCGCATTTTCTCAGCCAGCCTGACACACCTCCTCCGTCAGCCAGGGTTTCTGGGGAGGTCTGGACCGTGTACCCAAAGCAGCCATTGCAGCTGCATGAGCCACAGTTCTAAACCTTGCCCATTTCCCCTCGACATCAGGAGGAGTGGGGGACGATGCCAACCCCAGCCGCAAGCAATGATGAAATTCTCGCTTGCAACTTCATCAGCGAGCTGAGACCATGCCGCTATGGGTTTGAATGGGGTCCTGGGTGTACACCCACCACCGGAGTGGAAGAATGGCAGGCGCATCTTACAGATTACAAGGCGATGGTCAGTGGGCAGATCAGCTCCACGGTAGGTCCTGATGTCAAGGACATGGGCCCGCATCCACTGTTCCGTAGCGATGTAGTCCAGTCGATGTTCTTGCTTGGACCCGGCATGCATCCATGATGTTGGAACAGCGTGTTGGTAATTACAAACCCATGGGCTGCACAAAAATCTAGCAGCCTCCTACCATTGTTATTGAGCTGATCTGGCCCATGTCTTCCAATCACTTCAGACCAGGGGCTAGCATCATGACCAACTCGGGCATTGAAGTCACCCGACAAGATGACTCTATCCTGAGGGGCCACTTTAGCTTGCACCTGTGACAGGAAGTCATAGAAGGCATCTGACTCATTGGCCTTGCCTGCATCCCTCCACGGATGTTCGTCTTCGGTGGGGGCATAAGTAACCACGACCACCACTCCTCGCCTCTGGTTGATGGGAAGGCGAGCCCAAAGTAGCCTGGGGCTTACAGCTTCCCACACCTCACCGCCACGCTCCCATGCCCAATTCATTCTTTTGTTCAGAAGAAGAGCCACTCCCTGTTGTTTGGCAGTCTCCTTCCCAGAGTAGAGGACTGTCCACCCCTCATGGTGGCAGGAGCCAAAGCCGGTCCACCGGACCTCCTGAATACCACAGAGATCCAGGCGGTACTGATCCAGCTCCCGACAGAGGAGTGGCAGCCTCTCCTCCGCAATGAGCGTTCGAACATTCCACGTGGTCATCCGAAGTGGCTTTTTGTTGTTTCTGGAGGAGCCCCGTGGGTAAGGATTCAGTCTCATGGCTCCGCCAAATGGGGTTTGGCCAGGAGACGTCATAGATGCCTGTCTCCCCGGGGCCTCTGGCACAAGCTTAATAAGTTTTTTGCATCGTAGTTTAGTGGTAGTTGATTGAAGGTGGAGGGGTTACCAGCCCCTCGCACCCGTCCAGAGCCCCCATTGGGCCGCTGTGGTGGTTACACACGCCATGAAGGGAAAGGCCAATCTAAATTGGCCCTCCCCCCCTGCACTACCCACCCCAGCGTTGCCGTCCGGCACCACGAGGAGGTAGGGGGTTGTTTTTGCCGCACTCACATACACTCACACACACTCACTCTCACACACTCTCTTTTTTTACGATCAGAGGAAACAAGAAGATGCTCGGTGTAGTCGGCACTTTGCTTCGTTCATCATTTCGTTTTTTTATGCTTTGCTTTATGTAAACCTCTTTTTCTCTCTCTCTTGTGCACACCACGCCCGGGAGGGAGCTGACAGAGAGAGAAGAGGGGTGGAGAGCGGGAACAGAAACACGATGGGAGAGAGAAGTGGGGGGAAGAGGGGCAGAGAGAGGGGGGGGGGGCAGGGAGGGAGAGTTACAAGAGAGAGAGAAAGTAAAGGGGAGAGAGTAAAGAGAGAGGAGAGAGTTACGAGAGAGTGAGTCAAGAGGAGAGAGTAGGGAGGGAGAAAGAGAGAGAGGCAGAGGAGAGGCGAGAGTAGCGAGAGAGAGATAGGGGAAAGGGATATAGGGAGAGGGTAGACAGTGGAGGGGAGAGCGGAGGGGAGAGCGGAGGGGAGAGCGGAGGGGAGAGGGAGAGAGTGGGGAGAGTGGAGGGGAGAGGGGAGAGAGTGGGGAGAGTGGAGGGGAGAGAGTGGGGAGAGTGGGGAGAGTGGAGGGGAGAGGGAGAGAGTGGGGAGAGTGGAGGGGAGAGTGGAGAGAGTGGAGAGAGTGGGGAGAGTGGAGGGGAGAGAGTGGGGAGAGAGTGGGGAGAGTGGAGGGGAGAGGGGAGAGTGGGGAGAGTGGAGGGGAGAGAGTGGGGAGAGTGGAGGGGAGAGGGGAGAGAGTGGGGAGAGTGGTAGGGGAGAGTGGGGAGAGTGGAGGGGAGAGGGGAGAGTGGGGAGAGTGGAGGGGAGAGAGTGGGGAGAGTGGAGGGGAGAGTGGGGAGAGTGGAGGGGAGAGGGGAGAGTGGGGAGAGTGGAGGGGAGAGAGTGGGGAGAGTGGAGGGGAGAGTGGGGAGAGTGGAGGGGAGAGGGGAGAGTGGGGAGAGTGGAGGGGAGAGAGTGGGGAGAGTGGAGGGGAGAGTGGGGAGAGTGGAGGGGAGAGGGGAGAGTGGGGAGAGTGGAGGGGAGAGAGTGGGGAGAGTGGAGGGGAGAGTGGGGAGAGTGGAGGGGAGAGGGGAGAGTGGGGAGAGTGGAGGGGAGAGAGTGGGGAGAGTGGAGGGGAGAGTGGGGAGAGTGGAGGGGAGAGGGGAGAGTGGGGAGAGTGGAGGGGAGAGAGTGGGGAGAGTGGAGGGGAGAGTGGGGAGAGTGGAGGGGAGAGGGGAGAGTGGGGAGAGTGGAGGGGAGAGAGTGGGGAGAGTGGGGAGAGAGTGGGGAGAGTGGGAGGGGAGAGGGGAGAGTGGGGAGAGTGGAGGGGAGAGGGGAGAGTGGGGAGAGTGGAGGGGAGAGAGTGGGGAGAGTGGAGGGGAGAGTGGGGAGAGTGGAGGGGAGAGGGGGAGAGTGGGGAGAGTGGAGGGGAGAGAGTGAGGAGAGTGGAGGGGAGAGTGGGGAGAGTGGAGGGGAGAGGGGAGAGTGGGGAGAGTGGAGGGGAGAGAGTGGGGAGAGTGGAGGGGAGAGTGGGGAGAGTGGAGGGGAGAGGGGAGAGTGGGGAGAGTGGAGGGGAGAGAGTGGGGAGAGTGGAGGGGAGAGTGGGGAGAGTGGAGGGGAGAGGGGAGAGTGGGGAGAGTGGAGGGGAGAGAGTGGGGAGAGTGGGGAGAGAGTGGGGAGAGTGGAGGGGAGAGGGGGAGAGTGGGGAGAGTGGAGGGGAGAGGGGAGAGTGGGGAGAGTGGAGGGGAGAGAGTGGGGAGAGTGGAGGGGAGAGTGGGGAGAGTGGAGGGGAGAGTGAGAGAGAGAGCAGAGAAAGGTGACGGGGAGGGGGTGAAACGGAAGATTTGTGTTCGTATTATGAGTTAGTATTAGTTAGTATTATGAGTTAGTATTATTCGTTAGTATTATTAGTTAGTATTATGAATTAGTATTATTCGTTAGTATTATGAGTTAGAATTATGAGTTAGTATTTTTATAACGGGAAACGAGAGGAAAGAGAGGACAAACAGAGACGAGAGGGGTCAGCGAGATGAGACGAGGAGAGATTACATCACTACCATCATCAACACCATCATTCATACCATCATCATCATCACCACCATCACCAACATCACCACAATCACCACCATCATCACCATCGTCATTATAACCATCATCATTACTACCACCACCATCACCACCATCACCACAATCACCACCATCATCACCATCGTCATTATCACCATCATCATTACTACCACCACCATCACCACAATCACCACCATCATCACTATTACCACTATCATCATCGTCACCACCACCATCACCACCATCATTATCATCACCACCACCATCACCACCATCACCACCATCATCACCACCACCACCACCACCACAAAAGCCTCGAAGCGCGACACTTTGGTCACGTGCTACTGGCGCGTATACACAGAGAGAGAGGGAGGGAGACAAAGGCGGACGGACAGGAGGGATACTGATGATGGTGGTGCTGAAGAGAGACATCCGGGCCCGGGGGGGGAGGGGTCAGAGAAGGAGGAGTTAAGGGTGCGAGGGGAGGGGGGAGGTCGGTGGTGTGGGGGGGGGGTCAAGGGGGAGGGGGGGTTGGTGGTGTGGGGGGGGGGTTCAAGGGGAGGGGGGGTTGGTGGTGTGGGGGGGGGTCAAGGGGAGGGGGGGGTTGGGGGGGGGGGGGTTGGGGTGGTGTGGGGGGGGGTCAAGGGGAGGGGGGGGGTTGGTGGTGTGGGGGGGGTCAAGGGGAGGGGGGGGTTGGTGGTGTGGGGGGGGGGGGGTGTCTGGTTGATGTGAAACAGACTCCGCGGTGATGCATCGCCCGGACCCCGACTCCCCGTCGCCAAAATGCCCCCCCCCAGCCCCTCCTAGCCCCACCCCCCGCCAGCCCCCTCACAGCCCCCAGCTCCCCTAGCCCCCCCCCGCCAGCCCCCTCACACCCCCCCAGCCCCCCTAGCCCCCCCCGCCAAGCCCCTCACAGCCCCCCCCCCTTTAGCCCAGATGTTTAAAGGCCGCCCCTGCCCCGCCCCGCACGAGGGAGGCCCCCACCGCCCGCCACCGACCACGCCACCAACCCGCGCGCGCGTTGAACTTCTTTCGCACCGTACGTGGTCAACCGTGCAAATAGGAGGGAAAGGACAACACACATTACCACCACCACCACCACCATCATCGTCACCATCACCACCACCACCATCACCACCATCACCACCACCACCACCATTCACCACCACCATCACCACCATCACCACCACCACCATCACCACCATCACCACCACCACCATCACCACCACCAACACCATCACCCACACACCACCATCACCACCATCACCACCATCACCACCACCATCACAACACCACCACCACCACCATCACCACCACCATCACCACCACATCACCACCATCACCACACCATCCACCATCACCACCACCACCACCACCACATCATCACCATCACCACCATCACCACCACCATCACCACCACCATCACCACCATCACCACCATCACCGTCGTCACCAGCACGACGCGCCAGACGGACGTCGCCGTCCCGCGAGCGCGCGACGTCGCCTCTCCACCGGCCAGTGAGCTCGCTGGCAGCGTCACTCGGACGCGCTAACAAATTGAAGATGAAACAACGACGACGGCAATTAACTCACGTGGGGGGGGGGGGGCTGACCTCCACCCCCGGAGACATTCGTCAACAGCACAGCGCGCGCGTCCGCCTTCAAGGGAACGATTACTCTAAACAATAGGCGACGTTTCAGGCAACGGTCCTTCTTCACAGCACATAGAGGGGGCCGGAGAGATGGAGTGACCTTTCTGTTTGCTGTGAGAGGTATTTAGTTGCCTCCCTTATTGCTGTGAAGAAGGACCATTGCCAGAAACGTCGCCTATTATATAAGTCTCAGTCTGCTGATGAGACACTGCATGTTGAGACCAGTCCTTGCCTCGAAGCATCGGGCAGTTCGTCAGCATTGGTCCCAGCTGAGTTTGACTTTTATGCGCAACCGACCCACCAACAACACGGTGGCATTAGAAGAAAAAAAAGTAATTGGTCGACGTTTCAGAAATGTACCTTCTTCACAGCTTTCCTGTGCTGATGGAACACTTAGTGTCGAAACGGGGCCCACAATGTTGCTTGCACAGAACCAATGCTGCTTGAAATGACGGACTCCCAAGAGGCAGTGCGTGGGGCTCATGGGATGTGGAGAGAGGCGGGTGGGAGACTATCGATGTATTCACGGCATCGTCCGTGGCGCTGCACGTGGCCGTGGCGCTGCACGTGGCCGTGGCGCTGCTCCCCAGGATGACACACGGGCAGCAGCAGCAGGAGGGGGGGGGGGTCCCACGTGACCCGTCACCGGGTCCCCTCCCTTCCCAGCCCGAGATGTTCACTCCACGCGGGACTCATTGTGCGACGCGCGGAGTTTCTCACGAGAATTTCACTGAGGGGAGGGGTGGCCCGGGGGGAGGGGGTGAGGGGGGTGGCCCGGGGGGGAGGGGGTGGCCCGGGGGGAGGGGGGTGAGGGGGAGGGGTGGCCCGGGGGGAGGGGGTGAGGGGGGGGTCGCCCCCCGCCCCTTTTCGCCCCACCAAGCGCAGAGACTCTCAGAGCGGAGTCGCGAATCGACCCCAATCATTTATTTATATTATTTATATATATAGCAATTAATTCACAAAGTCAACCAGTCTATACTACAACCACTGTTGATCTTATCCCCACAAAGTGGTACTCGTTTTATCGACCCCAAGCCAAAGGGATGATGGACGTAGTCAACCCCCACACTCCTATCGGGATTTGAACTCGCGACGTTCCTCCTCAACATTCACCGAGACGCCGGTGTTCAATACAACAACAACGACGACAACTACAACAACAACGACAACAACAACGACAACCCTCGCTGCTCGCGGCTCGCGGCGCTGAGCGAGGGACACGTCGGAGTGCTCTCGCCAGTGGCGCGTGGCAACCCCAGCGGCGTTCGTTTCACAGGCCCGGCGGCTCTGCTGATGAGACCCATCCGGGCGAAACCCGGTCCGGAGTTGTATCGCTGAAAGCGGCTCTGGTGTCGGGCGCAATCGAAGGTGGCCGTGTTGACACGCGGGCACAGAGAGACCCAGGCGGACACAGAGACCCACGCGGGCACAGAGACCCACGCGGGCACAGAGACCCACGCGGGCACAGAGACTCACGCGGGCACAGAGACCCACGCGGGCACAGAGACCCACGCGGGCACAGAGAATCACGCGGGCACAGAGACTCACGCGGGCACAGAGACTCACGCGGGCACACAGACCCACGCGGGCACAGAGACTCACGCGGGCACAGAGACTCACGCGGGCACAGAGACCCACGCGGGCACAGAGACCCACGCGGGCACAGAGACCCACGCGGGCACAGAGACCCACGCGGGCACAGAGACCCACGCGGGCACAGAGACTCACGCGGGCACAGAGACCCACGCGGGCACAGAGACCCACGCTCCGATCCCCTCCCGTCTCATCACGAGCTGCCAAGCGCTGCCGTCTCATTAATTAGGAGGCTCTTTTATTTTTGAAAGACAGGCAGAGAGGGAGTGGGGGGAGAGAGAGGGGGAGGCGGTGGGGGTGTGTGGGGGATGGTGATGGGTGATGCCCCCCTCCCTCAGCCCCCCGTCCCAGCGCCGCCCCTCGTCGGCACGAACTCTCAAAAGGCTTTTCTTCTGCGATGAGAGACGACACCACGGAACTTAATGACAACTCGACGGGGCAATTAACATTTCCCTTAACGAGTCGCGTACCCCACCCCCAACAGCCCCCCCCCCCGTCATTAGGTCCCGAGGGCTTCCTGCTGGGCTTGAGTCAATAGACGAGCCCCGCCCCCCCTCACACAGGGAGACACAAAGATAGTGAAATATCCCTCCCGTATGACCTCGGAGAGCGGAGGGGCAAGTGCTGTTAGCGAGCGCCTACGAAGGCGCGCACGGCTCACGAGGGGGTGGATGGGTGGTCAGCACCACGACCGGCCGCCTTTGTCTTCCCAGTGGTGATGTTCACACCGCACCAGGTACTAATTTGAGGATGAGTCGACCTCGGGGAGGCACAAGACGGTTTCAGATATTCGCCACTGATGCTAGCCGTGGTCGAGGATTGAAATCAGGTCGCCGGGTTTGTAGCGCAGACACACACACACAGACACAGACCCCTATCGCCTTCACAGACTGTTGGGGCAAGTGCTGTTAGCGAGCACCTATGAAGGCCGGCACGCTAGGGGGTGGGTGGCCAGCACCACGCCTGACACGCACACACACACACAGACACACTCACACAGGCACACACACAGACACACACACACTCACACACACAGACACACTCACACTCACACACACACACATAGATGCTCACACAGACACACTCACACATGCACACACACACAGACACACACACACATAGATGCTCACACACAGACACACACACACACAGACACACTCACACACACACATAGATGCTCACACACAGACACACACACTCACACACACATAGATGCTCACACACAGACACACTCACACAGGCACACACACACACAGACACACTCACACAGGCACACACACACACTCACACACACATAGATGCTCACACATACACAGACACACACACACAGACACACACACACAGACACACACACACACAGACACACTCACACAGGCACGTGACCGCTCCTGGTTGTCCCCGGCGCGCGCCGGGGTCGATATCGTGGCTCTCATCTCGCCTCGTGCGCGCGCGGACCACGTGGCCGGGGGTGGGAGGGGTGGGGGCGAGTTGTGAGTGGGGCGCGGGGGGTGAGAGGAGTCGACCCCCCCCCAGCTCTTGTCTCGTGGCTGCCCCCACGAGGGCTCCCCGGGGCTGTCCCCACGAGGGCTCCCCGGGGCTGCCCCGTCCTACTGCAGCGAGTCTCGAGCGCACGCCCGGCACTCCCCTGGCGTGGTTGGTGCTTCGGGAGAGCGTTCGGGTTTGCCTCGGGTTAGAGTTCAACTCATGTCAGGGTTAGGCTGCTCGGAATAATACTCTTTATATATCCTGGAGGAATCCGATGAGCTATGAAGCTCTTGTTCACAGATGGCCAGTCGTGTCAGGGTGAGGCCAGTGTCAAGGTTAGGAATGGTGCCGGGGTCTGGGTCGGTGGGAGAGTTAATTGCAGAAGTGCTGAACTCACTGTGACACAGAGAACCCGCTCCTTCCTCTACCCCCCCCCTCTGCGTCAACTCCACGTGGGGAGGGTGAGGAGGGGTGGGGGCGGGGTGGGGGGGAGGCGGATTAATGGAAACTTGAAACACAAATCCCAAGTTCATGCTCCTTCACGCGTCCCACTGACAGCTACAGTGACGTGTGTCTCTGTGCTTGTGTCTTTGTCGTGTGTGTGTGTCAATGTGTATGTATGTCAATGTGTGTGTGTCAATGTGTGTGTGTGTCAATGTGTGTGTGTGTCAATGTGTGTGTGTCAATGTGTGTGTGTGTCAATGTGTGTGTGTGTCAATGTGTGTGTGTCAATGTGTGTGTGTCAATGTGTGTGTGTCAATGTGTGTGTGTCAATGTATGGGTGACTGTGTGTTAGTGGGGAGCGGTGGTGCAGCGGTTAGCGCGTTGCTGCGATACGAAAATTGCGACCAGGGTTCGATTCCCGCTCACGGCCAACACCGGTGACGATTATCTGAACCGGTCCTGGGCCTCCCCTAGGCCGACTCAGCCTGAAATGAGTACCTAGTGGCGATGTGTCAACATCGCCACTAGGGAGACAAAGGCGGCCGGGCGTGGTGTTGGCAACCCACCCCCGTGTGTGCCGTGTCGGCCTTCATTGGTGCTCGCTAACAGCACTCGCCCCAACAGTCTGTTACAGTGTTCCAGGCTACGGGGGGGGGGGGGGGGGGTCTTTGTCGTGCAGTGCTGATCGCGCTGCGCTCCGAACTCGGCAATCCGAGTTCGATTCCCGCTCACGACCACCAACACCGGTGACGATTATCTCAACCGGTTCTGTGTCTCCCTTAAGTCGACTCAGCCGGTGTGTAAATATCGCCACTAGGGAGACAAAGGCGGCCGGGAGTGTTGCGAGCCACCCACCCCTCCCTCCCCCCCTCGTCTTCCCATGCGTGTTCCACTGCTTCAGCTGCCATTCCGCCACCGCTCTCGACCACGCGGCAATGATCCTCGCGGTGCCCACAGCGACCCCCCCCCTCCCCTCCCCTTCATTCGCAGTCCGTGCGAGGCGTGCGGGCAGCGCGCCCCCCCCTCTCCCCCCTCTCTCCCCCCCTCCCTCTCGCTCACTCACTCTGGGTTATTCCATCTTTCAGGATTTGCTCGCATCCGGTTTCTCGCTCCTCGTGTTCTCACCCCTCCTCCTCCCCCCAGTCATTGCCGACAGCTGAGACTTAAACAGGAACGCGTAGGAAGAGAATGTGTTTAAAAAAAGTGGGACGCGATCTTTCCAAACAAGGAAGGCAGCAGCTTCATAACTCTTCCTCCTCCTCCTCGTGCTGCCCTCTCGTCTAGCGGGGGGCGAGAGGGGGGGGGGAGTCCTGTGGAATATCATGGACTTTCATCGACTCTCACGCAGAGCCAGAGACTTGCATAGAGAGCCGAAGGCGTACATAGACACACACAGAGATTTACACAGAGG